>NC_137624.1:1381649-1421649 GCF_963280865.1 Gymnoscopelus braueri | reverse complement strand
AGAGTGTGTGTGAGTCACGCTGAGCCAAGGGAGCAGTAATTGTGGTGATTAGCCTTAAATTGATGCTTCACGTCTATTCCTGTGTCTGCTTTATTGTAATGACATTTTTCTTTCTGCGGCGAAGTTAGTTTTAAACGCTGCGGTGAAGCAGGGAGACTAATGACTCATGTCTGCTCGTTACAATGTTCAATCAGGACCTCGTTAAGACACACACACACACACACACACACACACACACACACACACACACACACACACACACACACACACACACACACACACATTGCAGTGTCGCTTATTTGATTTTTCATTTTCATCTTTTTGGTTTGTTTCACATTTATCAATCTACATTCCACCAGAGATGATGAGGGACAAATTCTGTCCACGTTTAGAGACTGTACAGTATACACATGCACGCACACACACAAACACGCACACACTCACACACGCACGCACACACACACACACATGCACAACTGCACACATGCACACACGCACACGCGCACGCCAACTGCACACATGCACACACACACGCACACACTCACACACACACACACACACACACACACACACACACACACACACACACACACACACACACACACACACACACACACACACACACACACACACACACACACACACACACACGTCTGTCTGTCTGTCTGTCTGTCTGTCTGTCTGTCTGTCTGTCTGTTATGTCATCAGTATACACCCATACATAAGAAAGGCCATATATGTACCCGTCTCATATATGGAGATCCCTGATGTCATCAGTATATGCCCATATTTAGGGATGCCCATATATGGGCATATCGGTCAGATCGGCGGTTCTGTACAAGCGCCTATCCGACTGACTCGACTCCGGGCACAGCGCTCGCTCAGGTCAACTTGCCGGCGACACGCGTACAAGTCGGCCGGGCGGTTCTCGAGATACGTGAACAGACAGACACACGGATAGACAGAGATTGCAAGCCTTTATGCAAGGGATAATGTATGGGGAGGTAGTCATTACTGAAATTTAAAGCCCGACAGGGCTTATTACACGGCTACTTAATAAATAAATAAATAAATGGACCTAAAAGTAACAACAAAATGAAGTATTTCCTTGCTTACGGCAATGAAAGTATTCCATAAGTATTGGGCTGAGCGGTGAAGTTCGCCTCGGAAAACAAATGACAGTACTCCATAAGGTAACCCGGAAGACTCGCCCCAAAACACACTCGCCGAGTTGCCCCCATTCTTTACCACCGGATTTGCGTATAATACCGCCAGATTTGCCCCGGGGCGACTGTGTTTTGAGGCGAGTGTTTTGTTATTCTTGCGTCGGTGCACCACGATAAACAAGGAAGTGTAGTGGATCAAATAGAATCAGTTTTCGGTTATTGCATCGTCTATTCCTCATTTCAAATGTTTTCAAAAACATTCTTGAGAGCAACGTTTAGTTGTAAATTACATTGTGCGTTTATTTACATGGCTGTCATGTTGGATAAAGCATAAAACCAAGCAGCGCAGGTTAACCTCGCATCACCAGTCTTTCCACCTCGGAGGAAAGCCTGGTGTCTGTTACTAGAGACCCATATGATCCGGTCTAGGCCACGCCTACTGAAAAAGAAAAAAGAAAAAAGAATCCTGTTTCCGGATTGTCGCGATCCGGTTTTGCGGTGCCGCTTTGTTTTGGTTCCCCAATCCCTATTTAAATGGAATAGAATTTCCCCGTGGGATAATACGGATAATACAGACGCTAAATAGTCTCCGGAAAGTACACTCACATTTATATTTAAAAAATAAGCTAAACTACGCCGCATCAAGGATTTTATAGGACGGACCTATTTTGGGGTGAGACGTGTTTCCGGTTTGTCGCGATCCGGTCGCTGATGACGCGGATGACGTAGAGCTCCCGACCGGATCATATACCCGAAAAGGAATGGTGCCCAGGCTAGCGCAGGTTGACATGAGCAGAGTGTTCTGACCAATCAGAATCGAGCATTCAACCAAGCCGTGTAATAAAGTAAGATCAATAGTAAGTTCAAATAGTTCAAACTACGTATGGTACTTTCTCTGGTTTTGGTGACGCTTTGATCATGGCATTATTGTTTATATATTAATGTCAAGAAAGGTTTTATGTTCTCAGTTTTATGGTTCAGACATTTTGCACTGGACCAGCAGTGGTGGAAAAAAGTACTCACATGATTTACTTAATACTGCAATGTAGAAATACTACAAGTAAAAGTCCGTAATTAAAAATGTACTTGAGTAAAAGTACAAAAGTACTTAAAGTACTTAAAGTAAAAAGTACTCATTATGCAGAATGTCCCATTTCAAGTTTTAAAATGTATACAAATATTTCTAAAATAGCAGATCTACAAGCTCACAATGCGTCTTATCGCGATGCATTGTGAGCTTGTAGATCTGCTATTTTCAAATGGCCGATAATGAAAATAATCAAATCAAAATCTACAAAGTGTACAAGTGTGAGATGTAGTTGAGTAGAAGTAAAAGTACTGACATTTTAAAATACTCCAGTAAAGTAGAAATTCCCGACAGCCCGACAGCAACATAGAGTATCAGCACATAGTCAGGTTCAACCACATGGCACAATCCACAGGTAGATCCAAGAGGAACAGTTTCCACGCACCAGTGGTGGAAAAAGTAGGCTACTCACATTTTGTACTCAAGTAAAAGTATCAATACCACAATGTAGAAATACTCTGTTACAAGTAAAAGTCTTGTATTAAGTGCAAAAGTATTGGCATCAAAATGTACTTAAAGTATCAAAAGTAGAAAGTACTCATTATGCAGAATGTCCCGTTTCACAAGTTTTCAATTGTGTAAAATGTATTAAGATCTTTTGAAAATAGGAGATCTACAAGCTTGCGACGCATTGTGAGCTTGTAGATCGGCTATTTTCAAATGGCCGAAATGTATATAGGGCTGAAGTGGTTAATGTATGTTGTATGTATTGTAATATTAATCAAAATCTACAAAGTAACTAGTAACTAAAGTTTTCATATATCAAGTAATAAGCTAAGTAATAAGTAGTAATATATGAAGTAAAAGTATAATACTTGCCTCTGAAGATGTAGTGGAGTAGAAGTAAAAGTACTGACATTTTAAAATACTCCAGTAAAGTAGAAATTCCTCAAATTTGCACTCAAGTAAAGTACTTGAGTAGATGTACTTAGTTACTTTCCACCACTGGTGTGCGTGTGTGTGTGTGTGTGTGTGTGTGTGCGTGTGTATAATTTGTATGTCCTCTACTTTTCTCAGTAGCATTTTGCAGGTGCATTTGAAGCATGTTTTGACTGAATGCTCCTATATATTAAAATGCAAACACAAAAAGCAAGCAATAAAAGAGACCATTTATGGTCAGCCGATAAGGAAATAGCCCCCGGCAGGTCTTAATTAGCACCTGATTGCACTTTAAAATCCACTCAGGTTCATTAGCAGAGACTAGGAGGAGAAAAGCTTCATTGTTTACATTCAACACCAGGTAAACACATTGTCTCTGTCAGGAAGAAACCTCATATCTCCATACGGTATTTACACTTTTATGGGTTTTTTAAAAATTTTATTAATATCCTATACTTTGTCATACAGTGTCACACAAGAGTGTGGGAAAAAAACACAAATAGCCAATCTACAAGCTCGGCTATTTTTGTGATGTTTTGAATATTAAGTGAAAGTGATATGTGTGTGTGTGTGTGTGTGTGTGGGTTTCATAAATATTGAACCAATGAAAAGCATTAACATGAACTTGTAAATAATAACTACATTCAGATCCATTGGAACACAGATTTATTTATTTTTTTAAATCCTGAAGAGTTTTGGCCTACAAGGTTTCCACCTGACAGCAACAAAATACAGTGGTGGAAAAAGTACTCAAGGTTTTTACTTAAATAAAAGTGTCAATACTGCAATGTAGAAACACTCTGTTACAAGTAAAAGTCTGGAATTAAACATTTATTTGAGTAAGAGTACAAAAGTATCAAAATATACTTAAAGTACCAAAAGTAGAAGGTACTCATTATGCAGAAAGTCCCATTTCACAAGTTTTCAAATGTATAAAGATCTTTTGAAAATAGCAGATCTACAAGCTCACAATGCGTCGCCATGCTATTTTCAAATGGCCGAAATGTACAGTATATAGGGCTGAAGTGGGTAATGTATGTTTTGTAATAATAATCAAAATCTACAAAGTAACTTGCAACTAAAGCTTTCAAATAATTGTAGTGGAGTAAAAGTATAATATTTGCCTCTGAGATGTAGTGGAGTAGAAGTACTGAAAATTGGAAATACTCCAGTCAAGTAAAAAATACCTCAACATTTTACTCAAGTACAGTACTTGAGTAAATGTACTTAGTTACTTTACACCACTGGTACTGCAGGTATAGAGTGTTTATTGTTGAGTAAGTAGTGCAGATATAAGGTATCTTGGTGGACGGTCTGTTGCTTTTCATCTGACATCCAACCATCTTTTTGGACATACAAGGTTTCCGCAAGACAGAGGTGATTTTCCGCACACGACAACAACCACACACACTTTTATCTACCCGACGACGGTGATTGATTTTAAATGCAGGAGCGGAGGATGTTGACAGGTCAAATATAAGGTTTTATGAATAATATAAAGTTAATATTTTAAAAGGAGCAGGGCTTTTGACAGGACAAATAGGAGTTAATATAAATAACAATAAAGTTAATAAGTTAAAAGGGGTGAGGGGGAGGTTAGAGCACTTAGAGTGCTTGACGGTCCTATTCAGGTTGCTATTTGGGCCCATAAAGGATTCACACACACACACACACACACGCACGCACACACGCACGCACGCACGCACGCACGCACACACACACGCCGCTCTCTAGGCTCTCCTAATGAAGAGCAGTCGTTCCCAGAATGCATCACACCATAAACCACAGAGTAGAGAGTGGGTGCTTTGAGTGCTCTATAAAGGCTCTGTTTTTATACTCATGTCGCACGGCGGTGTCGAGCAAAAATAGGCTCGTCACAGTGGTGGAAAAAGTACTCAAATGTTTTACTTAAAGGGATATTTCACTTTCAAATAAAATAAACATTTAAAAAATATATTAAAAATAAATGAAAAAAGTAATGGAAAAATCACGGCCCCCTCACGCATTAGAGTGTCCTACTAATGTGTGAGGGGGCCGTGATTTTGCCATAACTTTTTTCATTTTTTAAAAATATTTATTTTTCATGTTTATTTTATTTGAAAGTGAAATATCCCTTTAAGTAAAAGTATCAATACTGCAATGTAGAAGTACTCTGTTACAAGTAAGAGTCCGGAATTCAAAATTGACTTGAGTAAAAGTTCAAAAGTATTGGTATCAAAATGTACTTAAAGTACCAAAAGTAAAAGTACTAACATGTGAAAGCAGGTTGGGTCTCTGTGGCAGCCGCCACAGTGTTCCCGAGACGAGAGAGAGCAACAAGCTGAACCAAGGGGGTCTCGGCCAGTATGGGGCTATCAAGAGCAACTGATGGCCCCTCATCTCGACCCTGTCCAGTGTCGCATGGATCAGGGGAAACGGGGGAAATGCATATAGCATCGTCAACGGCCAGCCGCGGGCCAGGGCATCTAGGCCCTAGGCTCTAGGATCTTGTATTGTGAATTTTTACTTCCATGTACTGTTGTTCTCATGTCTTACTAAATAAAGCACATCAATCAATCAATCAATCATTAAAATAGACATGCTCTGAAAAGCATGCATGATGCGACTATTTCTGAAAATATACTTTGTAAAGTGTAGCCTATTTTTGAATACCTGAGTATTTACTTTGTCCACCACACTGACTAGATCTCGGCATGTTGACATTAGGCTGTTATGTCAACAGAGCTCATTAGCTTAAGAATGATGCTTTTCCTTTTAGAAGTGTACGACATGCTCCTATAGGGAGCACTAATGCACAATGGCTACCCAGTGCTTTGCTCTCTCCATCTGAATGCTAATTGTCCATTTAAAATCCGCCCTTATGGCACATGGGACCGAATGAAGCCGCAGATGCAGCACCGACCAACCTCTCACAGCACTGAAGCCCAATTCATTAACCCCCCCAAAAGAGTCTTATTTGTATTCCTTCGTACGGCCGCGTTTGATGCCGAAACTAGCCGATCTACAAGCTCACGACGCCTTGCAACGCGAGGCGTCGTGAGCTTGTAGATCGGCTAGTTTTGGTTCGCTACACTGGCGAGTATGAACCTCAGTTTTAGGGGCGGGGGGCAGGGGCGGGTTTCCAGGCAGAGTGGCCACAGAAGGTGGGACGTGAGGTTCAGATTTTAAATGCGCATCTCATTTTCGCGCAAAGATGAACACGGCACAGCGAGCCTCGCATGCAAACAAACACACACACACACAGGTTTGTATTACTATACTTGTGAAGACATCAACATTTTAGGATGGCATCGAAAATGGCAACAAAAAAATAAATGCAGACAAATAGCAGATAGCAGTTCTATCACCAACATCACCGGCTATTTAAACCCCAAACCTGACCTCTAAATGTCTACTCCTAAACCTAACCCCAACCTGAATCTTCTAACTCAGAAGAACATTTTTTTTTTGTGAGGACCAGGAAAATGGTCCTCATATGTGTATTTCTCAAATTCTAAGTACTTGTGGGGACTTTTGGCCCTCACAAGTATAGTACAAGTACACACACACACACACACACACACACATATACACACACACACACAGCGCGCGCGCGCACACACACACACACACACGGCGAGGCCCTTCGGTGCTCTCACTTGAGTGAAAAGGGCAGTTTAGCAGACCACCTCCTCTCCCCAGACACACCAGCTCATTCTAATCCCCGGAGATGTATCCCATGAGAGAGTGGGGGACGGGGCGGGGGGGGGGGGGCCCTTCAGACAACCGCTACGTTTAGGGGTGTTTAACAGGCTTTTCGGGGGTCCCATTGTGTCGGCCACGCACCCCGCGGCTCCCCATTGAGCGCGCTGAATGAAAAGTGACTGAACCTCTAATTGGAAGCGCTTTAAGCTTGTCATATGGATATTATTTCAATAGAGATCAACTCAGCCCCCCCCCCCTCCCAAATCCACTTCGGTGTTTTTTAGAGGATTTGGGGGAAACCAGTGGAGGATTAGATAAATGGACTGGATTCAGCCAATTAACACTTCCACGTCAGCGGGCGACATGCTGCTTAACATTTGAAAGCGGTCTAAAGTGGGCTTATCGCCGGGCGGACACTGTTGTGGCGTGCTTAAGACCACATGTAGCATAATACCGGAGATTAATGTCTTTAGACGTGGTTGTAAATCAGGTCCACACACACACACACACACACACACACACACACACACACACACACACACACACACACACACACACACACACACACACACACACACACACACACACACGCTGGGCGTGAGGGGGTTGTGAATGGGATCATTTGAGTTGTAATCGGTGGCGGAAAGTAACCAATTACATTTATTCATTTTTTCTTTTATTCCGCTACAGTCGATACTTAAAAAAATACTGAGGTATTCAAAAGTACAGATTACCCAAGTAAAAAATCTACAACCCCCCCCCCACCCCAAAAAAACTCCCAAGATTGTCTAGAAAAAAATAAACCATAATAATAATAATAGTGAAAATAGCCGATCTACAAGCCTGTATTCATATAATATGAATATATATTATATATATAAGTATATGATATATAATATCATATACTTATACAGTACCACATGTAGCATAATACTGCAGATTCGTGTCTATAGACTTGGTTGTATTGGGGTCTACACACGCTGGGCGTGAGGGGGTTGTGAATGGGATGATTTATGCTGGACTGTAACTGGTTTGATGCTGGTCAGGTAACCTGTCAGCTACTACCTCTGTTTGTTTTTTCTGTCAGGTTAATCCACTAAGCCCGGGAACGCATCTCTGTCATTTTAGATTTCTTTGTCTATTCAAAAATAGCAGATCCACCGCGTCATCAGTGCCCATACCCTAGGTGGGGTTGGCAAAAGGGCCTACTCTGTGTGGAGTTTGCATGTTCTCCCCGTGTCTCCTAGGGTAGTTAATACCCTCACAAAAACATGCAGTAATCCTGGTCACTATACTGCCTCCCCCTGGTCAGCCAGGGCGCCTGATGGAGGGGAAAGGAACTGGTTGGAATAACGTGTTCCTTCCACACGCTACGTCTAACCAGGGAACCTCCCCCCTGTCGGGTGAAAAGAAGCGGCCTGCTTGCTCCTCATGCATTGAAGGAGGCATGAGCTTCAGCTTGGGCTCTCCCTAGGCTGGCAGAGTGAGAGTAGCGCCCAGGATTACATAGGCAATTGGCACTGGGTGAAAAAAATATGGGTTACAAAATCGTGGGATAAAAATTATAAAAAAAAAAAAAGCAGATCTACAAGCTCATATAGCTCGGCACCGAGTGCGGCGCTATGAGCTTGTCGATCTGCTATTTTAAAAAAATCGTGAAAATGTGTGCAAATCTTTTTATATATTTTTTAAAGCGAACATTTGTAAAATATGTTTGTTCCATGGACCCACAGAAGCAAAGATTTGAGTTACAAATGTATGCTTTAAAAATATAAATATATTCAAAGATTTGCACACATTTTCACGAAAAAAAAATTAGCAGATCTACAAGCTCATAGCACGGCACTTGGTGCCACGCTATGAGCTTGTATATCTGCTATTTTTTGCCGTTTTGCACAAATGAGGTTTCCCCCCGAAAGAGACAATATAGGGTTTTAAGTGCAACAGGAATTTTAAAAGTGCATTCAATTATGTTTGTGTTGTTAAAGTAAGTGTTACATAGCTCTATATTGTGATAGTAATCATTACTATAGAGTGTTTGTTCAGCAACAGTATTAGATAGCTCTATATTGTGATAGTATATAAATAAATAAAGAGTGTGTTTTTTTTCGGGTCTCGCAACATATAACATATAATATACCCTCGCCCAGGTGACCCAGCCGGGGTTGATCAAGCCTCGACTTACGTCCCAGTAGCTACCCACGGTCAGTCCTCTTAGGGAAGACAGGGCCACTCAGTCCGCTTCTCCGGAAGTACTGTGCCGGGACTGGTGAGAGGAGAGGCTCTGGCACGTGGAGGGTGGGTGGCCTCCTGGCCGGGCTCCTCCTTCGTCTTACCAGGTCCAGGACCTCACCGTGGATTTGTTGGGCTTCTACCTAACGGAAGACACAGGCTGGGGCGCTAACCCATACTGCTCCCGGATGCCGTCTACATTCCGGCTGTCAACCGTCTCTCCAGTGGTCACCAAACTATTCCTGGTTGTCACATAGTCTATTACTATGAACCACTATAAATATAAATAACTAATAAAGAAAAGCATCACATGGATGCACCTGGGATGTACCATCAGTGTTGTAGTATGGGGTCATCGGGTGTTTTGGGTCTCGCAACATACAACATATACCCTCGCCCAGGTGACCCAGCCGGGGTTGATCAAGCCTCGACTTACGTCCCATTACTTACGTAATCATTGCTATAGTGTTTGTTCAGTAACAGTGTTAAATAGCTCTATACTGTGATAGTAATCATAGCTATAGAGTGTTTGTTCAGTAACAGTGTTAAATAGCTCTATATTGTGATAGTAATCAATGTCATTGCTATAGAGTGTTTGTTCAGTAACAGTGTTAAATAGCTCTATATTGTGATAGTAATCGTAGCTATAGAGTGTTTGTTCAGTAACAGTGTTAAATAGCTCTATATTGTGATAGTAATCATTGCTATAAAGTGTTTGTTCAGTAACAGTGTTAAATAGCTCTGAATGTGATAATAATCATAGAGTATTTGTTCACAAACAGGGGTCTCCCCATCTCAGAACACACATTTTCATCCAATCAGGAAAGAGTACCCGTTTATCACCTTCAATTTCACAGTGTTCCAGTTCCAATGTTGTCTGATCATTTATTTCATTTCATCACTTCCAAATTCTCTCGTTTATCCTGTATCCTGTATGACTTCCTCCTCTCTCCTCCTCATTGGATGACATTGGTATCCCGACCTGACATTTTTATTTTCTGTTCACCAAAGAGCTGCAGAGACAGGGAGGGAGACCCCTGTTACTGAACTTAACCACACAAAAAAACACACACACAAAAAAACATCACTTGCAGTCAGAACCTTTAATAATGGTGACATCTGTCCTCAATAATAATTATTCCACAGTGCGTTTATATGGTTGATGATTTGGCATCAGTTCAGGTTGGGTTGTACCACCAAGGTTAGGAAGGTGTTTGTTTGAGTTTGGCGTCTAATCATGACGTTCCTCGATTGTTTGATTTATGTTGTGGCTTCCCAAATGCAGCTATGATTACCGGCGTGGTGAGAGAGCGGCGTGTGTGTGTGTGTGTGTGTGTGTGTGTGTGTGCGTGCGTGCGTGCATGCGTGCGTGCGTGTGTGTGTGTGTGTGAACGGTGTGTGATTACTGGTGTGGTGTTGAGAGCACTTTGCAGGACGGGGCCGTTTTATTTATCGGCGTGCCAAAGCGCCCCGCGGCGGAAGAGCGCCCTCCCAAATTGAAATATAGCAGAGTTTACTCTCCTGATTAGAGCGCGCTCGGCTCGGCGTGCGCGCGCGCCAAGGCCATCGCCAAACACACACACACACACACACACATACAGGTTTGTACTACTATACTTGCAAGGACCTGGAATGCCATTGAAAATACCCGAAAGGAGCCGAACAATAGCTTGTAGATCGGCAATTTGTTTGTGTGTGACATCGCTGCACGACTAAGTTTAAAATAGGGAAAACTCGAAACCCCCAACCCTTAGACCTAACTTCTAAATACCTAACCCTAACCCCAACCTGTATCTATTTTCTAATTGTAACTCTATCTTTTAAAAAGCCTTTTTAATCGTAAAACTACAAAACAAAACAAAACAATTCTTGTCCAGGAAAACAGTCCTCACAACGTCTATTTCTAAATTCTATACTTGTGGGGACATTTTGGTCCTCACTAGTAATACAAGCACGCACACACACACACACACACACACGCACACGCACACGCACACGCACACGCACACGCACACGCACACGCACACACACACACACACACACACATACACACACACACACACACACACACACACACACACACACACATGCAAACACACGCACGCGCACACACGCACGCACGCACGCACGCACACACACACACACACACACACACACACACACACACACACACACACACACACACACACACACACACACACACACACACACACACACACACACACACACACACACACACACCAAGGCCATCATCAAACAGAACAGAATGTATAGAGGACTGCCACGCGTACACGCGTTGTGCGCTGACACCTAATTGCTTATGGATTAATGTGACCAGCAGTGACAGCCCCCGCTTCCTTCTCTCTCCGAGACAAATAACACCTCCCATCACACACTCTAAAACAGGGGTCTTCAACAGGGGGTCCGGGACACCCCAGGGGGCCCTCAGAGATACAGCAGGGGGGCCCGCCAAATCTTTGTGTGATAGGGACTTTCACTTTATTTGTATTTGTTTACGTGAACAACGTGAACAACTTGAACAACTTGAACAACTTGAACAACTTGAACAACTTGAACCCATCCCTATTCTGGGGGGGAACATTAGCTGAAAATAGCCGATCTACAAGCTCACAACGTGCCGCAGATGCTTTGTGAGCTTGTAAATCGGCTATTTCAGCGAAAGATTGCAAGTGGCCCCCAAATAATGCATTACTGCATCACGTTTGCAGAAGGTCAAAACAGCACAAAGGGCGTTCTACTATTACAGACACTCGTCATGAACAGTTTGAATAATATTGACAGTGTGGTATTCATTAAAAGTGTCATTTTGTGTTGAATTTGTAGAAACCGCTCAAAATATTAGTTGTGTTGAGCTACTTAATTTTTTTCCTGTTTGATTTGTTTATTTCATACAGAATTTTTTAAATAAACCAGTTTTGCAATGGTGTTTGAATTATTTTGAGTGCAACTAGATATAGGAGCGTAATTTTTTCCGACACAATTCGCAGTGGTGTGAATCGAACGCCGTTTTTTAAATGTTTTCTCTTCTTCTCTCTTCTTCTTCTTCTTCTTCTTCTTCTTCTTCTTCTTCTTCTTCTTCTTCTTCTTCTTCTTCTTCTTCTTCTTCTTCTTCTTCTTCTTCTTCTTCTTCTTCTTCTTCTTCTTCTTCTTCTTCTTCTTCTTCTTCTTCTTCTTCTCGCCTTGATACCGGGGGGGGGGGGCTAAACCGCTAAGCTGACGGGACTCCTCTGGGTCCCTGTCCCGCCTCAGCTCCCAGGGGCCGTAGGAGGGCGTTTTCATTCCTGAGTCATATAAAAAGTAGTTCATAGGGGCGCCCACTGGCCTAGAGGTCCAGGCGCATACCACATATAAAGGCTCTAATGCAGCCTAACGGTGCGTCGTGGGTTTGAGTCCCGTTCCTGATGATCTTTGCTGCGTGTCTCTCCCCGTCTCTCTCTGTCCATCTTCACTTGAACTATTAATAGAGGCAGTAAAGCCAAAAACAAATCTTTAAAAAAAAAGAAGAAAAAAAGTAGTTTATATAAAAGGTAATTGCGGGCCAGCAGGTATGTAGGGCCCCTGGAACCCCAAGATGCCAGGGGCCCCTAACACATTGGCTGGGGGGTCCCCAGACCCCACTTTGAGAACCAAAACATGAACTAATACAGTGGTAGTCTCCCCCGTACCTAACCTCTCTAGGTGGTCCTCAGACGAGCCTCCATTGTTGCCTCCAGTCATCCCGGTTCTCCATACATCTGGCCAGCTTGTCTGAACTTTGTGCTACTGCATCTTCCTTGAGTACATCCACGTATGTTAATGTGGGATGTCCTCGTGACACCCCAAACTCACACAACACGGTGAAATAGCACAGATTGACATTCCGTACATAGACGACTAGAAAACCCGAAAACCGCTAAAGCTGCTAAAAGGATAACATTAAAAAAGTCCTGGGGACTTGTTTCTATTGTGGTCCTATGTATTCAATTCATTATAGCATACAAAAATAACACAATAATATGTGTTATCAACAAATACAAAACACTATTATGTGCAAAGGAGAAAAAGGAAAAACAGCGGCAGTGAATGACACCTCCTTTCAATGGGAATATGCATTTACCTCCCCTTGTGGTCTCCTGATAAATGGTTTTTCGGGCCAATCTGGAAAGAAACCAGTCATTTACATGTTTTAATGGATCCTGATAGTCTCATTCTCCTGGCTGCTATTTTCTCGCTCACCCTTGGTATTCCCTCATACATATTCTGGTAACATGTTCACTCTTGCTGACGTTAAGTATGGCATGCAACATTCTGGTGTAGCACCCGTCTAGAGACTTCTGCAGGGTTGGTTTAAAATTTTGATTTAGTTTTAGTCATAGTCTTTTGAATAAAATTCCATTTAGTTCTACACATATTTTAGCCATTTGAAATGATTTACTTTTAGTCTAGTTTTAGTCGACTAAATATCATCCGATTTTAGTCGCCTATCTACAGTTGATTTAGTCGACTAAAATGTATTTTGGCGGTGCCTTGATGGCGTCATAATGGCTGATTTTACACTGGTTGCATGCTGAAAATAGCCAATCTACAAGCTCACAACGCGTCGCACTGCAACGTGTTGTGAGCTTGTAGATCTGCTATTTTAAGAGCTCAACACCCGAGCGCAATCAACCAAACATAAAATGACTTGTCTTTTAGTTCTACTGGATCTCTTCTCCACTCAACCCTCACTAACATTTTAGTCTTGTTTTTATTTGTTGATGTAATTGTCAATATATTTAGTCTTAGTTTTAGTAGTAGCTTAGTTTTTATTTAGTTTTCGTCAGTGAAAAAAGGTAGTTGACGAACATTTTTGGTCATTGTTTTAGTCGACGAAAATCAACTCTGGAACAGACTACCGTTGCATAGAAGATGCTGAGTTTGTTGTTTTTTTCGGGGGGAGGTTGGAGTTCCATACACTGGCCATGTCCGTTCAGGGCCCTCCATGCAAGTGCCTTCCTCACTTTCAGATCTTGCTGGGTCGAGTTGACCCATGAGCCCAGGTATTAAGTCATATTGACTCCCTTCAGAGCGGTGCCTCTTGTTGTTGGCAGAGGTGGATGCTCTGTGGATGTGAGGAGATAACCTTATTTATTCAGATGAGAATTGTCTTCATTATAATCAATAGAACCCTAAACCAGCATTTCTCAACCAGACAGACAGACAGACAGGCAGACAGACAGACAGACAGACAGACAGACAGACAGACAGACAGACAGACAGACAGACAGACAGACAGACAGACAGACAGACAGACAGACAGACAGAATGAGAGAGAGGCATCAGGCATGGACACGGGGAGAGAGAGAGAGAGAGAGAGAGAGAGAGAGAGAGAGAGAGAGAGAGAGAGAGAGAGAGAGAGAGAGAGAGAGAGAGAGAGACGGTGGGGTTTACAAATGTTTTTCTTAAGCAGAGGAAACAGTGGGCTCCGCTAACCGATCGTCCAATCTATTAAGCTAATTTATTAAATGCAATTTGCCTTGTGTCATTGAACTGCACCGCAACGCTGGGGAGAGAGAGAGAGAGAGAGAGAGAGAGAGAGAGAGAGAGAGAGAGAGAGAGAGAGAGAGAGAGAGAGAGAGTTAAACCAGGCCTATCAGACAGGGAGTGTGTGTGTGTGGGGGGGGGGGGGGGGGGGTAGGACCAGGGGATAACACTGCACTGATGATTGGGGGGGAGGGGGGGGGGGGATTTCCGACATGCAGAATTAGACATAAATGAAGACACTGGTTGAAGACCTCTAGTCCTAAACACAACAATGATCATGAAACAGACAGAGTCTACACAATACAAATGATATGTTTGGGTTAACACAAGTGTTACATCGCTTTATGTTCTGATAGTAAACATTGGAATAGAGTGTTTGTTCACTGTCCCTCCAGCTCTTGATTAACCCATTAAAGGACGACTTCACCGCTTTTCAATCTATCTTCATATAATTGGTCCTCACTAATACTCATGATAAAATGGTACAATTTTTTTCTACTCGGTCTGTGTCTCAGAGGTGGGCTGTGGACAGTTCAGAGTCCCGTCTACCAGTGACATCATCAATGGGGAATCCAAGCTAATAGAAACTGCAGGCTTTCTATTCCTGGAAAGTTGCAATGGAATAAAAGAAGCCATTGTTCTCGTGTTAATAAAAATCTAAATAAAAAATGTGAAATCTTGTTGGAAAAAAAAATCATGCCTAACGATGATGTCACTGGTAGACGGTTTCTGGACTGTCCACAGTCCTCCTATGAGACACAGGCCGAGTAGGAAAAAATGGTACCATTTTATCATGAGTATTAGTGAGGACCAATTATATGAAGATAGGTTGAAAAGCGGTGAAGTCGTCCTTTAAGGCCTGAGGCCGATTTTTTTTAGGCCAGTTTTTTGAAGAAAAAAAAACATGTTGCAGGGGTTCTCAAACTTTTTCATGTCATGGCCGCGGACCCCCATCTCAAAATATTTTGTCCCAGGGACCCCCAGAAGCAAAGATTTGAGTTACAAATGTCCACTTTAAAAGACATTATATACAAAGATTAGCAAAAGTTTTCATGTTTTTACAGAAATAGCAGATCTACAACCTCATAGCGCGCTACGAGCTTGTACTGTAAATCTGCTATTTTTGAATAGCCAAAGAAATCTAAAGTGACACAGATGCGTTCCCAGTCGAGATACCAATTGTATCCAATCAGGAGAGAGAACTCACACAGGACACAGGAAGTGATGAAGTGACACGATTGGAACTGGAACACTATGTAATTGAAGCAGACAATGGGTACTTTTTCCTGATTGGCCACCTATACTGAAAATGTATTTTCTGTTCATTAAAGAGCTGGAGAGACAGGGAGACCCCTGTTACTGAACAAACACTCTAGGGCATAGTAGTGGCGGCCATTTTGTGGTGCCACGGATATAAAACCCATGAATTTTTCCCATAGAAATTTCCGAAAATATTTATATTAATTATTTTAAGCCTGGAACCAAGCCATCCAGGCTCCTGGTGAATCATGACCGTAAAACATTTGATTCTATGTCCAAAAATATTTGAATATTTAATTATACTATAATATAGTATAATTAAATATTCAAATATTATATTATTTATGTATTTTTATATATATATATATATATATATATATATATATATATATATATATATATATATATATATATATATATATATATATATATATATATATATATATATATATATATATATATTTTACTTAAAGGCATACTAGGTAACGTTTTCAACAAAACTAAAGTTAAATTGTATATCTTTTGTGAGTGGCAAAAGTTTCACAACACCCACTCCATGAATTTCACCCCCGGAAGCCTTTTATTTATATATTTTCTATTGAACGTGGACTGGGGGGACTTTCCCGGGGAAATGACGTCATCTGGCCGGAAAACGGAGGTGGAAATGCACTGGTTTCCTGTTTGGCCAGGAACTACCGCAACGGTTTCCTGTTTGGCCAGGAACTATCGCGCTAATAACAAAAAGGAACCTCACGCTGATTTTAAGAGAATGTAGGATTGGAAGATCGAAAAAGAACAGAAAAAGAAAGCACAGCTCATGGTAACTAATGCTCCACTGGCTAAGAGAAATGATCCGTAGATAGTATAAAACAATTAAAAGATCGCTTTTTGAAACGCTTCCGGCTTCCGGTGAAAACGAATGGAATTCTGGGTAATCGAGGACTATGGAAATTGTATGCAGTGACGGTAGTGACCAGCAGAGGTTGCTAAAAATCGTTAGTTGTGAATTTGCATTGTACAACTTTAATTTAATAAATACTTATTTTTTTTGCGGTTTTCTAATATTTTTTAAAACAGAACCAAACAGGGCGGCTGTGGCTCAGGATGTAGTGCAGGTCGTCCAATGATCCCTTGGGTCGGCGGTTCAAATCTGGACTCCTGCTGACCACATGTCGAAGTGTCCTTGGGCAAGACACTGAACCCTACATTGCCTCCAATAGACCATATTCACACGGCGGCCATATTGCCATTAACCCATTAACTGCCAGAGGTATTTTCATATTTTTTTAGCCAGTGCCAGAGATTTTTCTTTGAAAAAAAAAAAGTACTCAGGAGCCGAGATACAGAATTTTTAAGTTTTAAGTTAACAAGGAAGTGGATAGGAGTCTAGATCTTCGAAAAATCATATCTCCTTGGTCTTTGGGTCAAATTGGAAAAAAATTATATATAAAACGTAGATCTACGCGACTGGCACGTGGCGGCTTTAAATAGGTTCGCGTAGATCTACGTGATTGGCAGTGAATCAGTTCAGTTAATGAAATGCCACCCCAGTTGCCACCCCAGTTGCCACAGCAACGCAATGTTAAATTCCAAAATGGCCGCCGTGTGAATATGGACTATAGAGTACAGAAGTCCTGACGTCACTCGTTCATCCCCTGGGTTGCGGAAGTAATTTCTTTATGGAGAATAACATTGGGTCATCTTAAAATCGTCAAATATAAGAATTGTTGTCCAACAATAAACAAACTGTCTCGGCGATATTGTCAGGGAGGTGGATCTGTATCGTTTATGATAGTCAGTCACTCATATTTGATACAGTCTATTTCTGGCAAACATTTAATTAATTTGGCGGAAGTAACATTAGCGTTTTCTCACCGTCAGTTGATGCTTCATATCTATAAGAGTCAAACCAATTTGTTTATTTTTGGAACACAGTTCTTATTTGATGTGATATTAAACACGTCTATGGGAATTCAGAATGGGGGTGGAAAACCGCGACCCAGGTAGGATGTGTAAATTACGTCAGACTTCTGTGCTCTAATGATTACTATCACATTAGAGCTTTAACCTTTTAACGAAAACAAGTTTTGTTTTCACCCAAAAATATCACTTATCCTACCTTTCATGGAACTCTGAGAGTGTTTGTACACTCTCAGAGTTACAACCAGACAAATCAACTCTGGAACTCTGAGAGAGTTTGTACACTCTCAGAGTTACAACCAGACAAATCAACACTCTATGGCTTTGCAAGGCCCCACCGGCCCATGTAGGAATTGAGTGGCTTTTATTTCTTTTCTAGGTATTCGATTATTACATTTCCATTCCCAATAAACCCATATTTAGTGAGCTATACGAGTTGCATTCCAGGCCAATGTATTCCCCACTGGTTAAATATTAGCATGATTAGCACTTTTTTTCTCCTGTGGAAGGTAACAAGGCAGACGTTTTTTTTGTTTTGTTGTTTTGTTTTTAATCCCCTGGTGAACACACACACACACGCACACGCACACACACACACACACACACACACACACACACACACACACACACACACACACACGCACACGCACACACACACACACACACACACAAACACGCACGCACGCACACACGCACAAACACACTCACACACGCTCACTGGCATTAAATCATCTTCCCAGTGTGTTTTTCAATCGGTTTTGTTCTGCTCGGCAGCATTGCTTCATTCTGCCGTTGGTTCCACCATCCGACCAGAACACGACGTTCTTGCAGTGCTGGGGAAAAAAAAAACACACCAAGGTTGAACTTCGTCGCTGTCGCGTGGAAACCTCATATGTTCCAAAAAACGCTTCTTTTCAGGAAATGGGAAAGCAACAAAAAAAAAAGAACCAGCGTTCTCAACGGAGCCAATGTACTTATCAGTGGTGGAAAGTAACTTTACTCAAGTACTTTACTTAAGTACAACTTTGAGGAATTTCTACTTTACTGTATTATTTTCAGTACTTTTACTTCTACTCCACTACATCTCAGATCCAATTATTGTACTTTCACTCCACAAAAAATATTTGAAAACTTTAGTTACTATAGTTACTTTATAGATTTTGATTATTATTATAAAGTGCACATTAACCACTTCAGCCCTGTATACATTTCGGCCATCTGAAAATAGCGGATCTACAAGCTCACAATGCGTCGCGATGCGACACATTGTGAGCTTGTAGATCTGCTATTTTCAAAAGATCTCAACTTTTGATACTTTAAGTTTTTTTGAGGCCGATACCTTTGTACTTTTACTCAAGTAAATTTTGAATACAGGACTTTTTACTTGTAACAGAGTATTTCTACATTGAGGTATTGATACTTTTACTGGAGTACAAAATGTGATTATACTTTTTCCATCACTGGTACTTATTATCTAGTAACAAGCTCTTGTTGACACTTTTCATTGGTTCAATATTCATAAAAACCCACACACGAGCACTTTCACTTTCAGATTAAAAAAAAAACGCCAAAAAAGCAGATCTACACGCTCACAACACACACACGCATTGTGAGCTTGACGCTGTGCTATTTCCCGCTACTTTTGCGTATATACGACGAACCAGGGCATTCGTTTACGAGGAAAAAAACAAAGTTAGAATACGGAGATACAAGGTTATACCGCCCGACAGCTGCGACTATTTTTTTTTCTCCTCCGGCTTGTTTCTCCCCTGTAGCCGCAGCTATTTGTCTCGGCAGTCAGAACTGTTAATGTTGAGATTAGACGGCTGATGTTTCATCATTTTAACCAATATTGTTTCATGATAAACGAATGTAAAACCAAACGGCCAGGAACGGAACGGCGGCGCGCCGCAGGCTCCAATTCCCCACAGGAGGGGTTTTTAAGGAGAGAGAGAGGGTGTGAAAAAACTCTACCCGCCATGGTTATTAGCCCGGGTAATTTATTTTGTGTGTCAGAAAACAAGCAGGCCAAAAAAAAAAAAGGGAAAAAAAAGAATCTCAGGCTTTCTTTTCCATTACCAGACATTACAACCTTATTTCCATCACTGCACCCTTAAGTAATTTGAGAGAGAGAGAGAGAGAGAGAGAGAGAGAGAGAGAGAGAGAGAGAGAGAGAGAGAGAGAGAGAGAGAGGGAGAGAGAGAGAGAGAGAGAGAGAGTGGTAGGGGAAAAAAGAGGGTGTGTGAGTCTGGCGGTATTGTGTTGGCGTATGTTTAAAACCATTACTTTGCCTTTTAATCAAACGGCGTGCTGGGTGTCAAAACGCACTATTTTCGCCATGCATCTCCACCCTTCCCCGTGTTTGGCGCCGTTCCACCTCACTGGGTGACCTTGAAAATGTTTGCTCTCCTAAACGTCTCCCTCTTCCACCCCCCCCCCCACACACACACACACACACACCCACACACACACACACACCCCCGCCTGCCCCACCTAAAAATATATACATTTCAACACGGTGATGCATTGATATTCAAAAAGAAAATGGACTTTGTAATTTGTACTTTTTGAATACTCAAAGGTAGGCTAAGTGATATTTTTAGTTATTATTTTTTTCTTGTTAAAAAGGTTAAAGTACTATATTCTGATAGTAATCATTGCTAAAGAGCGTTTGTTTGGTCACAGGGGTCTCTCCAGCTCTTTAGTAAACAGAATATAGTAACTGTTCAGGTAGGTGACGAAATTTAAGCCAATTAGGAGAGAGCACTGAAAATGCATTTTCTGCTAAATAAAGAACTGGAGAGACATGGGAGACTCCTTTTACTGAACAAACACTATAGCAATGAGTACTATCAGAATATAGAGCTATTTAACACTTATTTTAACCAAAGTAAATCACTTACCCTACCTTTAAAGGCATAGTAGCCTATGCACCTTTGCCCTACACCACAAAACATTACATTATATATATTTATTAACACATAATCTTTGCTCTATACACGCAGTTATCAGCCAATGGAGTATCGCGTGGTGTTGTTTCCCTCTCGCAGTATTTTTGGTGTTTTCACTGTTTGTTTTGGTTGGCCCAAAAATGTCACCAAGACAAACAGTGAAAACACCAAAATACAGCGAGAGAGCAATGTGTTTCTGCAGGTAAACACCACCTCACTACTGCAGTGGCGGATGACCAGTGGTGGAAAAAGTACTCAAATGTTTGACTTCAGTAAAAGGTATCAATACTGCAATATAGAAATGCTTTGTTACAAGTAAAAGTCCGGAATTCAACATGTACTTGAGTAAAAGTACAAAAGTATTGGCATCAAAATGTACTTAAAGTACCAAAAGTAAAAGTGCTCATTATGCAGAATGTCCCATTTCAAGCATCGCATGCTCGCGACGCATTGTGAGCTTGTAGATCGTCTATTTTCAAATGGCCGAAATGTATACAGAGCTGAAGTAGTTAATGAAGGTTTTCGTTATAATAATCTAAATGTACAAAGTAACTAGTAACTAAAGTTTTCAAATAAATGTAGTTGAGTGGAGAAGTAAAAGTATTGGAAATTGGAAATACTCAAGTAAAGTACAAATACCTCAAAATTGTACTTAAGTACAGTAAGTAAATGCACTTAATTACTTTCCACCACTGCTGATGACTGCTGTGCTGGTATAGAGGGAAATGATGGGTAAAAAACATACACATATATGTATTTATTTTGTTATTTGAACACAGGGCAACGATACATACTATGCCTTTAAAGGAGCACTGCATCCATTTTCAACCCATCTCCATGTAATTGGTCATCACTGACGCTCATTATAAGATTTATAATCTTATATAGACCATTTCTGTCTGTGGGCTGTGGACAGTTCAGAAACCTGCCTACCATCATTAGTAGGCAGGTTTGGTAATGATTTTTTTAATGCAAGAACAATGGCTTCTTACAAGTAAAAGAAGACTTTTTTTGGTGTTATTTCATTTTTTTTTAAATGCTTTTGCATTACGTATATATTTGTTTATGTTCCCTCATAAGGGATAGGTGAAGGTTTTTTTACAAGCACAAAAAAAGAAAAAGGGTCGAAATGTCTGTTAACAACAGGAACATAAAACATGTGGATTATTATTTATTTTTTAACATGAATGATTTACTGTTTTAACATGTTTGGACTCAATAAAGTATATATATATATATAAAAAAACGAACAATGGCTTCTATTTCAGCATTGCTGACTTTCCAGGAAAATAGGCTGTAGTTTCTATTAGATTGGAATCTCCATCGATTATGTCACTGGTAGGCAGGTTACTGAACTGTCCACAGCCCACCAAAATAATATCAGGCACAGATAAACCATGAATTATTGCATGTGTGTATGCATGCATGCGTGTGTGTGTTTGCGTGCGTGTGTGTGTTTGCGTGCATGCGTGCGTGCGTGCGTGCGTGCGTGCGTGCGTGCGTGCGTGCGTGCGTGCGTGCGTGCGTGCGTGCGTGCGTGCGTATGTGTGTGCGTATGTGTGTGCGTGTGTCCGTGCGTCCATGCCTGCGTCCGAGCGTGCGTGTGCGTGCACATGTGTGCGTGCACATGTGTGCGTGTGCGTGTGCGTGTGTGTGTGTGTGTGTGTGTGTGTGTGTGTGTGTGTGTGTGTGTGTGTGTGTGTAGCTGTCCTAACACATTTCTCTGCAGCCATCAGCCATGATTAACCACCTGCTGTTGCCGCGGGAACAAAGCACGCTAATCCAATATGTATTTCTGACATCTTAAATATCAGCCAATCCCCTGGCAGCATGCACACACACACGCACACACACACACACACACAATCCCCTGGCAACACGCGCCACTTTTCACCGGGATGGAATTCTAAAACATATTTTTCTAATTTATGGAGCGACTATAAATCAAAATTAAGGCCGTTGGACAACGAAATATACATCAGTGAACTGACGACGACGAAGAAGAAGAAGAAGGCTCACACTGCAACATATGTCCTGTGTGTGTGTGTGTGTGTGTGTGTGTGTGTGTGTGTGTGTGTGTGTGTGTGTGTGTGTGTGTGTGTGTGTGTGTGTGTGTGTGTGTGTGTGTGTGTGTGTCTGTGTCCTCACAGCTGATATGCCCTACCTTGATGTTGTATGTGGAATAGCTAAAATGTCTATCAATAGGCTTATAACATGATACATACTGTGTTGATATTTGTACACAATCTGGAAATTCGTTTTGTAGCACAGATTACATGCATGAAGGTCCTATCGTCAGTATAGGTACTTATGTTATTATTATGGTTGCAATACCTGAAATTCAGGTACAATTTGTATATTATATTATATTACATCATATTATATTAACAAACTGTGTTAGAGTATATGTATATGAGCTGTTTGAACTTGTAAGACGTGTGTCATTGATTAATTCCCAAAAATAAGGACCAAAGCGTGTCCCATATCAGTTTATTAAGGGACACGTCTTTTAGTTTCCATATAAGGGATGATTCCGTATTTGAAAAGGACGGTTGGCAACCCTAGTTATTATGTCTCAAGGGTATGCATGTGGTTATAGCTTTGGGAGCTTTGATTTGAGTGTAAAATGGTTAACGTAGCTATTTTCCTCTCACATGTGAATTTAACTGATATAAATGGAATGACTGTCGTTCATTGGCCTTTTAACGTGCTTGTAGTCCATTAGAACGTTGGTTTTCAAACCTTTTCATGTCAAGGACCCCCAAAAATTTAATGTATTTGGCCGCGGAGCCGCATCTCAAAATATGTTGTTCCAGGGACCTTCCAGAAGCAAAGATTTGAGTTACAGGACTGTTCTTTAGTTGGTCTCTGCTGCATCCGTATCTCTGAAACACGAGATAAGCCCAATTTATGCTCCGTGGACACAATGGTTGTGAGCTTGCAAGTCTGTTATGTCGACTCAGGTACTTTTGCCCGATTTTTTTTACCGTTATTTCTTTCTTTTTAAATGCAAAAATTAATTCTAATCAATTAGATCTTATTAAAGTTAATAAAAAATAGAACATTTTCAAATAGCTGCAGCCTACAATCGTAGATCTTTTTAGAACATTTCTGAAGACTTTTGAAAGATCTGTATAATGCCATGCCCAAATAAGGCTGAAAGTGGTAAAAAAAAATGTGGACACATCGGCCACGTAATTGCCGATACCGAATACGATGTCATATTGTGTTCCTCTGCCCAGGGTTATGTGTCTCTGTCGAGACTGTGGAGTGTTGTGAGCTTGTAGATCGGTTATTTTCAAATAGACAATGTACGGTGTACAGGCTTCAAGTGGTTAAACTGAGTTTTATGCTATATTATCTCATTTTACCCGGGACCCCAGTGGAACCTCTTCAAGGGCCCCTGGGGGGTCCCCGGACCCCTCTTTGAGAACCAGTGCTATAGAGAGCATGGAAGCGGTGGCCAATGTCCCCCCCCCCCTCCCTTGTCGCCGCCACCACCACCACTGTCCCAACGTGGCCGGTGACGATCATTGTATGTGACTCCTCAATTTCGCTGCTTCCCTGAATGCGCAGCACATTTGTGGCGTTGCATTACCGCTCTGAGCCGTCTGGACAAGCGCTGCAAGCAGCAGGTAATGGATTTTTTCTGGACCGTGATCCCGCGGCTGACTGAGACACCGAGACCATCCTTTTACTACTAAGAACCCAGACAAGTCCAAACATTATTCTATTTGTTCATCTTCTGCTGTAGCATTGGTCGCAACGATGCCCTTTTGTGCTTGGCCTTTAAATGCTACTGTGTAAAAAAAATTAGCGCTGTTTATTCTATCAACGACCCATTACAGGATAAGTGGGAAAAACTAGCCCGGATAATTGTTTATAGTGGCCTTAATGGACGCACTAATGACCGCGTTTCATGCCTCCTAATGAAAATAAAGTATATTTTTCAAGCATATAAAGTTTGTGGCCGTTAGGGCGGGTAATTGTCGTAATGTTTTGTTATTGCTATTTATGTAAATAAGCACGTTATCTTTAATTAAAACCATTTGAATCAGGTGAAATATGATTTTGGGGAAAATTCATTCACACTCATTAGCACGTGTGGAAAATCAAGGCGACGTTCATTTCAGGACCTCGGACCGCGCGCATAAGAGTGAAAAATGTGTAGGAGGCAATTTGCATGTAAAATTGTGCTGTCAAATATGTTTTAGGAACGTGATTTTGAATGTTATTCAAGCACTGATACTTTTGGTATGCAAAGTGCTGTTGGTTTACAGGTTATCGTTTAGTCAACAAAACACTTTCACGAAATAGCTCACAGCTATTGTTTTTATTTGTTTTGACGACCGCATTTCACTTTTATGTTGAAGCAATTTGCAAAGGTTTTCAAACACATCAGCCAGTTGTTACCAGCAATGAAATGTTGGGCAAGCAAGAGAAGTTGAGAAAATAAAAAAAAGTTAAGAAAATGTTACAGATGCAGGTTAAAATTGTATGAAAATGTCAACATTCCATTCAGCTACTTTGTGACACAATTTTATGGCAACTTCAGGGTCAGAACATTTACACTTGCTGTAACTATAATCTCCTCTCTCTGAATTATGTGTCTTTCTCTATAAGCCTCCCACGGCTGCTAAATGTTATGCCTTATATGAAGCAGATTGTGTTGTATTTTTCCATGCAGTGCCAAAGCCTTTCTTTCTTATTATGAACATGTAATGAAACTGCATAGAATATGTACCCCCATAACCTTATTTGCGAAAATGTAATCTATTCTTAGAGGACATTATTTGCAGAAGTAGCATATGTGGCAAATTACATTTGATATAGGCTGATACTTCCATATTTTCAACATAAGGCAATGAACGATTTGTTGACTAGAAGTGTGCAAAAAATACTATGCGACTGCAATTAGTGGCATACATAATGTCGTCTCTGTCGGTTGGAAACCTCATATGTCCAAAATATGTCCAAAACTTTTCAGGATTCAAATAAAAAAAACAGCAAAAGTAGAAGATCTACAAGCTCAAAACGTGACACTTCACGCCACGTTTCGAGCTTGCGGATCTGCTACTTTTGATACTGCTGTATACGCCGTAGTATGATCAAGTCGGACATACATTTACGGATGGACACAACAAAAAGAGGTTTCTGCCTGAGAGCGACGATATGTATATCATCACTGTCAGGTGGAAACCTTGTATGTGGAAAAGAAATGTTCCAATGGATCCAATGTAGTTATTATTTAGTCACAAGCTATCGTTGATACCTTTCATTGGTTCAATATTCATAAAAGTCACAGACACACTTAACCATTTTCATTTTCAAAATGTTTCAAAAACAGCCGCATAATTATGTAGATCTGCTATTTTCGGGACATTTTCGCGACACTCTTGCGCGAAGAAGCAGCGCGTTGACTTAATGGAAAAACATACAGTCAAAATATGGAGATACAAGGTTTCTGCCCGCGGCAGCAAGGATATATATATATTCCGTATGCGTCTGTGTACGCACGTATAACGTGTAGAAGGGAACTAGTGTGCAAGGAGGGGGGACTGGGGACAGACGGGGGGATGGACGGTTTTTCATTTTGTGTTTCGCTCCAGCTTTTGCCCCCCCCTTCTACAGAAGGATCCAATCAATCTGCCAGCTATTAAGTTTGTTAATTGATAATGCATACTAATTAGGCCGTGTGCCGTTTCCTTGGGAGACTCTGAGGAGGTAATTGTAGGCAGCGGTCCAAATGGAGTCGACTACAAGCTGTGCCAGGTTGGAAATCCATTAAAGCAGAGAGATTGGAGAAGTTGAGGAGAGAGGGGGGGGGGATGCGTGCATGTTTGTATGTGTGTGTGTGTGTGTGTGTGTGTGTGTGTGTGTGTGTGTGTGTGTGTGTGGGGGGAGGGGGGGGGGGGGGGTTAGGGGGAGGAGACCATAGCAGGTGGGGAGGAAACAGGGAGGATTGGGGTCAGCTCCACTGCCAGTCCAACGTGGACATTTTCTAGTAGAGAGAGCTGATCGTTATTTCTCTATCATCGGTTTGGCGGAAAGTAACTAAGTACAAGTACTCAACTAAATGGTAAAATGGTGCATTAATACAGCTTACTTCCTTCGTCCAAAGTGCGTTACAATGAACCTTACATTCACACACACATTCACACACACATTCACGGCAGAGGAGACCATGCAAGGCACCCAACCTGCTCATCAGGAGCAGTTAGGGGTTCAGCGTCTTACTCAAGGACACTTTGACACTAACCCCAGCGGGGTAGCCGGGAATCGAACCTTCCCAGTTTCCCGAGTGGTCGCTGTACCTCCTGAGCGACTGACTCCCCTTTACTTGAGTATTTCCATTTTTTCTTTTTTTCCTCTTTTTTATACTTAAAGGAATAGTTCACCCAAAAAAGTACTTATTTTCTATCAATTACACACCCCATGAAGCCTTGAATTCATGGAGATGTTTTTAATTTTTGACACATTCCTGAACCAATAATTTGATGACCGGGTGTATATTGTGGCGAGGTTACTTTTCTGTGATGTTGACACTTGATGGATTATATTTCTTATGGTGGAGGCGAGTGGGTAATGATGCCACAACAAGGATATCCAGTACTTTCTTTACTTGGCGGAACGCAGGTTTACAGGACATCAGCACAATAACGCGGTACAGGTATGTTTAGAACTCACACAATAACTGCAATACAGTCTTTGGTTGTCAGTCCGTGGCTCCCGAGTAGAGGCGGAGGATAATTCACTCAAACGTCTATACACTTTGGAAACCGGAACACAACTGACTCAAACAGGCGGGCTGCAGATACACAACAGAACCTCTGGTGCCCGAGAGCCAATACGAACACATTATACTCAGCAGCGCACACACTATAGGCTGGCAGCAACACAGATACTAGGGATAGGCTGGCATTTGTTCCCGCGTTACACTCCCCCCCCTCTAGACTGCTGAGTCCCTTCAGCACC
This sequence comes from Gymnoscopelus braueri, assembly GCF_963280865.1. NCBI lineage: Eukaryota > Metazoa > Chordata > Actinopteri > Myctophiformes > Myctophidae > Gymnoscopelus > Gymnoscopelus braueri. Next base: position 1,393,972 of record NC_137624.1, on the reverse strand, counting down.
TTCAGGTTAAGTTAACCAGTACAAGGCAATCACAAACACATAATAAACAGAACAATAACAGGTATGCAATACTTGTTAAACTTGTCAGGAAACCTGTTCAGTGGCTTCAAAAGGCAATTACTTAATTCAACTCAAAATGTCTCTCATTCAAAACCTTTGTCCTTTACAATGTCTTTCTGCAAAACAAAAAAAAAAAATCACACCCAGTGTGAAGTGGGCGGTGTCTTGCTAGCTAATCACAATACTGAATGGAGTCAACCAATCATGTACAAAAAATAAATACATTTATTGAAACACTCTTTATGAGAGTGATGAGAGAGAGTGATGAGAGAGAACCACAATGTGTGATTCTTTATGGTTTTTTTTAAGTGCATAGTCCTATTTATAGGGCTATGCACATGTGTCATGTTTCCCTAGCCAATCACAGTCCTAAATAGACTGTGATTGGCCAATCACGGTGCAGGGTTAGGGGGGTACACTGGTGGCCAATCACAGTGCAGGATTTGGTGTGCAAATATCCAAACCTCACATATAGGGGCGGTTTCACCGCCCAAAATTCCATGTCTCATTTCAATCAGGGCTATCCTGGTAGTGGGCAGCTGTCTACTGGCCTACCCCTTTTGGTCACCTGGGAAGACTCTGAAATTCTCTGTCTGGCCCAGAACCTGAGACTCTGATGGGTGCAGGCTGGGCAGAGTCTCCGGTGGGCGCAGGCTGAGTAGAGGGGGGTCAGGAGGTTTCTTTGGACGCGGGCTGAGTAGAGTCTCTGGGGGACGCAGGCTGAGTAGAATCTCTGGAAGACACAGGCTGTGTAGGTACTCTGGAGGATGCAGGCTGAGTAGGTTCTCTGGAGGACGCAGGCTGTGTGGGTTCTCTGGAGGACGCGGGCTGGGTAGGTTCTCTGGAGGACGCAGGCTGTGTAGGTTAGGAGAGTCGGGAGGTGTCTTTGGAAGCTTGACTGGCGGTGGCTGTCTAGCGGAGGTGTCAGGAGGTTTCTTAGGAAGCTTGACTGGCGGGAACTGTCCAGCAGAGGTGTCAGGAGGTGCTTTGTCTGGGGTTTGCAGCTCACCGGTTTCAGGGATGTCGTCAACCAGTTGCTGCGATTCCCAGGTGGGTGAGGGAGAGTTCTCCATGGCTCCACTGAGAATCCCAAGACAGGGGTCTCTCAGTAGTTTGGTGCTGAGGGGAGGCAGTTTGCAGACTTGAATGGGCCTCTCTTTGTAATTATCCACAAAGCCATGGCCCGATGGTACACAGTCTGTCAGGTCAGCTGGCTGTAGGACTGCTGTAGCTCCTAGCTTGGGGGTCTCACCCCATACACTACTCTCACATTGCTGTGGGAAGGTTGGAGGGTCCATGAGAAGCACTTTGGAGACTGTATTGCTCGCCACTGACCTCCCAGTGATGTAGCTTGGCACTGGCTCGCCCTCAATGAACAACTCTCCTCCCTCTTGTAAGGATACATCAGCTGTCAGCATGAAGTCGACTCCCTTTCCGGTCTCAGCATTCAGGAGGCTAGCTGTTTTGTCATCTGACAGGTTCTCTAGTTGGGGCTGCTGGAATGGCTCTTTGGAAATCACAGAGGCTTCCTCCTCTGTGTTGACCACACACTGGACAGGCATGTGTTTCACTGATACAGGAACTATTAGGCTGGGGCCTTCACTCTTGGCTCTGCCTGTAGCAATGACTAGTGAAGGGTTGTTGTTTACCCCTTGAGGAGGCATGACGTGCCTGCCTGTATTGCTGGTCAGGCCTGGTCCATCGGACGTTCCATGTTGCTGTTCCACTTTTTGGGCATGGCTTGGAAGGGGCACATCAGCAGCAGGTCGCTCCATGGCCGTGGGCGTTGTGGAGAATTGCAACTGTCCTACTTGGTCTCCTAGTTGTTTATCTAACATCACATGGGCTTCCTGTTGCAGTGGTGATGCTGCTGAGGATTCTCTCTGCTGACAGAATTCACTGAGGTGACGAGGAACGTTGGAAGGTGGGACAGACTGACTGTAGCGTTGTTTCAGCTGGTCAGTGAGGCGCACGTAGTCTTCCCTTACATGCTCTGGCAGGGAGTAGACAAAGCGCATTGCAGACTCAGAGCCACTCAGTTGCTCATAGAGCTCGTCCAGCTTTTCTGCATAGCTCCACCGAAGTTCCTGAGCCGTTCTCTCCAAGAACATAAAGATTTCGTTCCAGACCTCAGCAGAAGATTGAGAGGGAGTAGAGACTGTTGCTCCCTGACTAATGTCTGCCTGGTCTAGGCCCTGTGGTTGAGGCCCTTGCAGAGTTTTGGCTGGCTCCCCCCACATCTGCTTTTGCAGCAGCATTTGTTGCAGAAATTGTTGATTTTGCTGCTGCATGTGCTGCTTTTGTTGATTTAGCTGCTGCTGCAAGATGCTTAGCCAAGCTGGTGCCTGTTCTGGGCTAGCACTTGCTCCATCCTCACTCTCTGTTTTGGTTGGTCTTCTTGACTCCATCTCCTCTTTTTCGTTTTTTCAACTTTTCCCCCCTTTTTTTTTCAACTTTTAACTTCACCTATCCAGGCGGAGATTGGCGCTGATTACGTCCGTTGCGGTGACTTTACAGGTGTAATGGGACCCAGTGGGTTTGCAGGTCATCTCTGTGTGAGCAGACTGGACTGGACTGGACTGCAGTCACGTGACCTAGTCAGTTCGAGGTGCCGGCCGGCGAAATGGACGTGTTTGTTTACAACAGCACGGTGCAAGCTAACTGCTAGCATACAGGCTACAGTCTGTTCTGTAGGCTACTTGGTCCAACGTTTGTTTTTCTTTTTTTTTCTGAAAGTCCCGTTTCTGACACCATTTGTGGCGAGGTTACTTTTCTGTGGTGTGGACACTTTATGGATTATATCACTTATGGTGGAGGCGATTGGGTAATGATGCCACAATAAGGATATCCAGTCTTTACTAGGCGGAACGGCAGGTTTACAGGACATCAGCACAGGTACGTTGATAAACACACACAATAACTGTAATACGTGTCTTTGGTTGTCAGTCCGTCCGAGTAGAGGCGGAGGATAATTCACTCAGACGTCTATACACTTTGGAAACCGGAAAACACTGACTCAAACAGGCGGGCTGCAGATACACAACAGAACCTCTGGTGCCCGAGAGCCAATACGAACACATTATACTCAGCAGCGCACACACTATAGGCTGGCAGCAACACAGATACTAGGGATAGGCTGGCATTTGTTCCCGCATTACAATATCACATTATTGGCTTAGGAATGCGACAAAAAATACAAAATCTCCATGAGTTCAAGGCTCTATGGGATGTGTAATTGGCTACCACCTGTTTTACCTTTCAATGCTGCACACACTGGTCTTTGAAACAGCGCCTAATTTAAAAAACTGCTATGTCCCCCCCCCACATATGCTTATGTTTCAAAATAACGTACACACCTGTATATGATGCTAATGTTTCTATAATAAAAGGTACACACCTGCATATGATGCTAACATTCTAAATATCATGTACACACCTGCATATGATGCTAACATTCTAAATATCATGTACTGTACACACCTGCTTTCGCTTATGCTATCTGTACAGTATGTATGTACATATCTTCATTTGTTCTGCAACCTGTTCTATCTCTTTCTCTTTGCTCTCACTCTACTCGATCCTGTCTCTTCTCACAGAATCCTACAAAACAATGGCGCACACGAAAACAAGCATTTAACCCACTGCTTTACACCTGTAAACCTGTGATGCAGTGGTGTAAAGTAAATAAGTACATTTACTAAAGTACTGTTGTACTTCAGTAAAAATCTGAGGATTTTTCACTTTACTGGAGTATTTGCAATTTTCAATACTTTCACTTCTACTCCACTACATCTCAGAGGCAAATATTATACTTTTACTCCACTACAATCATTTGCAAACTTTAGTGACAAGTTACTTTGTAGATTTGGATTATTATTACAAAACATGAATTAACCGGTTCATCCCTATAAACTTTGGCTATTTGAAAATAGCAGACCTACATTTGCGAGGCGTTGTGAGCTTGTAGATCTGCTATTTTCAAAATATTTTATATATATTAAATATATTTAATATAACACTTTTCTACATATTGAGTAGTTATATTTTTGGTATTTTAAGTATATTTTGATGCCAATACCTTTGTACTTTCGCAAAGTAAATTGTTTGATTCCGATAGTTTAATGCTTTCATTCCTGACAGCTTGCTAATGCTATTATCACAAATGGTAGAGTTTATATCCTGATACCCCCTGTCCTGTATTAAAGTACGGGTTAGTCGTTAAAACGTTGTGTGATTGACATGCATTTAACCCAATGAGATCTGTGTCCCAGCTCTTTCTGATTGGCTGTTGCATTGATGGCTGGCTTGTTAATTGAGTTGTTGTTTACTGTCCCCTACACACTGTCAGTGTCACCACGCCAGTTCATTCATAGATTCAAGTAGGTTCAAGAGAGAAAGCACGCACACACATGCACGCATGCACACACACACACACGCACGCGCACGCGCACGCGCACGCGCACGCGCACACACGCACACATACGCACACACACTCACACTCACACTCACACACACAAACAATGAAGACCCTGTGAACTGTCAGTCTGATGAACAAATGAAACTGTCCCTCACACACGCACACGGACACACTGGGTGTCATGTCTAACACATGTCCTGCAGCTCCCCTCCATGTCATTAATGTTGAGAGACAAAGTGACAAAGTGACAAAGAGCCTCTAAACACGAGTCACTTTGCTCATAAAATCTCACCTTGTATTCAGAAGGTATAGTAGTACATATGCTCTGTCATATGACGGTGTCACGTGCTGACAATAACTGATCTACAAGCGCTGCATGCTTATGCATCTGCTATCATCGTCTTAAAGGGGAATACCTCTCATGTTCAACATTGAACTATATCATTAATACACCTTAAAGCTGTTGTGCGGAAATAAGAAAAAAGCTCCCCCCCTTCTATGTTGCCTAGAACTGGAGAATTGATTGTTGAGGTCATGTGATCAGTGACATACGGCCGGTGTGTCCGCCCTCTAGGCTGTTGCATTCACTAGAATGGGGAATCTCACTTCCAGCTGAAACAGTGCGACTTGTAGTAGTTTATAATGGCATTATGGTTATATATCACATTTCACAAGACTTGTAGATAATAGAGATCAATTGGCTGAAAATGCTCTAATAAGTCTTAACTTTATATTCAAGTCGCACTTGAATCGTTTCAGCTGGAAGTGAGTTTCCCCATTCTAGTGAATGCAGCAGCCTAGAGGGCGGAGCCAAAAGTATACCGTACGTGTATATCACTGATCACATGACCTCAACAATCAATTCTCCAATTCTAGGCAACACAGAAGAAATAACAACAACAACAGCTGTGGAAATAACAAAAAATATATAATAATAATAACAGCAGTGTATTAAAGACATAGTTCAATGTTGAAAATAAGTGGTATTCCCCTTTAAGTCAAAGTATAAATCAAAAGCATGAACTGAATATGTTTAAATGCGTGTAAATGGCTGATTTAAGCAGTCACACCTGTTCGTGGGACATTTGTTATGTAGCTACAGGATTTTAGATTGGGGCTCTATCTTAGGCCGAAGTCTAAACCCACTATTTGGGAATGTAGCATGGCGCAAGGGGCGTTCCCGTGCAAAAGTTGCTATTTTCCGATACCAGCCTTATCCCTAAAACACTGGCATAGGTGTGGTTTGGGCGTTACATTAATAAAACCAATCACCGTACCAGACGCTTCTCTTTAAGAGAAGACTGTGCCTAGGTGGGTTTGGCGAAAGGGCCTACTCTGTGTAGAGTTTGCATGTTCTCCCCGTGTCTAATCCTGGTCGCTAAACTGCCTCCCCCATGACAGCCGGGGCTTCTTTCCCCTCCTGAGGGGAAAAGAACTGGTTGGAATAACGTGTTCCTTCCACGCGCTACGTCCTTCCGGGGAAACTCCCCCGGCCCTGTCAGGTGAATAGAAGGTCAGTTGGCTCTCATGCATTGAAGGAGGCATGAGCTCAGCTCCTTACATTTGATACACAAAATTATTACTCACACATTGGTGGTTATAGAGATCTTTAAATTACAGCAATCTGCTTGTGTTCTGGATGAATTAAGCAAAATATCTGGTGTGGTTATGGCAAACACAGATCAAATGACATTGTATTTGTCGTTGATAAGCTTAACTGGCATGCGTCTGTGTCCATTCACTCTGCAGTCGCACTGAGGCACTTATAACGTTGGACACTATACACCCGACGTTTGCTTCATACGCTGTAGCCTTTGATTACCTTTGAATAAAACCATATTTGATAGACATAAGTATCACCTACATGTTACTGATTATAGAGAATGTTATATTTTTGTAATCCGTTCTTTATTTCCTGTGCAATGGATTAATAAAGCTGGAAGTGTGTATTTTGGAGACAATGGCATAGAACTATACACAAATTGTCTTTTTTTTTGTCTTTGAATAGACTATCATCTTCAAACACAATTGACACAAGGAATAGACACTCTCACTTCTGCTGACACAGAGATTTGCTGAGAATTAGGAGAGAGGGAGAACTTTGAATGTTGTACCGTTGTGCCTGCCCCGACTCCCGACATTCCCATTGCAGGCGCGCTCTATCAAACTGATTCGGCATAGCGGGTGGTTTTAGACTTGTGTGGGCAAGATAGCAATTTTAGGGAAAGCACAACAACACGCCCACGGCCTCTAGTATTGTGGCTGTCGGTGTCACTCACTTTGCTATCTTGAAACCTTGGCTGTCGTCTGTCCAGCTGTCGAGTGTGGCACACTACGCATGAGAACAGATGGTTATCTTCTGTCCAGACAGTGGCTCTCCCTGAATTTTTGTGGAGATGACTGATTTATCCTGCTGAGCATCAATTTCCTCGATGCACAACAGGTGCGCAGCCACACCCAGCTCTGAGTACACTTATAGTTTGACTCAGGCCAGGTGTGACTGCTTAAATCAGCCATCCTCCACAACCTACAGTGTTCTAACTCAGTGGTTCTCAGCGACCTTGCAGGGTGCGACCCCCAGAAATAATCATATTTGAACTGGGGAGCCTCCCACCCTGATAAGCACTTGGAATTGTAGGAGTTGAGGCATTACATAGTTTAGCTGGGAGGGAATTCGTCAAAAAATCATCAAGATTGTGCACTTGGTGAAGTTTTAGATTTTTGGCATGGTGTTAGGTATGGGCATAAGGTTTTCAAAAACCATCGCAAACGAGTTGGGCTCGTCCCCCAGTGGTCGGTTTGCAATAACTCCAATATTAGATCAGTATACGGTTGAAACCATAATTGATAGAAAATATTTTTCAATTGATTCTGTTACTATTGGGCATGCTAAATAGCATACAAAAGACGGTGTCCACAATGGCTGCTGGGAACTTGAAATCTCATTCATTACTCAACCTAAAAAGATGTTTTTGTGTCTAACTCTAGGTTTTAGGGCTCAAGAAATGTGACTGAATCAGTTAGTTATTTATGGCCAAATTTATGATTTTTTACATATTCCCTCCCAGCTAGGGACATTTGGTACTTGAATTTGGCAATAAAATATAAATAAATAATACATTAACAATTATTTGCATTGCATTGCATTCTGAGTAGGAACAGCCAAACCATAACAAGATTATACTGTACCATTTACATTATTAATATCAAGTCTTTACAGTTCAGTGTCTGTGTGTGTGTGTGTGTGTGTGTGTGTGTGTGTGTGTGTGTGTGTGTGTGTGTGTGTGTGTGTGTGTGTGTGTGTGTGTGTGTGAAAAAAAACCCCAGAGATGTACGGTTTTGCGAATACACCCGTCGAGTGTCATAACCGTAGATCTACGTGTGTTCAAATTATTATTATTGGCCGGGTTTCCCAAACGAATTTGAGCTTGTGCGTATAGCCTAGAAGCTGCGTAAGAGCCTCCACGCAGCTGCGCAGTAGCAACCCCCCTACGCACTATCTTCGTTAGTAGCAGCTGTGTGTGCCCTACGTGCCATCTAAACTGGCTTCTGGAGACACCATCGTCGTAGGTTCTCAAGCGCACGGCTACATTCGGAGACAGCATGCACGTAAAGACCTCCTGGACGAAGCCTACGTAAAGCCTACGTAAACTACGTAGTGCTGTCCTATGCTACACAGCAGTTTAAACTCCCTTTGCGAACAGTGAAATGGATCATAAAAATACCAGAGCCAACGGTCAGATGTCCTGAAGCAGTCCACTCCAAATACAACTTTTGAATAATATATTTATGAATTAAATTACAGTGGTGAGGTGACATCTGCAAGGTAAATAAAACACTAAAGTGTCCCCATTATGCAAGTAAATTAAATATACTTAAAATACCAAAAGTAAAGGTATGCAGAATGTCCCATTTCCCAAATTTAATATGTATTAAAATCTTTTGAAAATAGCAGATCTACAAGCTTGTGAGGCGTTGTGAGCTTGTAGATCTGCTTTCAAAAGATTTTTTAACCATTCATAAACATGGCGAGCGCAATAGCTGTCACTTTGTGAGAGGAACTGGGGACTTTCATCATAACGTTTAACTATAAAACGTAGAAATTAAAGAAACATGCTCAGCATCATTTATATACCTTTAGTTAACTTGGCTTATGCTTAATATTTGTATCAGATTATCGGATCATCCGTGAGAGTACAATTTGTAAACTTCGGGTTCATGCATAGAGGACGAAGCAGCGCAGCCGCTCGCCCTACCCAAAAGCAGGGCCGGATACAGAAATTATTAATTGGGGGGGCATTAGGAAATGCTGGGGGGGCGGCTTCCGTTTTTTTTGCGTTTTTTCCGGCTGTTTGTGTAATACTGCTTCCTATTGTTTAGGAGTAGTACTGCATGTGTGTGTGTGACTGTGTGTGTGGAAAATCAGGGCAGAGGATTATTTGAATTGTGCAATGATACATGATGGAATATGATTAAGGATTATTTTGATTATGGTAAGCTCACATTTCATATCATGACATAAATGTAACTTTCACAAGCCCCCCCCACCCAAAAAAAATAAAAAAAATCTTTTAACCTAACTATACACAAATTGTCTTTTTTTTTGTCTTTGAATAGACTATCATCTTCAAACACAATTGACACAAGGAATAGACACTCTCACTTCTGCTGACACAGAGATTTGTTGAGAATTAGGAGAGAGGGAGAACTTTGAATGTTGTACCGTTGTGCCTGCCCCGACTCCCGACATTCCCATTGCAGGCGCGCTCTATCAAACTGATTCGGCATAGCGGGTGGTTTTAGACTTGTGTGGGCAAGATAGCAATTTTAGGGAAAGCACAACAACACGCCCACGGCCTCTAGTATTGTGGCTGTCGGTGTCACTCACTTTGCTATCTTGAAACCTTGGCTGTCGTCTGTCCAGCTGTCGAGTGTGGCACACTACGCATGAGAACAGATGGTTATCTTCTGTCCAGACAGTGGCTCTCCCTGAATTTTTGTGGAGATGACTGATTTATCCTGCTGAGCATCAATTTCCTCGATGCACAACAGGTGCGCAGCCACACCCAGCTCTGAGTACACTTATAGTTTGACTCAGGCCAGGTGTGACTGCTTAAATCAGCCATCCTCCACAACCTACAGTGTTCTAACTCAGTGGTTCTCAGCGACCTTGCAGGGTGCGACCCCCAGAAATAATCATATTTGAACTGGGGAGCCTCCCACCCTGATAAGCACTTGGAATTGTAGGAGTTGAGGCATTACATAGTTTAGCTGGGAGGGAATTCGTCAAAAAATCATCAAGATTGTGCACTTGGTGAAGTTTTAGATTTTTGGCATGGTGTTAGGTATGGGCATAAGGTTTTCAAAAACCATCGCAAACGAGTTGGGCTCGTCCCCCAGTGGTCGGTTTGCAATAACTCCAATATTAGATCAGTATACGGTTGAAACCATAATTGATAGAAAATATTTTTCAATTGATTCTGTTACTATTGGGCATGCTAAATAGCATACAAAAGACGGTGTCCACAATGGCTGCTGGGAACTTGAAATCTCATTCATTACTCAACCTAAAAAGATGTTTTTGTGTCTAACTCTAGGTTTTAGGGCTCAAGAAATGTGACTGAATCAGTTAGTTATTTATGGCCAAATTTATGATTTTTTACATATTCCCTCCCAGCTAGGGACATTTGGTACTTGAATTTGGCAATAAAATATAAATAAATAATACATTAACAATTATTTGCATTGCATTGCATTCTGAGTAGGAACAGCCAAACCATAACAAGATTATACTGTACCATTTACATTATTAATATCAAGTCTTTACAGTTCAGTGTCTGTGTGTGTGTGTGTGTGTGTGTGTGTGTGTGTGTGTGTGTGTGTGAGTGTGAGTGTGAGTGTGAGTGTGAGTGTGTGTGTGTGTGTGTGTGTGTGTGTGTGTGTGTGTGTGTGTGTGAAAAAACCCCCCAGAGATGTACGGTTTTGCGAATACACCCGTCGAGTGTCATAACCGTAGATCTACGTGTGTTCAAATTATTATTATTGGCCGGGTTTCCCAAACGAATTTGAGCTTGTGCGTATAGCCTAGAAGCTGCGTAAGAGCCTCCACGCAGCTGCGCAGTAGCAACCCCCCTACGCACTATCTTCGTTAGTAGCAGCTGTGTGTGCCCTACGTGCCATCTAAACTGGCTTCTGGAGACACCATCGTCGTAGGTTCTCAAGCGCACGGCTACATTCGGAGACAGCATGCACGTAAAGACCTCCTGGACGAAGCCTACGTAAAGCCTACGTAAACTACGTAGTGCTGTCCTATGCTACACAGCAGTTTAAACTCCCTTTGCGAACAGTGAAATGGATCATAAAAATACCAGAGCCAACGGTCAGATGTCCTGAAGCAGTCCACTCCAAATACAACTTTTGAATAATATATTTATGAATTAAATTACAGTGGTGAGGTGACATCTGCAAGGTAAATAAAACACTAAAGTGTCCCCATTATGCAAGTAAATTAAATATACTTAAAATACCAAAAGTAAAGGTATGCAGAATGTCCCATTTCCCAAATTTAATATGTATTAAAATCTTTTGAAAATAGCAGATCTACAAGCTTGTGAGGCGTTGTGAGCTTGTAGATCTGCTTTCAAAAGATTTTTTAACCATTCATAAACATGGCGAGCGCAATAGCTGTCACTTTGTGAGAGGAACTGGGGACTTTCATCATAACGTTTAACTATAAAACGTAGAAATTAAAGAAACATGCTCAGCATCATTTATATACCTTTAGTTAACTTGGCTTATGCTTAATATTTGTATCAGATTATCGGATCATCCGTGAGAGTACAATTTGTAAACTTCGGGTTCATGCATAGAGGACGAAGCAGCGCAGCCGCTCGCCCTACCCAAAAGCAGGGCCGGATACAGAAATTATTAATTGGGGGGGCATTAGGAAATGCTGGGGGGGCGGCTTCCGTTTTTTTTGCGTTTTTTCCGGCTGTTTGTGTAATACTGCTTCCTATTGTTTAGGAGTAGTACTGCATGTGTGTGTGTGACTGTGTGTGTGGAAAATCAGGGCAGAGGATTATTTGAATTGTGCAATGATACATGATGGAATATGATTAAGGATTATTTTGATTATGGTAAGCTCACATTTCATATCATGACATAAATGTAACTTTCACAAGCCCCCCCCACCCAAAAAAAATAAAAAAAATATTTTCTTTTTTTTCTTCTTTTTTTTTGGGGGGGCAGTCAGATCTTGTAGATGCCTAGATCCGGCCCTGCCCAAAAGAACAGATCTGCAAGCTGTCGACACGGCATGTCGCAGTGCGTTGACAGCTTGTATGTCTGTTTTTTTGGGTAGGCATCGCACGTTACGCACCGGCCCGGCCGTATTTTTTATATATATATATATATATATATATATATAAATTATATGTGTGTGTGTGTGTGTGTGTGTGTGTGTGTGTGTGTGTGTGTGTGTGTGTGTGTGTGTGGTCGGTCGGTCTTTTCAGAGATCTATTTCGCTACGATGGGTGTTACGAGCGCCCCAGGGCGTGGGACAAAATTCAGGGCTACAACCACTCCCAGGAGTAGGAGGAGTAGGATACGTGCATTCTTTCTCCCGAATGTAGTTTTAGCAGACACGTAACGCCGTGGACTTGGGAACCTACGACGATGGTGTTTCCTGAAGCCAGTTTAGATTGCACGTAGGGCACAACCAGCTGCTTCTAATGAGGGTAGAGCGTAGGTTTAGCCGGGTCCTGTTTAGGAGGCTCTTACACAAGCTGCGTAGGCTACGCATGACCTGAAATCTACGTGCCTGCTAAGGTACTGCGCAGCCTGTGTG
>NC_137624.1:1277500-1381449 GCF_963280865.1 Gymnoscopelus braueri | reverse complement strand
ATTCATCTTCCCTTCCTCAGCTGGCGGGGGGCTCTGCCACAGAGGGGGCTGCTGGGTAATTACCTTTCAGCGCGGCGCACTGCTTCATTATGTCCCACAACCCCAATCCTACCAAACATCTGTAATTTAGTCTGGAAGCAACCAAACCCAACGCACTAGGGAGGATAAGACCCCAGGACCGCCATAGTGTTTTACACTGCTATCTCTCTCTCTCTCTCTCTGTGTGTGTGTGTGTGTGTGTGTGTGTGTGTGTGTGTGTGTGTGTGTGTGTGTGTGTGTGTGTGCGTGTGTGCGTGTGTGCGCGTGTGTGCGTGTGCGTGTGCGTGTCCGTGCAGTGGTGTAAAGTGCAGTGGTGTAAAGTAGTAAGTAAGTAAATTTACTCAAGTACTTTACTTAAGTATAATTTTGAGGTACTTTTACTTTTACGTATTTTCAATACTTTTACATCTACTCCACTACATCTCAGATTGTACTTCTTTTACTCCACTCCTTTTTGTTATTTTTAGAATACAATTATGTTTAGTTTGATTTATTTCTTGTGTTTCAGGTATATACGCCGGTAAGTATTTGCACTTGAATAAATTCACAGCCCCGTTTCTACTGTAAATACTCAACACTCTTTTCTTTCTCCCAGGTAATCATCACTTGAATCAGGTAAATATTTTCTCTAACTCTTCAGGTTAGTAAGGGGTAAATGCTTCTATTATTTAAATGAACCAGAAACCAATTTCCAGTCAGGTAAGTATAATTAAATAATTATATTTACACACAGATAAACATACAATAACATGAAATGTGTTTTTTCAAATAGATTTTTTCCCCCCCACAGCCTTAGTTGTCAACCAATAATCCAATAAACACTTTTTTTAATTAGGCCTATATTAAATTAACCTGGTGGATTACCTTGGTAAAATACACCAAATGTACTTATTCAAAGAACAATATTTCAACCTCAAATGAAAACACAAACTTGTAAGTTATTAATGTGGGCCCACAACCTTTCACACCTTACACCCTAGCAATATAGAATTATAACCAATTAACCTCTCGTTGCAGGCCTGTAGTGATGCTTGGGTTTTTTGCTCTTTTGTATTTCTTTGCGTTGGTAAATAAATACGCTTTTTGGTTGCACCGTACCATGCCTCTGTACTGATTTTCAGCCGCCAGTTGGGCCAGCCTAACAGAGAGAGAGAGAGAGAGAGAGAGAGAGAGAGAGAGAGAGAGAGAGAGAGAGAGAGAGAGAGAGAGAGAGAGAGAGAGAGAGAGAGAGAGACTAGTTTAATATGTGAATGCAAATGATTGGTTAGGATCATTTCTGTCTCTCCACCCCATTTAGGGAATGAATGTAAATTGAACACATCAGTTACACAGACTGAACATATTTACATATCGTTGCCGTCCAGCAGAAACCTTGTATCTCTATGTTTCCCATGTTTATGTTTTTATGTAAATTAATGACCAACTCCATCGTATAAGAGTGTCATACAAAAGTGACAAAATAGCACAAACTCACAATGCGACGCAATGTGAGCTTGTGCTATTTTGTCACTTTTGTATTTAAATACAAAAAGTTTATTTAAGGTTATTTACTTACAAGGTACATATACATACTGTATTTACATATCATGTACCATACTGTCCACGGGGATATCGTATTAACATACTCTACCATAAAGATTGGTTCAAATAACCTTTGCTTTCATTGTTTAAAATGAAGAAATCATGTGCATCTCCGGATCCAATAGTGTGGCTCCAATGTGGATCCAAAGGGGCTTTATTATTCAAATATACAATTGTGCACAAATAGAAGTGTTTCTTTTCAAATGTGTTTAAAGGTAGTATTGCTATGCTAGTTTGTAGATCGGCAATACGCATATAGGGCGCTATATGATGAAAAAACGTAAAAGTTGAAATATGGAGATTTCTGCCCATATCAATGCAACGATAGCCTCCTGAAAGCCAGGAACGGAATCAGAAATCCGTTACTATTAACACATTTTAAAATGTTGTAATATATGGTATCTTAAAGGACAATATCGACCCTTTCTTACCTTTATTTGAGGTTGTTAACTCCCCAAAAGAGTGGTCCAGTAGCCCAAATTCATAACGAGCGGTGTTGTCCATTTTGGCGGACCCCCACCGCAGTTCAGAAACGGGAGTAGGCTGTGGTGTAATGCACTTATTTATATCGCTCGAAAAGACTTTTTTCTAGTATGTATGTGTCGTGTAGGACCTCACGGAAGTCACTGCAGTATTATTGTATATACTAATAAGTATAAGTATAATATACTTCCGGAAGACTGTCTATCCCCAATAGCACCCGGAAGTCTCGCGAGACGAGATTTCAAACGTGATTTCAGCAAAAGCTACTTTGACAGGTGGCTCTCGTGTGACAATAATACTGCAGTGACTTCCGTGAGGTCCTTCACGACACATACATACTAGAAAAATGTTAATATACTTTTTTTGTTAAAATAAATGAATAAATAAATATATGTTGATTTCATTCACCCGTTTGATTCCCGTTCCTCCACTCGCACCTGATTTTAATCAGGGAGACTGTTAGGCTGCTATGTTCTTTATCCAACTCAAGATGACTGCCAGACGGTGCATTACTTGTTTTAAACTTAAAGGAGAATTTCCCCGACCGTTTTCTTACCTTTATTATGATAAAGCTCACAATGTGTCGCGATGCGACGCATTGTGAGCTTGTAGATCTGCTATTTTCAAAAGATTTTTATACATTTGAAAACTTGTGAAAAGGGACATTCTGCATATTGCGTACTTTTACTTTTGTACTTTAAGCATATTTTGATACCAATACTTTTGTACTTTTACTCAAGTAAGATTAAAAATTCCGGACTTTTACTTGTAACAGAGTATTTCTACATTGCAGTATTGATGCTTTTACTTACGTAACAAATGTGAGTTCAGATAATATATGTGGTCAGGTTGACCACATATATTATCTATTATATATATTATATATTGTCACCTTGTCTAGTCCCAGACAGAAGAGAAGAGAAGAGAAGAGAAGAGAAGAGAAGAGAAGAGAAGAGAAGAGAAGAGAAGAGAAGAGAAGAGAAGAGAAGAGAAGAGAAGAGAAGAGAGGTCTTTGTTTTGATGGACGCTTTGGGACCGCTGGCCGAGGTTACAATGTTTTATTCACCACACACACACACACACATACACACTCGCACGCACACACACACACACACACACACACACACACACACACACACACACACACACACACACACACACACACACACACACACACGCACACACACGCACACACACGCAGGCACACACTCTACCTGTGTTTTATTCTGCACTCACACACAGAATAGCATGCTGTCACTCACATGGCCCTGCTTATGACAAAGACAACTATTTTACCTTTCACTTTTCCAGTACATATGGTACAGCATGTTGTTGCTGTCAGGTGGAAACTCGCATCTCCAATATTTAAGCCTGTTTTGTATCATCGTCAATTAATGTCCCTACCTCGTCATATACTTCAGTGTCACACAAAAGTAACAAAAATAGCAATAGACCAGCTGCTTTTGCTATTTTTGCTTTTTTAAGTTGAAGTGAAAGTGTGTTGTGGGTTTTAAATATTGTATTTATTCTGATTCTGATTCTGATTCTGATACATATTGAACCAATGAAAAGTATTAACAAGAGGCTTGTGGCTACATTGGATCCATTGGAACACAGGCTCTTTTTTTCTCCATTTCCTGAAGTAACAGTTTTGGACATATATATATATATATATATATATATATATATTGTGAATACGTATATCTTTAAAAAATATTTAACTTAAATTTTATCATGGAAGTCAAGGGCCCTCGGATCGGGCAGAGACCTTGCTCAAACATGGATTCATTTTCGGTGTGCATCTCTTATTT
This sequence comes from Gymnoscopelus braueri, assembly GCF_963280865.1. Classification (NCBI taxonomy): domain Eukaryota; kingdom Metazoa; phylum Chordata; class Actinopteri; order Myctophiformes; family Myctophidae; genus Gymnoscopelus; species Gymnoscopelus braueri. Next base: position 1,377,535 of record NC_137624.1, on the reverse strand, counting down.
GCACGATACTTGCATCTCTTACGGCTACGATACGATTCAGGGATGAATGTTTTAATATGGAACGATTCAGTGTGATTCGATTTAGTGCGATTCAATTCAGTGCAATTTGGTGTGATACAATGTAATCCAGTTATTAACATTTGTTTAATGTAAAAAAATTAATAAATCCATTATAAATTAAAATATAAAAATTCTATACATCTATACATTTGGTTATCAATTTGATAATGGATAATAACAAATAGATGGACAACATTTCATGTCTCCATAATAACAAATAGATGCCAAATATCTCAATAGTTACACAATATACAATATGACTATGAGTTCTCATTAATTGATTGTGTTATTTGACATTTTAAGTGTAGCAACTTTGAAAACTAAGCGTTCTTCAACAAACAGCATAAGGCCGACCGGACGTCAAAAGCGTACTTTCGTAAATGGCTGGACGAAAAAGCTGAGCTTTGTGATTGGTCACAGGAAATCACTGATGGTTCAATGTATAGGCTACTTTTAAAGGAGGCATAGCTGTCCGATTTTCTGAAGCAGTCCACAGATATGAATGTTTGGATAACAGAGGCTGATGGATTCATGAATGAACTCAATTTACACAGCTCTGCAAGGTAAATGCATTTTATACTGTGCAGATGACAACACTATACTATCCCCATTATTATAAGTAAAGAGAATAAAATGTGATATATATTGTGGGTTCAAAATGCATAGGCCTACATATTTAAGAAGTTATTTCAATCGGCGACCGCGCGTGTATGTGCGAGCATATGCATGTGTGAAAGCGTGTGACCCCCCCCCCCCCCCCAGACATCTACGAGCTTGTAGATCGGCTATTTTCAAATAGCCTATGTGTAAAATAGGGCTAAAGTGGTTAATGTTGGTTTTATGATAATAATCTGAAAAGTAACTAGAAACTAAAGTTTACACATAATTGTAGTGGAGTCAAAGTACAATATTTGCCTCTGAGATGTACGTACAGTACGTAGTGGAGTAGAAGTAAAGGTATTGAAAATTGGAAATACTCCAGTAAAGTAAAAATACCTAAGAATTGTACATAAGTACAGTACTTGAGTAAATGTACTTAGTTACTTTACACCATTGAGCGTGGTTTATACTCCGCTGTATGACTATGTTGCATGCCGGTAGCAGGTGATCTACAAGCTCATAATGTGTCATAATGAGTGGTTTGTGTACTTTAGGAATAGAAGAAACTGGAGGTCGAATAAAAAAATAAGACTCCCTTTGTCGCGTGTCGAAAATAGCTACGAAAAAATCGACCAGTTCTCAACCACGACGGCTTGAGGCTGGCACTACTGTATGACGGAGCATAAATCGGACATTACTATGGATGTAATGATACCAAAAACTCACGATACAATAGTTATCACAACATTTAAAATAAATAATTGAAAGAAATTATGTAAATATTAATTTATTATGACATGCTCAAAAAAGGGATGCTATGGTGCACTCTGCATGCACTCAGCTTGTTTAAGGCTTTGAGCAACTTTAGCTTGTGTCTCTTGGTACAGAGCTGGCAGCACTGTTGACTACAGTTAAAGTAATACTAGGTAACGTTTTCAACAAAACTAAAGTTAAATTGTATATCTTTTGTGAGTGGCAAAAGTTTCACAACACCCACTCCATGAATTTCACCCCCGGAAGCCTTTTATTTATATATTTTCTATTGAAAGTGGACTGGGGGGACTTTCCCGGGGAAATGACGTTCCTGGCCAACGTCATGACGTCGTGGCCGACGTCCCCAGGAACTACCGCAACGGTTTCCTGTTTGGCCAGGAACTACCGCGGTAATATCAAAAAGGAACCTCACGCTGATGTTAAGAGAATGTAGGATTAGAAGATCGAAAAAGAACAGAAAAAGAAAGCACAGCTCATGGTAACTAATGCTCCACTGGCTAAGAGAAACGATCCGTAGATAGTATAAAACAATTAAAAGATCGCTTTTTGAAACGCTTCCGGCTTCCGGTGAAAACGAATGGAATTCTGGGTAATCGAGGATTACGGAAATTGTATGCAGTGACGGTAGTGACCAGCAGAGGTTGCTAAAAATCGTTATTTGGGATTCTGCATTGTATAACTTTAAGTTTGGTGCTAAGCTAAATGGCAAGGCTATAGCTCAACCAACCAGTTAGACGTTTCGCTAAATAACCAAATGATCAGCGATAGAGTCATTACAAAGTAGAGGCTGTTTCACTCCTACTCCGCTGCTGTTCAAATAAAATAAAAAAATAAAATTGGCTTTAACTCTTGAACCGTAGGTCCTACAGACAAACTTTCTCCCCCTCAATTCCTTGGCTCATGACGTAACACCCCGTATAAGCCATGCCTGTTTCCGCCAGACAATATTTTCCGCCATTTTGTGTTTTATTCAAAACACACTTTTTGTTACTACTCCTACAGATTTCGTCTAATACTCTCGCTAATTGGCGCACATTATCTCTGTGGTCACGTGATCAACATGTAACTGTCAGATTTGTCAGATTCCATTCCGACAGGCTACGATTAGCTTTGCGGGAGGGGCCCATTTAGCATAGAATGCCACAAATCATGAACGCAGCGTACGATTGGCGTGAAACTTTACACGCACACTCAGTAGGCCAAGGAAGAACTTCGGCCCCAAATGTTTTTTAAATTGGCCTCACAATTGGCACTATAACAGCGCATTTCACATTTTGGCCTAAAACTCTTGAACCGTAGTTCAAGTTGTAAAATCAACATATTTTTTCCCCTGGATTCCTTGGATCATGACGCAACTCCCCATGCAGGCCCCAGCCATTGTGCCAGATGAGATTTTTACCATTTAGCATTTTATTCAAAAAAACTATTTCTGCTACTGCTACGGATTTTGTCCAAAACTCACACCAATCTGCACACATTATCTCTGGGGTCTTGTGATCAAGATGTATCAGTCAGATTTGTTCAGATTCCGTCACTGGCTACGACTTCCTTCCACATTCCACGGGCCTGGGTGGGCAACCCGGCCTGTAGTCTAGGACCTGGCTAAGATATGTATGCACTTAATTTAGGAGAGATTATCTCAACTGTTTTAGGCTAATATGACCACAGGGAACAACTTAGGAACTATGAGAAATTCTCTATCCGGGGCGAAATACCTGAAAATGACCACGCCCTTTTTAAAATTCCAACATCTTCTAAACCGTTGGAGTTACAGATTTTCTGAGGTGCTCAAAATGTTCAGAATACTCATGTTTGAAACCCGTGCCCGAGCCAGCAACCCTACAGGTCATCATAGTGGCCAAATCCAATATGGCCGCCACCTGAAAAAGGTTTTGTCTATAACTTTTGAACCAGAAGAGCTATGAATGCAAACTTGGTGTCTGAATCATGTTTTTTGACAATTAGAAACATGTTGGAATGCTTATCTTTATGACTGGGTGTGGCTGGACCTCTATTTTGCATATTTCAAAGATGGCGACTATCTGACAATAGTTTTACTTCCCTTAATCTTCTTCATTTTTGCAAACTTGGTGTCTATTTTATACTTTTTGAACATTAAAAACACATTAGAATGCTCATATTATTGATTGAAGCCATCTAGAGCACTCTGATTTGCTTATTACAAATATGGCCTAGATAAATTAAATCATGAAGATAAGCATTCCAACATGTTTCTAATTGTCAAAAAACATGATTTAGACACCACGTTTGCATTTGTAGCTCATCTGGTTCAAACATAGCCAAAACCTTTTTCAGGTGGCGGCCATATTGGATTTGGCCACTATGATGATCCCGAAGGTTGCTGGCTCGGGCACCCTTGCTACATCATCAGAGCATGCCCAGGGTTATATCTGGGACACATTTGGTGCTTTTAGATTGATTCACGCAAATATATTCTTATGGCCCTGGACTGTAATAAGTTGACCGTTTTTAGCTGTTCTGTAATAAAATATAAAATTTTACATTTTACACTTATCTATTTTTCACTAAACATGAGTATTGTGAACATTTTGAGCACCTCAGAAAATCTGTAGCTCAAACGGTTTAGAAGATAGAGCCATCTTTGAAGTAGCGTTCATTTTAAAAGGGGCGTGGTCATTTCCGAGTATTTCGCCCCGGATAGAGAATTTCTCATAGTTCCTAAGTTGTTCCTTGGGGTCATATTAGCCAAGAACAGTTGAGATAATCTCTCCTAAATTAAGTGCATACATATCTTAGCCAGGTCCTAGACTACTGGCGGAGAGGAGTTATTTTTGCGATATCACGATGACAACAATCTACAATCCCTACGTGTTACAGTAGGAAGAAGACCCGTATCCCCTCCTCCTCCTCCCCCCTCCTCCTGTAGAGACAGGGAGCATCCAGCTGGCTTTAGCAGACAGGGAGCAGTCACATACAGCTGGGTGTTCACTCCTCTCAGCAGAGAGACAGGGAGCAGTCATATACAGCTGGGTGTTCACTCCTCTCAGTAGAGAGACAGGGAGCAGTCATATACAGCTGGGTGTTCACTCCTCTCAGTAGAGAGACAGGGAGCAGCCATCCAGCTGGGGGTTTCCAGCAGTAATAAAGGCAGCAGAATCAATAGGCCATGGAGGCAGCCTGCAGGAGCACAGGAGGTGCTGCCATTCATCACGCTGCCTCCCTGACTCCCATCATTCATCATGCTCAATGAGCCAGCAAATAGGAAAATGACTATTTGTATCAAGCACATCTGCACTCATCCACCCAGGTATTTTATTCCCATTAACTCCCACAGTAAAATACGCACTGCACTCTTGTTGTTTTTACCCCTCCTCCTCCTCCTCCTCCTCCTCGTGTGATTGTGTGTTTGTGTGTTTGTGCGTCCATCCTCTGTGTTTGGATAGAGCCGGTGACGCACATTTCTGTGGTGAGGAACATATTTACGCCAGTGGAGCTTCTTTTTTTTTTGTCTTTCCTTTTTTCGTGCGACGGAGTGTTTTTTTTTACGGGGTTTGGCTGCTGCAGCCCCTCCCTAAACACCTCCCCTGTAAACCCTGCCTCCATGTAAACCCTGCCTCCCTCCCTAAACACCTCCCCTGTAAACCCTGCCTCCCTCCCTAAACACCTCCCCTGTAAACCCTGCCTCCCTCACTAAACACCTCCCCTGTAAACCCTGCCTCCCTCCCTAAACACCTCCCCTGTAAACCCTGCCTCCCTCCCTACCTAAACACCTCCCCTGTAAACCCTGCCTCCATGTAAACCCTGCCTCCCTCCCTAAACACCTCCCCTGTAAACCCTGCCTCCCTCCCTAAACACCTCCCCTGTAAACCCTGCCTCCCTCACTAAACACCTCCCCTGTAAACCCTGCCTCCCTCCCTAAACACCTCCCCTGTAAACCCTGCCTCCCTCCCTACCTAAACACCTCCCCTGTAAACCCTGCCTCCCTCCCTACCTAAACACCTCCCCTGTAAACCCTGCCTCCCTCCCTCCCTAAGCACCTCCCCTGTAAACCCTGCCTTCCTCGATCCCTAAGCACCTCCCCTGTAAACCCTGCCTCCCTCCCTAAGCACCTCCCCTGTAAACCCTGCCTCCCTCCCTAAGCACCTCCCCTGTAAACCCTGCCTCCCTACCTAAACACCTCCCATGCAAACCCTGCCTTCCGCCCTAAACACCTCCCCCCTGCCTCCCTCACTAAACACCTTCTCTGTAGACCCTGCCTCCCTGTAAACCATGCCTCCCTCCCCAAACACCTCCCCTGTAAACCCGCCTCCCCAAACACCTCCTGTAAACCACGCCTCCCTGCTCCCTCTAGTTAGCTTATACTGTACCTGAACACCTGGTGGCCCGGGGGCCACATGCGGCCCCAACCTTCAACTAAAGCGGCCCGCAGGTCAATATCTAAATACTGATAATTATCATTATTTATTTCAGCTGTTCCAATTCCAAACATTAAAGTTTACATGACCCGTTTTAATTACTACAGTTCATTGTATTAAATTGTGTTGAAGTTTTTATGTCCAATGTATTTGTATTTAAGTTAATAAAGTTAATATAAGTATTACTAAATGCATTTTAAATTAAATACAAATATTTACACTTGATAATAATTGTTAATATCCCTTTCTTATTTCATGTGTGACTATTATGGTCTAGATGGGGTTTACAGCGTACTATACTGGTGAGAGTGCAGGTACACAATGTGGTCCTTGTGGCCCTCTCCATCAGCGGTTCTCAGCGGCTTTCCATATGCATGGCCTCACCCTACCCCACACCACACCGTCCACTTGTGCCTCGGTTTCCACTACAATGAAGTGGGTAGAGTGGTGTGTAAGTGGTACTAAACTGGTGCCTAAAAAGTACCCAGTCCTGGGTAGGTCTGAGCTAGGCCAAACGGGGCCAAACACTTCATAATGACTGATCACTCACCGACTTTTTATTTTATTTTATATATAGTTGTAAAACATTATAATACTTTATAGATTACAGTTAAAATCTATTATAGTGTATTATGATTATCATAGTTGTAAAACATGATACTACTTTATAGTGTATTATGATCACAGTTGTAATCTATTATAGTGTGTTATAATTATCATAGTTGTAAAACATTATACTACTTTATAGTGTATTACAGTTGCAACACAGTTGCAATCTATTATAGTGTGTTATAATTATCATAGTTGTAATAAATTATAATAATTGATATTGTATTATAATCAGTTATAATCCATTTTAGTGTATTATAATTAGCATAGTTGTAATACATTATAATTGATATTGTATTATAATCACAGTTATAAGGATACATTTGGTTCATACCGAACCAAATGGTTCACCCGCATGTGCACAGGTGATTTGCATTTGTATACAGGACAGTTGGCCACTCATTTACATTACATTGTTAGACAAAAAGCAATGACCTCCATCTATGTTTACATTACAAATGAGTGCAATGACCGGAGTCTGCTACTCATACCTGTGGATTTGAGAGGGGGTACTTTTGTGTAATGGAAACGGTAGATATTTTGATGCAGTGTGGTGTGGTGTGGTGTGGTGTGGTGTGGTGTGGTGTGGTGTGGTGTGGTGCTTAAGCTGCAGTGGAAAGGGGGGTCCAGGGACCCCAAGGGGTCCTTGAGGGTTTCCAGGGGATTCCCAGCAAAATGATTTAATACAGCATGAAAACCATTGAAAACACTTCCACCCTATTTATATGGCTGATGATGATGATGATGATCGGCTATTTGAAAATAGCTGATCTACAAGCTCACAATGCATCGCGATACGATGCATTTACAGCGCTGTAATACATCTCAGAGGTTTGACTGTAAATGTGGATTGTTTTATTATCAATATTATTATTATTATCATTATTATTATCATTATTATTATTATTATTATTATTATTATTATTATAACACTTATTGTTATTATGCTTATTGTTGTTGTTGTTGTTGTTGTTGTAGTATTCCACAATATAGCACGTCTCTGTTGTATAAAGTACCCATAATACCATGCAGGTAGGATAGCATGTAAATGTGGAGCTATCATCATTACAGTGAAATAAAGCATGAAATGACTGCATCATTATACCGTGTGTGTGTGTGTGTGTGTGTGTGTGTGTGTGTGTGTGTGTGTGTGTGTGTGTGTGTGTGTGTGTGTGTGTGTGTGTGTGTGTGTGTGTGTGTGTGTGTGTGTGTGTGTGTGTGTGTGCATCATTACAGTGTATGAATGCACCATTACTGTCTATAAGCTTTATGAGCAACTGGGGAATGTGGTGTGTGTGTGTGTGTGTGTGTGTGTGTGTGTGTGTGTGTGTGTGTGTGTGTGTGTGTGTGTGTGTGTGTGTGTGTGTGTGTGTGTGTGTGTGTGTGTGTGTGTGTGTGTGTGTGTGCATCATTACAGTGTATGAATGCACCATTACTGTCTATAAGCTATGAGCTACTGGGGAATGTGGTGTGTGTGTGTGTGTGTGTGTGTGTGTGTGTGTGTGTGTGTGTGTGTGTGTGTGTGTGTGTGTGTGTGTGTGTGTGTGTGTGTGTGTGTGTGTGTGTGTGTGTGTGTGTGTGTGTGTGTGTGTGTGTGTGTGTGTGTGTGCGTGCGTGTGTGTGCGCGCGTGTGTGTGTATGTGTAATGTGGTTCATGTCAGATAGTGATTAATGTGAATGATCCTCACAACCAAAACAAACAATGTGATTGTCATACAAGGTTGTTTGTTTCCATTTGGCAATGGTGGACACAATATAATACTCTATAAGTATTCTAAAGTAAAGATTACAAATTACATTTTCAGAAACTGTCGAAAATTTTAGGCGGTGGATAATATATTTTTGTAAGTTTGGGTCCCAAGAGTAGCGGAGTCAAAAGTAACAATATTTGTATTTAAAATGTAGCGGAGTGAAAGGCATGTGCTTGCAAAAACAAAGAACAAATACTCCAAAAACGTACTTAAAGAGGTGGTGCCATGGTTTTGCACTTTTTCTGTTTTTCATGTGTCTATGAGGTTGATAGAACTTCATTAAGCCCCCTGGTGGTGTTTTTATGGTGTTTTATGTCTTTTCTGAATATTTTGAGTTTCTACCTGGAGGCTGAAACCTTGAGGGTCAAACGTGCCAATAGAGAAACAGCGCTTTAGTGACATAGTAAAAACATACCCTCCCCCTCATTATCATAACAGGTGTGGGCATGAGGAGGAGGAGGGACTAGGACAGGTGGGTGGTGCTAAGGTGGTGGAGGAGGTGCTAAGGTGAGAACCAGGTATACTTAATGAACTGGAGGTGTGTCCACATAAAAACATAATTTTAACAATTTCTGTACACTTTTTTGAAAAAGATCTTCCTCCTAGTATAACCATAATACCTGATGATTATGTTTTATGGGGGGGGGGGGGGGATCACTGAAAATCACGGCACCCCGTCTTTAAGTACAGTACTCAAGTAATTTGGTCGCTGTCCACTTTACTTGACTTCCACTCTGTTACATTTCAAATAGAAATATTGTACTTTTGACTCCACTGCACCATTTCGCAGATCTACAAGCTCTCAACATTTTTGGAAATGTTCTAATTTCCAATACAGCAATGCACTGATATTAAAAAAGACAATGTACTTCGTAATTTGTACTTTTGAATACTTGAGTATTTACTTGAGTATATACTTTGTCCACCACTGAAAGTCACACACTGTCTGCAACAGACCTTTCAAATTCATAAAATTCATAGCATTCTTCACAAATGACTGAACACAATTTTCTACCAATTTCCTCATTATGCAAATATGCAAAATATCACATTTAGGCCAATTACAGCACCGCACAGTTCCAAATCTAGTCGTTTAACTGGTAATTGCAGAAACTATCAAATAATTACTGTCTCTAATTGTGAATATTTGTGACAGATACAACAAATTCCAGCACAAATTGCATTTTATTCAGGGAGTTACTGAAAAAGCCACTGCAACTTGTTCTTTTTCCAAGGAGGACTAATTTAACTCACAGAGGCTAATAAAATGAATTGAGTGCTTGTTGTCAAAATGTGAACAATTCATATGTCTCTAATGTGAATGATGAAGCACACTGCTGTGGGATCAACACAATATTTTCCTCATCTTTGGTGATCTATCTATTTCGTATAACACAGTGGTGCTTCAAACTGGGGTCTGGGGACCGCCAGGGGCCCTTGAGGGGGTTCCAGGGGGTCAGAAAATATGGTGCCGTTTTTGTCTATTCGGTCTGTGTCTCAGAGGAGGGCTGTGGACAGTTCAGAAACCCGCCTACCAGTGACATCATCGATGGGGAATCCAAGCTAATATACACGGCAGGCTTTCTATTCCTGGAAAGTTAGCATGCTATAATGGAATATTGTTCTTGTGAAAAACCTGCCTTACTATGATGTCACTGGTAGGGGGTTTTCTGAGACACAGACCGAGTAGATTTTTTAAAATCATATTATCATATTAGCATTAGTGAGGACCTATTATATGAATATACGGTAGGTTGAAAATGGGTGAAGTCGTCCTTTAATACTGCATCAAATACAGTTTAACCACGTTAACCCATCGGCTTTGAGAATAGATATACAAGCTTGTATTTTGAAAAACAAATCTGGGGGGAAAAAGTGAACAATTTTGAACATTTTAACAACACAGATATGGAAGGTACCTGTCACAAAATATTTTCAGATGGGGGTTTGCAGCCAGCACGAAATTGGGGGTCCATAACATGAAAACGTTATAACAAATGTCTTGCATCATCATTGTTGGTGTCATAAAACGCTTCCTAACTGTCATAAAGGCTGATAAAAGGTGATGGCCTCGATACTGCAAGTTCATGAGCACACTTTTATTCTGCCCTTCTGCTTGTCCTGACATAATGGTTTTATTGGGCCGTTATTTCATGTTGAGCCCAATATATTTTTGAATGATCAATTTATGGAAAGGATCATAACTTATCCACTCAAGCCCTATATAGTATATACTTTGAAATACGACGGATAGTGAAAATAGCCGATAGACTAGCTCACAACGCGTTTCATTGCGACACGTTGTGAGCGTGCCAATCGGCTTTATTTTTTTGCTGTATATGCTTTTACATGTTTTACAATGTTTCACTTTTTGGCATGGCCAAAATAGAGATGGCAGATTGAAAGTGGTTGAATTAATTAATACATTTTAGTCAGAACTGCCACTCACTTCCAATTTCCGATGCGACGCATTGTGAGCTTGTAGATCTGCTATTTTCAAAAGATTAGTTTTTCTTGCACAATGTTAAGAATGGAATTCAGATAGCATGTTATTCAGTCAGATGCGAGGTTCATTGTTCAATATATCCTATCCACACGTTTCCTAGGGCATTGTGGGCATCACTTCCTGTCGATTTGATCAGGGATCAAATCGACAGGAAGTGATGCCCACAATGCCCTAGGAAACATGTGGATAGTTTAAATATACAGATTATTACTTTGATAGTAAATTGTTTAGACAAATGCTAGATTCTTAGTTTCTTGAGACATTGTGTCTCTGCATTCTATGTATGTGTTTCCCTTGCTTGTAAGTCACTCTGGATAAGAGCATCTGCCAAATGCCTAAATTGTAATTTGTTGTACATTGAATGGATGGATGGATGGATGGATGTGTAATTTATAATGGAGGCATTTAGCAGACACTCATCCAGAGAGACTTACAAGTGTGAAATCGTAATAAGCAGAACTATAGTCAATCTAAATAACATTCTGCACATTTGAAACTATAGGATGCCAGGTAAGCAATGAACCTAGCATCAGTCTAAACAACATGCTACATCAAATCAATCTAAATAAATAAACAAGTAAATAAACAAGTAAATAAACAAATACATAAACAAGTAAATAAACAAACAAACAAACAAACAAACAAACATTTCCCTACACGGCCTCTAATCTTCCTTCCTTCTCTCTGCTTGCTGTAGTCTATAATGATGTTGCTGTCGGGTGGAAACCTTGTACGTCCAAAATGGTTACATTTCAGGAAATGGCCAAAAATATAACCTTGTGTTCCAACGGATCCAATGTGGTTATGATTCAGTCACAAACTGTTGTCAATACTTCTCATTGGTTCAATATTTATAATTATCCCACAACACACACTTAACAACTTTCACTTTCACTTAATAATAATAATAACTACAAAAAGTGCTCCCCGGAGCACAGTTCTCCGCCAGGTCAGGTACGATATTGTGGGCCAGCAATGTTCGGAATTCGCAAATTAAGAAGGAATATGAAAATGTGAAAATAATAATGTATACCGATTTGCGTGATGTTTGAACAAAATTTGTGGGGGTAATATTAAAACAAATTGGGCCCCTGGTGGCGCTGTAACAGGGCAATTTTAAAAGGTTGGCATTTGTTCCTCAACCTAGTGAGAATGCGCGTGCAAAGTTTCACCGCAATCGGACACTGTGTTCATGATTTGGGGCATTTTGTTCAAAGCCACTCCTGTAAACTTTATATGTCAATCTTAGCCAATCAGGATGGAATATGAAAAATCAAACAGATCCATCTTGATCACATGACTATAGCGATCATGTGTACCGATTTGCGTGAAATTTTGATAAAATCTGAAGGAGTAATATAACAAAAAAAAGTTCTACATAAGTCGGCCTCCTTGTGGCGCTATAAAAGGCAGATTTGAAAAATGCAGGGCAAAGGGTTTTCCTTGGCCTCTATAGAGAGTGCACATACAAAGTTGTACACAGATCGGTGCAGTTATAGGTAAAAACACGAATCGGCCTGTTATAGCACCACCATGATTTGAACATTTTCAAGTGGCATTTGTTCTTTGACTTAGAGGGAATGTGAGTGCAAAATTTCATGGAAATCGGACGCTGTGTTCATGATTTGAAGCATTTAGTTCAAAACGGAGCAATCCTGCAAAGTTTGGAAGCCAATCTTAGCCAATCAGGATGGAATATGAAAAATCTGAATGACAGGTTTCGTTTAATGACTATAGAGATACTGCGTACTGATATAAATCTGTAGGAGTACTGCATGTCCAAAAATGTGAATTGCACAAATCAGCCTCCTGGTGGCGCTATAACAGGCCCATGTGAAAAATTTGGGGCAGATGTTCTGCTCTGGCATCCAGGGAGCGTGTGTGCACAGTTTCACTGCCATCAAGTCAACGGTACCGGAGATTAGCTGCTCACAGACAGAATGACGGACGGACGGACAGACAGAAGAGGGTGCAAAACATCCTTGCGGAGACAATAATAATAATAACAAAAATATCCGAACTACAAGCTCAAAACACAGCGCAATTGCGACACATTTGAGCTTGTATGCCTATACATCTGCTATTTTTTGCTATTGTGACAAAGTAGGGCATGAATTCACGAAAGACTAAATAAAAAAAAACATTAAAACAAAGTTTTTTTAAAATGGAGATAAGAGGTTTCTGATGTGGCGGCAGCTCTGCATTGTGGGGAAGGTCACATTTGGACACGGACATGTATTCCTCCCTCCATTACAAGACACAGGCATTAATAACTGTCTTGCTGGTGACCCGTTAGTGGATTATGGATGTCCCCTCCCGGGCAGTGATTTGTTTAATCCGTGGAAATGGTTCCTGGGCCGCTATGTAAACAAGCCAAGTGCGGAATGAAGGCGGCCAGCCATGCGTGGCGGGGGGAGGGGGCCTATTTGTCACATGATGGAGCTTCATAAAAGCCTGGACGGCGTTGTGGAGAGAGAACGTGACGTCTCAATTTTACCTGGAGGTTAAAGGCCTCTAAAAGGCTATTCCACTGAACAATAACCTAGCTCCTCCCCAAAGAGGCGTTTAACCCACTTCATGTTTATGGTGCTGCTGTTTTGCACAATGAAGGTGAGGGCCATTAGCGTTAGCTCAGTTATAAATTAGATTTTCTAAATAGATGGGTATTTAGGGCTATGGGCAATTAACCCAAAATATATCAAAACCAACATTTTGAACCTCTAAACGACTTAATATTGCACATGTAGGTTACGCAGTTTTTTTGTGTGATAATTCTTTTAAATGTCTTATATATGTATATATATCAACAAATTGACACAAAATAATTCTAATAGACATTTTTACACTCAATTAAATTGATTCATCTGATTAACCACTTATTACTTCATTGTACAGTATTATGGTGAAAATAGCAAATCTACAAATGCGTGTATGTTTTTTTGTATAAGCTCACAATAATTATGAATCTGTATTGCAAATTTAATAGAATAACAATAGATGTAACAGAACACAATTCAGCTATACATGCGCCTGTGTCTAACCTATATACTATGGTTATACTATACCCTCTTCGACCGTTCAAATGTACGCAGTGTTCATTTTGTCGACTAAATCAATGACGAAAAATCTTCATCGACTACCTCATTTCACTGACGAAAACTAAACAAAAATGGAATAAAAACAAACCTACGATGACTAAAACTTTGACTAAATACATAGAACATTTTATCAACAAATAAAACCTGGACTAAAATGTCAGGGAGGGCTGTGTAGAAGAGATCCAGTAGAACTAAGACAAGTGATTTTATGCTTGGTTGCGCGCAGGTGCTGTGCTCCGAAAATAGCCGATCTACAAGCTCACAACGCGTCGCAGACGCTGTAGATCGGCTATTTTTTAAAGTATTTATCAGGCATTGCTACGCCATCAAGGCCCGCCAAAATACATTTTTGGCGACTAAATCAAGAAACATAAAACATTTCAGATGACTAAAATATGACAAAAACTAAATGGCATTTTCTGTCAAAATTTAAACAGAATGAAACTGAATATACTTGTTCTTCACTTCATGTCATGAAGGAAAGTAACAGGCATTCTGTGATCCTTGCGTCGACAGAAAGAAGGTTTCTCCTCCCTCCCCTCTCTATCTCTCTCTCTAAAACAAATTCACAAACACACAAAGACAAGCGGCCAACCCGTCTAGCCTCCAAGGCTACATGTATATGCCGCCGAATCTCACCTTATGGTGAATCATTTAGGGAGTGAATAGAGAGGAAGGGGGGGGGGGATATTAAGTGACTCTATAGAACATCCAGGACACAATGGAGCAGTGATGGATGGAGGACAAAGTGTGAACAGCAGGACACAGGAAGCCCTGGAGAATACTGGTGCTGTCAATGTGGAGGAGAGGGGAGAGGAGAGGAGAGGGGAGGAGAGGAGAGGAGAGGAGAGGAGAGGAGAGGAGAGGAGAGGAGAGGATGAGAGGGCAGGGGAGGAGAGGAGAGGAGAGGAGAGGAGAGGAGAGGAGAGGAGAGGAGAGGAGAGGAGAGGAGAGGAGAGGAGAGGAGAGGAGAGGAGAGATGTGGAGGGGATGGAAAGGGAGGGGAGTTGAGGGGAGGGGAGGGGAGGCAAGAGGAGAGGAGAGGAGGAGGGAACACATCTCCGGAGAACCAGGAGGAGTTTGCAGTCTATTTGTATGAGTAATCAGCCCCCCCCCCCCCCCGTCAGCCATGTTTACTCAGTGATTTTCTCAACAAGACAGTCATTGACAGAGGATGGATGAGGCTAATCCTCCACACAGAGGCAGGTTACCACCCTCCACACACTCCCCTCACCTAATCTTCCGGCAAATATTTATCACTATCAATTTGGGGCCTGACTCTGTGACATTAAAATACCACGTCTAGAGGGCTGGATAAGCTCGTGCTAAAGAATCGATCGTGGGGGGGGGGGGTTTGTTGTTTGGCCTGTCCAGCACCGTCTGCCCGGATCGCACCAGGGGACGAGCAGGAGAAGGTCACTATATATCGTTTTTTTTCTCCCCAATTTTGTCGTTATGCCAATCGATTCCTCCCCGCACACATTTATGTGTGTTGTCACTGCTGTTGTATTCTACTGGCTCACCTGCCAGTGAGGAGCCCCCACTGGGAGGACGTAGAGCCTTTGTCCTACTCCTCCCGCCCAACACTCCCTGCTGACAGGGGCCGCCCCCCAGCCCGTAGGAATACCTGCAGAGACACCCTCCCTGCCCAGCTTCCCTCCCATGAACACAGGCCAATTGTGTTCGTAAAGACCAGTGGTTTTCAACCCGTTTCATATCAAGGTCCATTATTTATTGGGAATTTGAGCCACAGACCACCATTTGAGCCACGGACCACCATTTGAGCCAAGAACCACAATTTGATGAGATTTAGAATCTCAGACCCAAGACTTAGAATATTTTGTTATCGTTGGATACGATTTTGTCCTCAATTCCATGCTGTATTGATGTTGGTACCATGGAGAGATAACAGGCAAACGTTGATCAAAATAACAATTCTTTAATTAAGTAAATGCAGATGTTTAACGATAATTTAACTCTTGAGAGCGTAAAATGAAACCAAATGGACCCGTAAGGGTCCATTTGGTTTAATTTTACACCCTTAAGAGTTAAAGACCTATAGGGGTCCATTTGGTTGCCAACTCTGCATCATTTAGCTGGGGACCACCCGGAACCCCCTCAAGGGCCACTGGTAGTCCCCGGACCACTGGTTGAGAACGTTCGATAAAGCCGGATGCACCACGATGGATTTGAACTCACAGTCACAATGGGCAGGTACTTTAGCACTGTTTATTTTAATGATCAACTAATTGATTGTGTTTTCCTTCTCGGATCAATGGATCGCGTATACTTTAAGCTCCTATGTGTGAGCCTTTTTTCCAAGGTTTTAAAGAAAAGAAAAGACTATGAAATAGTTTTTAATGTCATATTATCATGAAAATCTCAGCGTTTGGCCAATTATTTTGGGGCCCCACTTGCAATACCCTCCCGGACCACCAGTGGTCCCCGGCCTGCAGGTTGAGAATCACTGACATATAGTCGATGCCTCATTCATTGGCTTGCAGGTTGAGTGAGGCCTTTATTCGCAGTGAAAAATCGACCACGCTCCGCGTAACAATTTATCGCGCCGGAAATACCGTATTTGCGTTCTGTGTGGACTTGTGACACAAGCAGTTCGAACAAAATATAGTTGCAGTTAAATTATTCACATGAAAGGCCCTTAAAGGGATAGTTCACCGCCAAAATGACTTTTTTTCTATCGATTAGTCACCCCATGGAGAATTCATGGATATTTTTTGTTTTGTTTTGGTCGCATTCCTAAGCCAATAATTTGATGACCGGCAGTGGTTCCGGTAGGAGACACAAAGAGTCTCCTTTATATCACCTACCGGAAGCGCTGCCTACCGGTCCGCTGGTCATCAAATTATTGGCTTAGGAATGCGACAAAAACTAAAAAATATCCATGAATTCAAGTCTCAATGGGGTGACTAATTGATAGAAAAAAAGCTTTTTTTGGGGTGAATTATCCCTTTAAGTCGCACAACGTAAATTAGGCACAGGACGTTCAGAACGTCTTTCTTTTGGGTAACAAAACAGAGTGGGAAAATGTATTTTTCCAGATCAAAATAAATCACCGGGAATATAGCACCAGAAAGGGAGAGACCTGGGGGAGCCTAGAGGAAAAATAGAGAAAATGAGAGAGAGAGAGAGAGAGAGACGCACACACACACACACGCGCGCGCGCGCACACACGCAGAGATAGGTTGGGGGGGGTGGTGGGTGGGGGGGAGAGCAGGTGGTCTCTCTGGCTCAATAGAGCCAGAGAGCCAATAGAGCTGTGTGCCCCTCCTCTCACTAATTGGTCGACTGCGTTCATGCACACATTTCCCTCTAATTTCACATTTACTATTCCACCAGTGGCCGAGGAGGCGAGAGGAGGAGAGGAGGCACGTACCCCCCCCCCCCCCACACACACACACACACACACACACACACACACACACACACACACACGCACACACACACACACACACACACACACACACACACACACACACACACACACACACACATACTCACACTCACACTCACCACAGTCCATCAAGCAGGGTTTTTCTTTTTTTCTTCTTCGTCTGATAAATTAGCTGCTTTGTTTCATAATCAAATCTCTGTGATTCAGCCTTGTTCTCCCATGCACACCGAACCAACCGAACCACAGGCCCGTCGTCCGTGCAAAGTAGGGATGCACGATATTAGGAAACCACGTGATTATGGGATAACATTGTTGAATGTTGCGATGACGAAATGACTCGCGATAAGTAACTAAATACTGTTATACGTTATACGGTTTGAATGTCTTTGTCTTTCTGCCTCAGGCATGCTGCTAACATAGAATCCAGCTTACTGTATGCACACACTGGAAAAAAGAAGAATGAAATGGATTATTTATCCACTCCAATAACATGGTTTTAGTGAAAACATTGCACCTGGCTACAGCTGCTATTGACAATGAATAACTTAGCAATATACCGTTTCTCACTGCTGCCCTTAAAATGTTTTATTCTAATCTAAACAAAAACGTCTGTTACCTGGATTGTTGAAATGATTAAAAAACAGAAAACAGCTATGTGAGTCTTTTGCGATACGTTTATTGTGCATGTTGATATTGCAATGACTATCAATTTTCAATATATCGTGCAGCCCTAATACGAAGGCAGATACTACCTGCACAGCCACACACACGCACGCACGCACGCACGAGCGCGCACACACACACACACACACACACACACACACACACACACACACACACACACACACACACACTCTCTCTCCCTCCATCCCTTTATCCCCCCCTCTCTCTTTCTCTCTCTCCCTCCATCCCTAGAAATAGTCAGAGGCCTGTAGTTCGCTGTTTGCCTTCTAATATGACAAAAATACACCCTAGCTCTTCCTTTCAAGTAGTTACGAGCAGCGAGCGCTCGCTCGCACGCACAGTCGCACACACACACACACACACACACGCACACGCACACGCACACGCACACGCACACACATGCACACACACACACACACACACACACACACACACACACACACACACACACACACACACACACACACACACACACACACACACACACACACACACACACACACACACACGCGCGCGCACACTCACACATTAGAGAACTCCAAAGTCATCCAGTTTGCTCTAATCATTACAATTAGTCCTAAATTATCGCCGGACTCTGACAGACGTTCCTTGTAACTCTCTTTTATTTTCCAGGCCCCGCCGCTAATCAGCGCCTCTCATTACAAACGCTGATTAAACCGCAAATTAGCCAGCAGCTCCCCTGTCCGCGCCTACCAGCCGCCCGCTCAATATCAATTAGGCGGCGAGCAGGCCCGTCTGTACTCTCAACTGCGCTTCCAAATGCTTGATAGTGCCACTTATTAGTTTAGAAAACTCGGAAAATACCAATAATCAACGGCAAATGAAGCTAGAGGGGGGAAGAGACTTGGATGTTCCCTCGATTCAAATCATCGCTGTGTCGCGTGAAAACCTTGTAAGTCCAAAAAACTTTGCTTTTCAGGAAATGGCAAAAAAAAGAGCCTGGTGTTCCAATGGATTTGGTCACAAGCTCTTGTTAATACTTTTTATTGGTTCAATATTTATACAACCCACACACACACACTTTCACTTAAAAGAAAATAATAAAAATGAGCGAAAATAGCTAACAACTCGTTGCATCATGTGACACGTTGTGAGCTTGTAGAGTATTCTTGCTATTTTTGGGTGACACTACATGAAGTAGTGCATTCATTTACAAAAGAAAGCATATAAAGTTGAAATATGGAGATACAAGGTTTCTGCCCGACAGCAACGAAATGCAACAACAAAGGCTACAGGCTCATAGTACACACAGAATATGAGATTTCTCTTTTTTGGTACCAATTTGAAAATAGACTTCAATAAGCACCATTGATCTAGTCTAATACTATAAACCGCATTAGACAAGGTCGTATGTTTCACTGTTGGGGTAATTTTAGGGAATAATGAGGGCATTAACGCATGGCACAGCTAAACTTTGACATCATTAGGTCGTTCCGCGGGCATAGACAATGAATCTCATTTGAAGCTCGTTGGTCTTCATGGTGTAGTGCTGCTGTCGGGCAGAAACCTTGTATTTCTATATTTATTTATTTTTGTAAATACATGCCATACATAATAATAATAATAATAATAATAATAATAATAATAATAATAACAATAGCTCAGATTTATAGTGCATGCTTTTCTAAGTACCCAATTTTGCTTTAGATGAAAGAAAAGCAACCAACTTTATTAAGAAAAAAAAAGACTAAAAATAAAAGTGCAAGATTAAAAATGATAGAAGGTTAAGGATGGGTTAGGGCGGGGTCATCTTAACTCGACCTCAGCTGGGAAAGGCTATCCATCCAGGCACATCATCATCTTCATCATGCTACAGTGTCACACAAACGTAGCAAAAATAGACTATGTACATGTACAAGCTCACAACGCACACGTTCTGAGCTTGTTGATTGGCAATTTTTCCTGGGATTATGTTTTTTCCTGAGATTTCTTTTTTAAGTGATACACTGTAGATATTGAACCAATGAAAAGTATTAAAGGAAATTTTTGCCACACGTTCTTACCTTTATTATGACGCTATGATATCCTAGGACGAGTGGTACCGTACAGAAATTCCATAACTCCATAACGGAGCCGCCACAGTGAAAAACACGCGCCTATGGTTCTTGCTTTAAATCGCGTATTTAAGAGCTTTTCTTTTTTCTTTTTCTGGAGAGATCTGATGTTTAGAGTGAGAGAGCATTATGCAACTTGTTGTTCTTGAATGCGCTCGACCATAAGCCGCGCGCTTTCACGACACTTCCGGTCGGGCGCCGGAAGTGTCGTGAAAGCGCGGCAACTGTGGCAGATCCATTATGGAGTTATGAAATTTCTGTACTGTACCACTCGTCCTAGGATATCATAACATCATAATAAAAGGTAAGAATAATGTGGGGCGAAATTCTCCTTTAACATGAGCTTGTGACTAAATAATAACTACATTGGATCCATTGGAACACAGCTTCTTCTTTTCTTCTTTTTTTTACATTTTCTGAAAAGCAAACGTTTTGGACAAGGTTTCCACCTGACAGTGACGATAAGTTAACAAGAACTCATTAGAATATTATTTACTATATTAGAGCTGTTCTTTCTTCATCAATTATTATTAGGCCTAACATCAATTTGCTCTCTGACTGTCAATATCAAGGTGACCTTGAGTTATGTACTTAAACCCTATATATGTCCAGTAGAGACCCGACCGGTGTCCCTTGGGGCTCTATCCTTGGCCCCCTCATTTTTCCCTCTGCATCAGAGAATCTCAAACTATGGGTCGTGACCCCAAGTGGGGTCGCAGGAAGGTGACAGTGAGGTTGCGTATTGGCACAATACGGACAATTTAGGTATTTAGAAAACAGTCTGAGTGTCCAGTGTGACTTATTACCATAATAAGAATTACTTACAATAAGCAAGGTAAATAATAATACACTGTACATAGAATGCAGAGAGACAGTAGTGCCTCAAAAACTAGGATACCTGTCTAAGCAATATACTATACGCAATTAACATGTAAACAATGAACCTAGCATCTGTTTAAATAATATGCTATCCAATTACATAATATTGGTCAAGAAAAACAAACAAAAACATGAGAACGAGTGACCAAGACATGCATGGTAACCATATTTTATTCAGTCGCGAGCATCAATCGAGGCAGAAGGTGGCAGGAAAGTTTACAGGGAGAGTGAAGTGCTAGGGAGTTAAGTGGAATCTGAACAGATGAGTGCTAGGGAGTGAGGTGGACTCTGAACAGGTGAGTGCTAGGGAGTGAGGTGGAGTCTGAACAGGTGAGTGCTAGGGAGTGAGGTGGAGTCTGAACAGGTGAGTGCTAGGGAGTGAGGTGGAGTCTGAACAGGTGAGTGCTAGGGAGTGAGGTGGAGTCTGAACAGGTGAGTGCTAGGGAGTGAGGTGGAGTCTGAAGAGGTGAGTGCTAGGGAGTATAAGGTGGAGTCTGAACAGGTGAGTGCTAGGGAGTGAGGTGGAGTCTGAACAGGTGAGTGCTATAGGAGGTGAGGTGGAGTCTGAAGAGGTGAGTCTTCAGATTATGGCGGAGAATTGGGAGTGAGTCTGCAGTTCTGACTGGGGAGTTTGTTCCACAGTTTGGGAGCCAGGAGGGAGAAGAGTCTGGGACGTGCGGATCGTTGTCCAGGGTGTTTTAGGGAAGGTCCAGAGAGCTTCCCTGTGTAAGCTGATCTGAGTGAATGGGAGGGGCTGTAGGGTTGAAGATTATTGCGAATGCTGGTTGAATGTGCCTGCTCAGCTCTGTTTTATAAACACACTGACAGCACTGTTATAATATTAGTATTAATTTTTATTTTTATTATTAGGTCTGCAGTCCTTTGTGGTATGTGTCACTGAATATTTGTAATGTAAGAAATAGGCAATGGTCACTTGCAAGAAAGTCAGCTCATGATTGGCTTCTGTTTCGTGTGTTGAGAAATATATGTACGGTCCTCACTAGGAAGTTGAGATCGGAACATTATTTATCTCTCACTACTGATACCTCCAGTAATCACTTTTCTGTAGAGTAGAAATTTCTGGAGAGTGGAGAGTAGTCAAAACCCTTCAACAGAAAGGAGCAGCAGGCCCCCCGCCTAAGATTCGGGTTGGCGATTCCTTCATTTCCGACAAAAAATCAATGTCTAATGCTTTTAATTTGCATTTTAAAAGGGCGGGACACATTTTTGATGACCAAAACGCCAATGCTCCTCAGCAAGACGCCCAGGAAAACGCTGGCTCAGCTGTTGTTTCGGATTTAAATTTTGACTTCTCTCCCATCCTGGTATTGGATATTGTGCATGCCCTGTCCACCCTAGACCCTAAAAAGTCTGCTGGCACAGATGGCCTTGACCCTTTCTTCTTAAAATTATCATCGGCTGTCAATGCCCAACCTGTTACTGATATGTTCAACATCTCTCTATCCACTCAAAGTTTACCTGAAGCGTGGAAACAATGTTTCCCCTCTTCTCAAGGCTGGCAACCCTTGCGACGTAAACAACTATAGGCCTATCTCTTAACCTCTCTGCCTTGGCAAAGATCCTAGAAGGTCAAGTATCAAAACAGGTAACATTTTCCTTGATTCACACTTGATTTTAAACCCCATGCAGTCAGGTTTTAGAGAAAAACATAGTATTATAACGGCGTGCCTTAATGTTATTGATGACATCAGGGCAGCCTTGGGTAACAAATCTTTTTGTGCTGCCTTATTCATTGATTTGAGCAAGGCCTTCGACACCGTGGATCCTCAAGTACTGCTCAAGGTTCTTGTACGTTTATCTACCAATCACACCTTCTATGTATGGTAGATCTCCCTCGCACAGGGTTGTCAAGCAACCAACTTAGCGGACACGACTCAAACAAGTGCTTTTTAAGATTTATTGACGTTGTCTAAAACACACAACTCACTCACACATCTAAACTCTACACTCTATTTGTTAGGTTGTAAACCTGCAAACAAACACAGAAAACAACACAACAACAATTACTGACATGAAATATAATATACAAAAACTATAACATATCAGAAATAAATAATAAAACGTTGTGTAAACACGCTCATGTTTATACACACCGTTGGTCGGTCGGCTGCTTGCAAATGAATGTCGCAGTAACCACAACACAGGAACTAAACCGGAAGTGGTCACACTGACGCATGCGCAGTCCACATTATAACGGCTGTATTTTATGTTAAACTACTCATTTATCCCTCCCTAAAATTAAACAGTAAACATATAAACTTAGACAACACTTTCCTCATGCAGATACACACACTAATCCGCCTAAATAAAGAAAGTAAATAAAATAAACTCTGCGAAAACCGGAAGTGACGTCGCATTACCCATAAATCACGCAGTCCTGCGCTCAATACTAACACCCATTGGGTGGCGCTAGAACCCTACATAAGCAGGTAATATTCATACAACAATTGTAATAATAATACTTGGAAGTGTACTGGAAAGTTCTACACCTCCCACTTGGTTATTCTGGCCTCAAGTCCTAAGAAAACCACACCAAAACCTACATAAGCACATTCAAAGTCTTTAGTAAACAAGGGAACCAGGAGACCTGGTACTGCCAGACCCCTAGTGGTTGAAAGATCAGAGCACTACGTCACACTAAGCTTGGCCAATCAAAAAGAGGACAGAAGACAGACCTCTTTTATGCCCATGTATGGACGAAAACGTTTGGAGAGGGGGACCGAACAGAAGACAGACCTCTTTTATGCCCATGTATGGACGAAAACGTTTGGAGAGGGGGACCGAACAGAAGATAGACCTCTTTTATGCCCATGTATGGACGAAAACGTTTGGAGAGGGAGACCGACAAAGCCTCATGTAGGCCCGACCCCCTGGGTCTGGCAAAAAGGGAGAAATGTTTATGCACTGTAAACACTAGTCAGTCAAACATTGTCCGTAAAAGGCAAAACTATGCTCTCGACGTCCTCAATGCGCATAACATCCTTCAAGCTCAGACCACACGAATGCAACTACTGTAAGCACCCCTGCCAGCTAACCATAAACCGACGTACAAGCCCGCCCTAAGACTTGCTTGCACCTCGGCCATGCCCAGCCGCAGCCGCACCGAGTCGCACCGGCATGGAACTGGCTGTATGGAACAACCGCCAGCCTCCGGGGAGGTTGGTAGTGGGGAAATCTTTTCATCATTTATTGTTCCTCCACTGGTAAAAGAACCACCAGCCTCCTAACATCCCTGTGGAGGATGGTGGAGGGGCCACTCGCACCTTGTTGGTCACGCTTGGACAGACCAGCGAAGACGGGAAGGCTATGACACGTCCTCACCTTCACGTCTCGGACAACCCCTTTCTTGTCAGGACACACCTCTATAACCCGACCCAGTCTGAATCGGCCTCTCAGTGCGTTCTGGTCTGCCAGCCAGACAAGATCTCCTAGGGCGACGGCCCTTGCAGGTGCGTGCCACCTCTGCCGGATGTAAAGTCCTGGACCCGCTAGCTGACTCCACCGTCTCAAGAACTTGTCCACCTTGATCTGGATCGCTCTTAGACGGACGAAGGGGTTTGCATAAGATAGGTTGGCAGCCAGGTACAGAAGAGTCTGGAACTCTAGAGCCGTCAGGTTACCTTCTTCTCCTATACTACTCATCGCTCTCTTCATTATCCGGACGGCTGCTTCTGCCGCACCATTCCGGTGAGGAGAGTCTGCTGGGTGGAACACCCATGTCCAATCGGTCCCAGTCTCTGCAGCTGTCTTTTGTACTTGCTCCTTGTCGATCTGTGCTAGGTACTTGTAAAGTTCCTCAAGCATCGGCTTAGCTCCCACAAAGTTAGTCCCCTGGTCAGACTAGAGTTTCCTAGGATGGCCCCTTAGAGCAGTGAATCGCTGGAAAGCCTTCAGGAAACTTTCTGTTGAGGTCTTCCACTAAGTCAGCGTGTACTGCCCTCGAAGCCATACAGCAGAAGACTATACCCCAGGCTTTCCTGCTAGTTCTCCTCTTCACTGCATCTTTAACACTCGCATGACTGAGGTTTCATACTCCTCCACCAAGCCTGAAAAACGATCATTTTGATCCCCAAATCAGGCTATCCTATTGGCCACTGTCTCCCCTCTGGGCTCCAGACTAGTTCACACTTTCTCCCCCAAACAGTGGGGGGTTCCATTGTCTTCTAAATATCCATTATCTCAATTGCACTCTGCTGCAGGCAGAAACATTATAAAATAGTAATGTAGTATATATATATATAAAATAGTATTATAAAATGTAATGGTAACTGCAGATTCTGTATGTAAAATCTTTATTAAAAAAAAGCGTATAAAACAGCGCAATCTGTAGCGTCACATTAAACTCTTCAGTGAAACAGACAGTGAAATGGGTTGCCAAATTTTGAGAGAGAAATAAGCAGGCAGGTCTATGAAAATGTTACTGCATACGTTGTGCCCTGAGAAAAGTGAGACATGAAGCAGTAGGCTAGTGTGTATCTCTGTCTGACTCCTATATGTGAGCAGGCCTGGTGTTTCGGGCATCAACTCGCGAGTTGAAAAACAGTAGAAACTAGCTAAATAACTTTTTTTTTTTTTGGCTGATTTTCGTTTTTTTCCATATTAACACAGTTCGAATGTTGAGGAAGCTTTCGATCCCAACAGATATCCGTTTTAGAATCATTAAGTGGTTTAAATTACATTACAAACACAGCAGTGTTTCTGTGTGTTTCTGTCGGTCTTGTGGGGGCGGAGAGAGTAGTGAAAATAAACAAAACCATTTCGCTACTCACCGAAACAAAGGCTGTTTTGTGTTGTTGAAAGTCTATTCTCGGAGGTGGGAAGCCTCTCAGCACCCCACCTACTCTGTAAAATACACTTTTTGGGCAGAAAATAAAATATGTCCGCGAGACGGAAATTATTTGTATTTACTCCACAGTGCCCTCTATTTGGTTAATGGTAAGTTCAAATTGTCCAGATCTGTAGAGGGCGCAGTGGAGTAAATACAAATAATCTCACTAACGCTCTGGACCAGGACTAGGAAGCGGCCAGTATTGCGTTAGTCTTTTTCGGGACAGAATCTAGTTGTATAAACAATATAACATTGTAGCGAACACAGCAGCTACAGTAGGTGAGGGCAGCCCCAGCTAAACAACAGGCCGCTCGACGTTCGTATGGAAGTATTTCACTGAAGATGTGGCCAAAACAACAGTGGAGTAACGAGGCTAGGAGCTAGCATTGTTAGCTCGCCGCCAAGCGTCATGGCAGAACGTACACCTGGTGTTTGCATTTCTCCATTTACAACTCGTACATCTACATAAACGTTCATATTTCAAATATAAAGAAAAATTCGGGTAACCCATAAGTACCCATAATCTCCGTATTGTCCAAAAAAAAACATTTTAATCCGTATTTCTCCGTATTTTCTCCATGCTTTCAACTACGTGACCCTATCGGTTGGGAGGTGTAATTGCACTCTGATACACTATAACTCTATGAGCAAATGATCGCCAATCGGATTAAAATGCTTTTTATTGAACAATACAGAAGTTACGGGTACTTATACCCACCCGAAGTAAATTGTAACATCCGTGGCCACGGAATAAGAACTTCATATTTTAAATCCAAACTTTTATGTAGATATACGGGCTGTAAATGGAGAAAGTGCAAAAAACAGGTTGAAGTTTCGTCATGACTGTCATAATATGACCGTCAAGTAATGCTGCTATAAATCTAGTAGCAGCAAGCGAACTATAGTAACTTGTAAACAACCCAGTGTGCAAACTGTGCACAAAACACGTGGGCAGCTATATTATTATTACCATTATAATGTAATTATATATATATAATTATAATAATAATAATAATAATAGAAAGACGTGAAAAACAAGCCCAAAGTCGCTTATAATAAGCAGACATGGCAACATTGACTCGCATAGACTCGCTGCACAGCTCGTCTACGGGCCGCTCTGCGGGGGGTCTAGAGGTGTCAACTGCTCTTGCCTGGGGGAGAGAGGGGGAGAGCGGTCAATTTAGCCGAAATATAACGGCTGGGATGGTATATATGGTATATATTTCATATTTATAATACGTTTCAGAAGAAAAAAAAAACGGAGATGATTTGAAACAAATATTTAGGAAAAGTCATGAAAGGGGAACTTTCTCAGAGCTTCATGAGAGAAGATAATCCACTTTAAATTCTCAAAATCGGTCATATTGATAGCTTAGTCATGCAAGTGTTAATGGTGTAAGGGCCGAAAAGATCCAAGGTCGTGTACTCAAATGGTGCAGCTGGCATTGTGCGCTCAGGAGGGAGGTCGCTCATTACTTGCCGGCACATCTTTGCCCTGCTCTTACGACAGTGCATGCAGGAGTCAATCACATTTCGAGCAACCCTTGGTCCTTGCACTACCCATGCTTTGTTCCTCATTCGCAGGAGGGTTCCAGCCACTCCTTCATGGTTGGCCCGGTGGGCCTCTTCAGCCAGAAGGATGCCGACCCACTCCCTGTAAGGTATCAAGGGCACTCCGGGCCGTCCTTCGGCCATGGTTTGGACTCGGCCGCGGCACAGTAAGAGTTCAGAAGTATCTTTGTGAACCACAAGCCTGTTTAAAGTTGTTTCGGGAAACACACAGAGTCTTCTTTCAGCAGTTACGGGGAGCAGCAGCTCCTTGTGATTAAGTCGGCAACGTTGAGTGGTCCAGGTATCCACCACCAGTCATTTACGGGACCAGCCTTTTGGATTTCCCCAACCCGGTTAGCAAAAAATGTTTGAAACCCATAGCTGTCCCTGGATTGAGCCTAGCACCGTCTGACTAACCTTCCGTGCTTAAGCATGGAGCCTTTTAGACGGGAGGCGAATACAGCTCCACAGATTTCCGCTTTGACAGGGTCACCTCTCTGGTCAAGGGGGGTCAGCTTGGCCTTTGACTCCACCAGCCGGATGCGTACACCATCAGAAGTCTCCCACCGCATATATAGCACGGCACCATAGGAATCACAGCTTCCATCCGAAAATGTAATCCCCCATGGTTTGCCCGTCCAGCCGGGGGGCGTGATGCTCCTGTGAAATGTGATGCCGCTTAGCCGTGTGTACTCTCTGAACAGCTCTACTGCTTTTCCTCTGAGTTCATCGGATAGTGGCTCGTCCCAGGTGTCCTTTGTCATCTTGCCGGCTTCCTGGAAGGCCTTCCGCACGAGAATCACTCCTTTCTGCTTAAGTGGGGTAGCGAGGCCAAGCGGATCATATAGCCCAGCAACCTGGCTAAGTAGCATACGGCGTGTCAAGGGGTTTGGCGTTCTCTCCACGACGTCCTCTTCGGTCAGGTCAACTTCAGTCCTCATCTTCTTCTTCCTTCTAGAGAAGTTGATAGACACCATGACGAAGAGCTTATCCTCACAGACGAGGTACCCAACTCCCAATGCCTTGTTGTCCTCTTCCTTGAGCTGGTTCGGCAGAACCAGTGTCTCTGGTTTTGACTTTACCTTGGTTGCTATTTAAGACTTTCCAGCCGGTGCTTCTTTGCGTTATGATAATCTGTGTCTCGGTGCGACCTGTCTGTCATGCCGTGCGTTTCCTTGTTTTTATTCCTGTTTACCTCCTGCGTGAGGATTGCCTGTGTTCAACTCTTATTACCATCATTCCTGTGTCGTGCCCTGCGTTTGGATCCTACCTGTCCCGTCGAGTTCGTATCGTGACAGTATCATAACGCCATCTATGGATCCAGCGGGGCACGAGTCTGCGACGGGAGATTCGGCGGATGGCCAGTATGTCTTGGGCTGTTTGGACGCCATTCTCGACACCCTGCAACGTATTTTATCCAAAGCGCTTTACATTGATTGTGCCATTCACCCATTCACACACACATTCATACACCGATGGCGGAGGAAACCATGCAAGGCACCAACCTGCTCATCGGGAGCAATTTGGGGTTCAGCGTCTTGCTCAAGGACACTTCAACACTAACTCTGGGGGAGCGCCCCAGCCCAGGATCGAACTGGGAACCTTGCGGTTTCCAGTTCACTCTACCCGGCCACTCTACCCCTGAGCCCATGTGGGGAGCGAATGCTCCAGGCGGGGGAGTTGCCCGTCTGCGCGCACACGGTGGTGGAGACAATCCGCCGCCACGCCGTGGAGGTGGGAACTCCCGGCGCGTGGGGCGGCTCCTCCGGAGCATCGGACTCGGGTCCCAGCCTGCTGCCCGAGGCATCGACCTCCTCATCAACGGACCCGCGGGTGAGGGCCCGAACCTGTCCTCCGACCCGCGGGAGAACCCACCGCCGGGGGTCGCCTCGGGGGGGGGGGGGGGGGGGGGGGCGCCGCTCTTCCTCCCGCGAGAGAGCGTGAACCCGGCGATGGAGGTCGTCGTCGGGGGATCACTGTCGATGGAGGTCGTCGTCGGGGAGTTGCCATGGTCTCTCCCGCGAGAGGGAGGGGGACCGTCACCGAAGGGCCTCGTCCACCGATCTTCACTTCTTTCGCCGTCCTGGGGCGCATCGCCAGAGGTCTCCGTCTACTGAGGTGGCGTGCCGTCAGTCACCGTCCGGAGCGAGGTGTCGCCGTCCAGTTCCTGCTTCCCCCCCTGCTCCTTCTCCTGTGGGAGAGGGCCCGCCGGGGCACGAGACCTAGAAGCAGCGGCGGATCCGGCTTGGTCTCTGCTTCTATTGTGGCGTCGGCGACCATCATATTAATAACTGTCCTGTGAGACCCCCGCGTCCTAAGTAGAAGTTAAGTTTCTGTTTTGTTGTTTGTTGCTACTGTGTTCTTAGTTTGTTCGTGCCGCTGTGGTTCTGTTTGCTCACCGTTTTTGCCCTTGGTTTTTCCCTCTGTCTCTCTTTCTTACCTGTCCTGTCTGCAGCTCCTCCTTCGGCCCGGGTCAGCGGCGACGAACGGCGGGCGGCCTGCCGAGACGTCCGGACCTGGAAGGGGCGCCGCCAGTTTCCAGGTGCGGCGTCCGGTCCTTCTGTTTTGGTTGGCGGTCTCGGCAGGTCCGCTTGTGTCCCGTACCCCGGTCGTCGCTGTCCGGGCCTCTGCTCTTCCGCCTTGACCCCCCCCCCCCCCCGGCTCTTCGCCTGCCGTCCGGGTCTCCCCGGCCGCTGTTCGGCTGGAGCCCTGGCAGCACCTGCCCCCCCCTCCTGGCCCTGGCCCTGTCTCTTATATATCTTACATTTGTTCAAAATTTAAACTGGTCCAAAATTCGCTTAACCTCAGATCAAACGCTTGGATGCGCTACGTCGTATCCAATATCAAATCTGAGGCAGGGGGAAAAAGCCTTGCGTTTTTTGGGCCCTGGTCGTGGAATGATCTACAGACCAGATTAAAACTGGCTTCTTTGATCCCCCTAGTGACTTTTAAGAGGATTGCCATGGGCACACTCTCCAGCCATTGCTCCTGCTTTGACGTGTAGCAAACGCTGTGATCTTAGTTTTATATTAGCTTAGTAGTTTCATGATAAATTGTTCTTATTAGTCTTTTTATTAGTCTGTTATTGGTTAGCTATTTAGACTCTCTCTGAGCCTCCCTGGTAGTAGGTATTTGGTATTACGGATGTTATATGTTATGTCATGCTTGCTTCATACCTTGCTTATATATATGTCATGTCCTGTATTTGTTGTTACTGGCAGAGCTGTGTAACATTTATTTGCCTCTTCTCTTGGCCAGTGCACAATCGTAAAAGAGACTATGGTCTCAATGTGATTTTACTGGTTAAATAAAGGTTAAATAAAATTTTTAAAATAAAAATAAATTTGCACATACTGTACAGTGAAATGTGTTCTCTGTATTTAACCCGGGAGCAGTTGTGTCTTGCACAGGGACACTTCAACACATAGACCATGGGGCCGTGAATAAGCCTCGTATAATTATTACTATAGTAATAGAGACAAATGTGTAGGTCAGAAGATACTGGAAAATGGAAAAATAATTGTACTGTCATTTTTCATGTGAAACATTGACAAACTTTGGATGAACCTATAGATCCACAGTATAAGGTGTAAAATAAAATAACTTGACTAGAACAACTTCTATTGATAGAAAGCACTACTTATTCCATTATGACTAGTAATCTACCCTACCGCACCCTTATGATACACCTTAATCTTATCCTGTAAATACCCTTTAAATTGACCCCAGTACTAGGGATGGGCAATATTATCGATATCACGATATATCGCGATATTTTATTTCGCGATACTGTATCGCGATACTGTATACTGTATCGCGATTTTCAGATACAGGCTTTATGAAAAACATTCAAAGAACCTATCAGAGATCTGCAGCTACTCAATATGTAGTGTATATATAAACAATATGTAGTTGTGATATATGTATATATCGCAATATATCGCAATATATCGCAATATATCACAATATATCGCAATATATCGCAATATATCCCAATATCGTGATACGACCCAAGTATCGTGATGCGTATCGCAATATAATCGTATCGTGACCCAAGTATCGTGATACGTAACGTATCGTGAGATTGTTGCCAATACCCATCCCTACCCAGTACTGTGAATGAAGCAATACACTGGCTGACATATTCATCGCTTTCGGTATGTGTATGGGCAGGTTATGCCGTCATATGGTCATCTTTGACGTCACAGTACTGACATCATAGCTGACTGACATTATAATAGTCTCAAACTTATATAGACTCGCCATGCACTGCACGTGTGGCCTCCAAGAACTCTGGAATTAAGCTTGTGTAGGCCAACTTGTGATAGTCCATATAAAACACAACGGTTAATACAAAACGCCTCGCCACGGTTTAAAAAAGCATGGAAGCCGTTGTGAGTGAGGTGGTCGCGCCAGAAGATCTTTTACGGTTGGAGCGGAAATACAACGGCGAGGCGCTGAAAGGTGTCGCGTCCAAAGAGACCACGTTTGAATACGCGTCGTGTCTGATCAGGAGCAAGTACTCGGATGACATCAAGAAGGGCATCGTTCTGTTGGCTGAGCTGATGCAGAGTGGAGGAACGACGGACGGGTCAAACAACAACAACAGAGACCTGCTGTTCTACCTGTCGGTGGCCAACTACAGACTGAAGGAATACGAGAAGGCCCTGAGGTTCATCGGAACGTTGCTGAGGAGCGAGCCGGAGAACCGGCAGGCCGCGGACATGGAGAGGCTCATAGACGAGGCGCTGAAGAAGGACGGCTTGGTGGGCATGGCGATCGTGGGAGGGATTTGCCTGGCCGTGGTCGGGCTGGCAGGCCTCATCGGGTGGGCGACGTCAAAGGGAGCATTAGGAATATCTAATGAACGATGAACACGGTACACTGGTTCTCGACGTCGGGCCTGGGGACCAAACGTTTTCATGTCAAGGACCCCCAATTAATATGTGTTTGTCTGTGGAACCCCTGAGAATATTTTGTGGCAGAACCCAAATAAAATAATTGTGTTATTAAAATGGTTCAGAAATATTCAAAATTTGTCACGTTTTTTCAAGATTCTTTTGAAAATAGCTAGAGCTTGTAGATCGGCTATTTTCAAATAGGCAATGTATTGGGTTAAAATGGTAACACTGATGCTGATGCTATTTATTAACCCATTTAGACATTTGGCCGATTCTAAAAACGCCTTCTAAATCCTGACCTAAGTTTTCTGAAAAACTTCAAATATTTATTCAAAAATTGCTATAAATGTATGTTGCTATATACTGTACATAGCAATAAGAACCCCAAAAGGGGTTCCCGTCCTGAAAGGTATAGTTACAAATGGGGGTTCCCGCACAAAATGGGTTAAGTAATTTTGCTGGGGACCCCCTGAACCCCCCTCAAGGACCTCTGGGGTTCCCCGGACCCCATTTTGAGAACACTAATCTACACATTCTCCCTGTCATGTATGTCACATATGTCGCAGCTTGGGAGCAACATCTGACCATCCATCAGATGTTTAACATGGTCACACCACTTCATAACTGTTCTGGGCGAATGGCCGTGCCGAGTGGTGCGGAGTCCACTTCAGCTGACTCAGTTGCATACCTGTACTGTTAATAAGCTTAGGTTAGGCTATTCAATCAATTAATCTAACCCGTTTGATGTTGCAGGTGTGAGAATGTGCTGCGCTGTTCGGTGTGTTTAGCTCCAGACAGACACAAACAAACAACAGGCACACACACACACAGGGGTGAAAACATAATCTCCCTGCCGTTCTTTGGCCTGACAGAGATGGAAAAAACAACAAAACAAGGCGTGGTCCAATAAGGGCGTGGCTCCCATGTGGATCCATGACATCATACTGATGGTGATGTCTGTCATGGCCAAATACGGAGTGACAGTGCCCGGACGGTGCGCGTGAGGTTGTGAATACACAAAGACAATTTTACAATATACATCAACCCTGGCGCTCGGGTGGCGCAGTGGTAAAGTCTCTGCCCACCACCACGGATGCACCTGTCAGCAGGGAGTGTTGGGCGGGAGGAGTAGGGTGAAGGCTCTTCGTCCTCCTGGTGGGGGCTCCTCGCAGAAATGTGTGTGGGGAGGAATCAATTGGCATAACGACTAAATTGGGGGAAAAAGGGGTAAAAAATAATTGGCTACTCCAAATTTATAAAGAGAGGGTAATATATATATATATATATATATATATATATATATATATATATATATATATATATATACCCTGATCAACCCTGGTCTATTATATTTAACTAAAAACAAATTTGGTAGGGAGAGTGGGGGGTAGGTGGCAGAGACATACAGAACAATAATAAATACATTCATACAATTAACAACAAATTAGACAAAAAGAACACGTTACAACTCAACTCATCCACACACCTGTGCCATCTGAAACACAAAGGAGAGCCACCAAGTTACTCATTATTTGTATACTGTATTGATTAATGCTATTTGTAACAATATGGCACAGCTAATTATCTTTGACATATTCATGGGCATATTATTTTAAATCAGTGGTTCTCAAACTTGCTGATGTCAAGTTCCCCCAAATCAATTATGTATTTGGCTGCAAACCCCCATCTGAAAATGATGTTATGCCAGGGACCCCCATACAAGATTTAAATGTTTCAAAAAATATTCCAAATTGTTTACATTTTTCAAGATTTTGTTCATGTATGAAGATTGTGATGAATCTGATATGATCTTATTTAGCTACGGACCCCCTGAAACCCCCCCTCTGGGGGTCCCTGGACCCCACTTTGAGAACTAATGTTTTAAGTCACCAATTTTTAAAAAAAAAGCCCTTTCAACCGTGCACATTTTCTTTCTTTTTTGGATGACTGATTATTGATTTAATGAAATGATTGTTGATTAGGTTACCATGGTGACTGCATCACTGCTGGCCACACACACACACCCACACACACACACACACACACACACACACACACAGGCTCTAGTATCATTCATCCACACACACTAGTTGCTAGCAGCTTCACATTGCTTAGTTGCACATCAACTCCAGCAGCAATAACATTCATTAATATATCATTAATTAAAAGAAAATCACCATGGCTGCAGATCCCAGAATCAGACAGATCAAGATAAAAACCGGCGTGGTGAAGCGGTGAGTTTTTACTTAAAAAGTTGACATATGCTAGGTTACTAAGCCATGACTGTCACGACCGTCATGGATGAACTTCAACATAGTGCTTACACTTTCTCCCCTTTTGGTCCGTACATCTACATAAACGTTCAGATTTCAAATATAACGTGCTTACTCCATGGCCACAGATGTTAAAATGATGTACGGGCCTTCAGAAGAACCTGTATGTTCCGTATTGTTCAATGAAAAGCATTTTAATCCGATCGCTGGCCATTTCTCCGTATTTTCTCCATTGGCTTTCAACTACGCGACCCTATCGGTTGGGAGGTGTATTGCACTCTGACACATTATAACTATGAGAAAATGGCCACCGATTGGATTATAATGCTTTGTATTGAACAATACGGAAGATAAGGGTACTTCTGAGGGTCCGTAAATAATTTTAACATACGTGGCCATGGCGTAAGCACTTTATATTTGAAATCGGAACGTTTATGTAGATGTACGGACCAAAAAGGGAGAAAGTGCAAACACTAGGTTGACGTTCATCCATGACTCATGATATGACAGTTATGTTTCAGGGCTACTGTTCCTATGCTAACTAGCTTTTTTAGAAATAACTTGTGTGAGGACTGCAAGCTGTCTTAGCTTTCTCGAAAATAGCCGATCCACAAGTTGTGAGCTTGTAGATCGGCCATTCTCGAATGATGTTTGTTTTCACTGTACAATGAATGATGATTCTTGTGCTCATATTATGCTAACTGCGGTTAGCTTGTTAGAAATGTGAGGACTGTATGCTGTTTTAGCGTGCTAATGCTTAGTTAGCATCCAAGCTGTAATTAAAACAGTTTAGTAACTTCAGTTCTACTGAGGAAGACAAACATTAAATGGAGATAGAAATGTTCCTCAAACGTTCAGCTAAAAACTCGTGTTGCTTGGTTTTTATGATATTTACTTCGCGCTCTTATCTGGTCTAGAGCCCGCCCTACTGTATCCGGTTAATTCACAAGCACACATGCCTGCACGTACTACGGGCTGTTTCCGTATCCGGATCGGAGCGGATATGCAAACTTCAAAGCGATATGATCCCAGTCTAAACGTCCAGCACAGTACATTTACTTAAAGGGATATTTCACTTTCAAAAAAACTTTTGGTCTTTTTATCGTCTACTCAGGCCTTTGTGAACCCCCCAGACAGTTTTTAAGTTGCTCGATTCAGTATTTAGATATTTGATATTCATTTTATCAGACACGCCCCCTTCCTATACAAACCCATTGTAACTTCAAACTCCATTTTAACCATGTTAGATTCATCAAAAACACCTGTCCTTGGTTCTGGTGACTCACCCTGCCCTCCTAATGCGTGAGGGGGCTGTGTTTTTCTGATTAATTTTTTCATTTATTTTATTTTATTTTTTTATTGTATTTTATTTTTTTCATTTTCCAAAAAAGAAATTACAAATAAATGAAAAAAGTAATTGAAAAAACACGGCCCCCTCACGTATTAGGGGGGTGGTATGAGTCACCAGAACCAAGGACGGGTGTTTTTGATGAATCTAACATGGTTAAAATGGAGTTTGAAGTTACAATGGGTTTGTATAGGAAGGGGGCGTGTCTGATAAAATGAATATCAAATATCTAAATACTGAATCGAGCAACTTAAAAACTGTCTGGGGGTTCACAAAAGCCTGAGTAGATGATAAAATGACCAAAAGTTTTTTTGAAAGTGAAATATCCCTTTAAGTACTGTACTTAAGTATTTCCAATTATCCGTACTTTTACTTCCACTCCACTACATCTCAGATGGAAATATTATACTTTTACTCCACTACAATTATTTGACAAATTAGTTTCTAGTTACTTTATAGTTTTTGGTACTTATTGCAAAACATACATTAACCACTTCAGCTCTGTATACATTTCGACCATTTGAAAATAGCCGATCTACCATTATTTTCTTTTTACTTTTGACTCCACTACATTTCTAGGAAGAGACTCTTGGCACTCACGCTTACAAAATTTAATTATGAATTAAACACTTAAGCCCTATTTCAAATATAGTGAAAATAGCCGATCTACTAGCACCGTGAGGGCATTGTTGAGGGCTTGTAGATCTGCTATTTTCGACACATCTTCCAACAAACATTTTCAACACAATTCTTGGATGG
The DNA here is from genome assembly GCF_963280865.1 of Gymnoscopelus braueri. Classification (NCBI taxonomy): domain Eukaryota; kingdom Metazoa; phylum Chordata; class Actinopteri; order Myctophiformes; family Myctophidae; genus Gymnoscopelus; species Gymnoscopelus braueri. Next base: position 1,341,009 of record NC_137624.1, on the reverse strand, counting down.
GGGTCACAAGCACAAAGTCTTTTCAGATGAGGGTCCTTAATTAATTGGGGGTCCTTGACTTGAAAAAGTTTGAGAAACACCCCCTAGCAAAGGGGTTCTCAACATGTGGTCCCCACATAATGTTGGGGGGTCCCGAGATGACAATTGACTTTTAGTAAGAAAAGGAAAAGACCATTAGTGCATCAAAAGTAATCAGCAAACTAAACTATAAAAACGAGTCAAACATTGGCTAAATTTTCAAATAATACAAGACAGAGGAAAAAAATAGCTGATCTACAAGCTCGTTGCAAGGCGTTGTGAGTCAAACTAAATGTAATGCCTCAACTCGAATACCTATGATTATTTTGGGGTGTCCCCAGTTCAAATATGAATATTTTGGGGGCTCACGGCCTGAAAAGGTTGAGAACCACTGCCCTAGCACTCACCTCTTTTAGATAGCATGTTGTTTAGCTGGTATTGAGCCACATAACTCTTTGCCAAAAATTGCAGATCTAAAGGCTCACAATGCGTCACAGCGTTTTAAGCTTGTAGATCGGCTATTTTCTGTGCATGTTCTGTGCAAACCAAAAATAGTTCCTTTTCCTATCGCACAACGATTTGGTGCCCCCCCCCCCCCTGTAGTAACCTTGAGGACCCCCGTTGAAGACCCATGATATAGATTAGTATCAACTGTAGATGTACATTCTTTACTGGAGAGTCGGGCTGTGTTCTGCTCAATGGCTGCCAGTGAGAGGTGCTGAAATGATTATCATTATACATTTTATTATGACAGTAAAAACGTTTAGTGTTCATTAAGGAACTTTGGTGGGATCAATTCAACTGGGCCTCCACCGCAGTTTAGCTAATGAGTCAGGTGGCCATTCATGCCACATGTTATGCATTTCTATCCGCCAGAATGTGAAATCTTGTGGCCAAGGCCATCTGGCCACAATGCTGAGGAAACCCATTGCCTCTTCATCACATTTTTATTGGTGCTATTAATGTAGGGTAATTTACCGTAGGGACTGTCAATTATTCATTCGTTAACATTACGAATCATCGACGAAAGACATCTAAATTGTGCATCTGTATTTCCCATAGTGTTGAAAGAAACTGCAAAAGTAAAATCGTATTTTGTGTGTGTAAGTCCCGGTGAAATACAATGCCGTTTATTTATATAGTCCAATTTACTTTAGTTACATGTGGCAACTTCAGGAGGACGTTTCCATTCTGGGGTGCCCCAGAAATACCAGGCTCATAGTTCACATCAAGCATTATAACCATAACCATAATCATAATAACAGTTACAGTTTATTGTTCACCTCTTTATAGTTGTGGTGTGGACTCTGCCATCCGCTTAAGTTACAATTCATTGTGCTTCATGTGAACAACCTGTATACCTCAGTATCCTTTACTAATTATTTCATAACCAGGACATCTGGCCAAATTAATTGATATAACATTATTTTGTTGTAATCTAGTGTGCAATCTATCCATATGTCTATATGTATGTGTCTATATTCTAGATCTCTGCTGTCGGTAACAGCTGAATGGTAACAGCTGAATGGACCTCCATGCTCACAATGAGGTTGGAGGTCCAAAACAGAACGTTTGAGGATCCAATGGAGTCAGCTGGTTTTGTCAGAAGCGCTTTTTAATACTTTTCATTGGTTCTATATTTTTTTAATCAACACACAGACGTAAAGGGTGTTCAATAGCACTGATTTATGGGGGAAAAAATGCAAAAGCGGAAAAACGAGTTTGCAGGTTTCTGCCCGACAGCAACGATATGTTATGGACTATTCTATAGGTTGCTATGGACTACAACCTTTAGCTTGAGACCCAAAAGAGACATTTGATGTCTTCCCGGGACCCAAACTACTAACTAGTGAAAATAGCTCACAACAATGCTACTTCTTCTGTTTTTCTCATTTACGGAATTTCTTTGATTCTTTACTTACTTATGTATGTATGCAATTATATTGAAAACATTTAGAATGTGTATATTAAACATTTATTCATTTATGAAAATGAAAAATAAAGGGATATTTACTTACGACCCATATACAAATGGGCCCGCGACCCAAAAATGGGTTCCCAAACCCAGGGTTTGGGAACCACTGGACCTAGAGTTACATTTTACAGGCTGTAGTTTCGTAGTTTTGTGTCTGTCTCATTGCACGTTTGGTTTTGTGTGTCTTTGGTCTTGGTTTGGTTTTGTGTGTCACTGTCTTTGGTCTTGGTTTGGTTTTGTGTGTCACTGTCTTTGGTCTTGGTTTGGTTTTGTGTGTCTTCGGTCTTGGTTTGGGGTTTTGTGTATCTTTGTGGTTTTGTAGTCTTCCATTAGCGTTAGGTTGTGTCTCCAGGTCTTCTCTGTCAGAACGTATGGAAAGAAGCAGGCTGTTCTTCCATCCAGGGCTTCTCTTTCTCTCTCTTTCTCTTTCTTTCTTTCCTGCCATTCCAGTCAGTGGCTTTGTGCCCCGGCGAGGCGGATGCCCTTAATAAAATGACAACAGTAATTTGCCTTTGTCATTGGGGCTGTGGAACCCGAACGGCCCTCCACTGTGGGCTCAAAAATACAGTGTGAGAGAGGAAGGCGGCCCCCGAACGCGTGTGTCGACTTACCTCTAATGCCCTTTTTTTCCCTCTATTTTCCAGAGAGCTGCCTTTTCCATTAAGGCGTCGGTGGCAGGTCTATTTAAAAAAAAGCAGGGCTCCCACAGTCTGGGAGAAATAAGAAAATTAACATCAGGACTGCATGGGGAGGAGTGAATGGACATTTTGTTATTAGACTGTCCTTCAGTTTTATTCAAATTATTACAGGCCTTCGTCCTCTTCCCCGTCTCCTCCTCTTCTTCCTCGCTTTGCCGCCCTTTCTTTTTTGACTCCAAACAAGTGGCATCGCTCGTCTTCGCTGTCAGACGGAAACCTTGTATGTCCAAAACCGTTACTATTCAGGAAAGGGGGGAAAAAGAACCTATGTTCCAATGGATCCAATGTAGTTATTATTTAGTCACAAGCTCTTGTTAATACTTTTCATTGGTTCCATATTAATAAAAACCCAGTTTCACTTTCACTTTCACTTAGAATGCAACAGTAGAGCACCGAAATCTGACGTAATTTACGCATCCTACCTGGGTCACGTTTTTTCCCCCCCATTCTGAATTCCCATAGATGTGTTTATATTGCGTCAAATAAGAACTGTGTTCCAAAAATAAACAAATGATCCCCGCGGTTTGACTCTTATGGATATGAAGCATCAACTGACGGTGAGAAAACGCTAATTTACCTAAGTTACTTCCGCCGAATTAGTTACATTTTTGCCAGAAACAGACTGTATCAAATATGAGTGACTGACTATCATAAACGATACAGAGCCACCTCCCTGACAATATCGCCGAGACAGTTTGTTTATTTTTGGACCACAATTCTTATATGAGACGATTCTAAGATGACCCAATGTTATTCTCCATTAAATTACTTCCGCGACCCAGGGGATGAACGAGTGACGTCAGGACATCTGTACTCTGTAGCAAAAAATAGCAGATCTACAAGCTTGCGGATGCAAAGCGTTGTGAATGTGTAGAGTGGCTATTTTTGCTACTTTTGTGTAACCCTGTAGTATGCTGAAGTAGGCCATTAATGTAATGGTAAAAAAAAAATGTAAAAAAGATGTTGAAATATGGAAGTATAAGCTTTCTACCCGACAGTGACTTCTTCCGCCTCTCGTGCTGCCTTTCTTTTGACTCTAAACAAGTGACATCACTCATTCTGCATAAAGCGGTAGAGGGGAGGGGGGGTGCATTTGCATATCGTCTCTGTCGGGTGGAAACCTCATTAGTCATTATGTCCAAAACTGTGACTTTTTAGGATTCAAATTCACTGAATCCTAAAAAGCTTGAGCTTGCGGATCTGCTACTTTTGATGCTTTCGTGTGATGCTTTAGTACGTACTTTAGTACCACCCAAGTCTTCGCTTAATGCGGCCCGCAGGTTAATATCAGAATACTGATATATTATTGATTTCAGCTGTTAAAATTCCAAACGTGCAAACATCACCCGCTTTAATTACTTCAGTCTATATTAGTAGCTTAATGACTAGTATTACAATTCTATTGTCGTTTTTATGTCCAATGTATTTGTATTTAAGGTCATAAAGCTAACATAAGTATAACTAAATGCATTTGAAATTAAATAAAAATGTTACTTTTCAGGATTCCAATTCAAAAATAGGCATTCATTTACGAAAAAAGTTAAAATACGGGGGTGTCTGCCCGACAGTATATGCAATGTGGCCCTCTGGAGTGAGTGTGGAAATATAGTGGCCCTCTACATCATCAAAGTTGCTCACCACTGCTGTAGTATAATCAAGTAGTGCGTTGATTTACGAAAGAAAAAGTTAAAACATGGAGATAAAAGGTTTCTGCCCGACAGCTGACGACATGGTTTGCATATGGCGACTGTTTAAAAGCGTCTTGATGGAAACATATTAAAATGAGCCGTAATTGATGTAAAATATGACAGAGTGCCATTAAGCCAGGCAGCGAGCAACACACAGAGAGGGAGGGGTGTACGGTAACGTGACTGATTAATGACGGAACACACACACACACACACACACACACACACACACACACACACACACACACACACACGTTTGTATCACTATACTTGTGAGGACGTCAACATTTCTGGACGGCATTGGAAATAGCTGAAAATGGCCGATAAATATCAGATCTACAAGGTCGCAGCGCTTCTCGTTGTAGGCTTATCCTTATAGATCTGCTTTTTTTCGATGCGTGATATCGCCGCACAACTAAGTATAAGAAAGGGAAAACTCTAACCCCCACCGGAATCTGATCCTAACTGTAATCCTGATTCTAAAAATCTTTTTCTTTAACCATTAAACAACCTTGTGTCTTGTGAGGACTAGGCTGTCTAGAATGTCACAATTATTACAAAATCTAATTGCATTTTTTTTTACATAATCGCAATTACTTTTGCATAATCGTGAAAACGTTTTCAAATATTAAAAAAAGCAGAAATAGCTGATCTACAAGCTTTGAGCTTGTAGATCAGCTATTTCTGCTATTTTCAAATGTATAAAATTATTAAATATGTCAATAATTTCTTTGTATATTGAAGTCTTTTGTCATATCTGGCCTGTGCAATTTTTGATTCGGAAGCCTAAAAGTCAAACAGAAATTTATTTTGTATTCATATGTTCCAATGTTCAACGCCAAACACACAATTAAATTGTTGATCGCAATTATTTGAGTGACAATTAATCGTCAACTTAAATTTGTAATCGTGACAGCCCTAGTGAAGACCAGGAGAGCTGTCCCCTCAATGTCTATTACTCAATTTCTGCAATACTTGTAGAAATTGGCCCTCACAAGTATGGTAATACAAGTGCACACACACACACACACGCACACACACACACACACACACACACACACACACACACACACACACACACACACACACACACACACACACACACACACACACACACACACACACACACACACGCGCGCGCACACGCACACGCACACACACACTGATTCATTTTATGAAAAAATAATTTCACATCGCCTTCGTTCCGACATGCGAGCACAGCCTGTAAAAAGAAAAAGAAAAACATTAGTTGTGAATCATTATCAATAGTGATATTTTCAAACTTCATTATGCCAATCAGGGTCAGAATCTATCTAATAGATTTGGTTTCATTTGGCCCGTAATTGATAAATAATCAGAACGTATCAATGTACTCAGGCTCCATTTTCACTAACAATCAAGTTAAAAGTGGCCCATTTACCACCTGACTTGGTTCAAATTAGGGACCAAATTGATGATCAATTAATCTGTAGAAAGGACTAGGTGTGTGTGTGTGTGTGTGTGTGTGTGTGTGTGTGTGTGTGTGTGTGTGTGTGTGTGTGTGTGTGTGTGTGTGTGTGTGTGTGTGTGTGTGTGTGTGTGTGTGTGTGTGTGTGTGTGTGTGTGTGTGTGTGTGTGTGTGTGTGATAATGGAGATAGCAGAGACTAAGTCGTCGTGGTGAAGTAGGAACTGAAAGACGCCATCACAAGCATATCAAAGCAGAAACCTTGTATCGCCGTATTTCAACCTTTTTTATGTTTTTTTTTCTTTGTCACACCAAAATAGAACAAGCAAGCGCTCTATGAGCGCTTGCTTGTAGTTCCGCTATTTTTGAATGTTTTAAGTGGAAGCGAAAGTGGTCACATTAGTCTGTGGGTTTTATGAATATTATTCAACCAATATTTTATACATACAAGGTTTCCACCCGAAATAAACAATTATGTGAAAACATTAATAACTGTTACTGTTACGTGGTGTTTGGAAACCTGGTCAATCCTAAGGACAGTTTTTCCATTCAAGAATGAGACTGTATCCTTTTATTTGAAATGTGCGAATACCAAATAAATAAAATAACACTGTTCAGTTACATTTAAAGTAGGGATGACAGAATATAATGCAAAATATGATATTGGCCAATGAACTTAAAATTTCATTAATAAAATGTCAATTTTTTTTCGTAAACAGAAAGATACACCGTACATATGCCCCACAGACAAACAAATAAACAAACCTATGAAACATTTCACAGCCAATAATAATACCAGATTAACAAATGGGTTAGGTAAATGGAAACAAACAAAACGAAGGGCACTTTTCCTCCCATGTTTGGACTTTGGCCCCCGCTCGCTTCACCTGTTCACCATACTAGACATATAAAAATCCTAATCCTAAAAAGGATCGACGCTATGGAAATATGCAAAAGTATCTATATTAAAAATATATAATAATAAATAAAGAATTCATTATAATAACTATTTGGTCCCCACTCCTTTGGGTGTTTTTTGTCTCTGGATATTTGTACATATATGAAATTTGTCCTCTGCCTTTACCCATTTAATGTGAATTTAAGGTAAGTTTATGAACTGAGTGGAGACTGTACTACATGTACGGCACTGGTACCACCAAGCCCTTCACTGAGCAAATGCTAACGATGATAAATTCATACATTAAACTTATTGTGTGTTATGTGACAGAAGGTAGACATGTTTGTATACATCCTAATATACAATAGAGAGTCGCGCGCATGCGTGGCTGTCTGTCTGCCTCGTCAGCCTGTTTGTGTGTCTGCCTCTCCAAGCTGTTGGTGTCTGGGTCTCACCAAGTTAGGTTTCGCAGGGTGGAGCTACATGGTTTCCAGGGGGAGCTTTCGTTTTCGCTTTGCGTGTCGAAACAAACACCGCTGTTGCAATGAACATCTACACTGTCTCTGTCTCCGATGTGCGGCCCAGGCTACTAGGGCCCCACGCAGCGGCGAGACGGGAGGGCCACGCAGCGGCCCGAACCTCTAGTTGTATACACTAGAAGTTCGGCCCGCTGCGCGGGCCTCACCTCTAGCGCCCGCGCCCACGTAGCGCCCACTTGGCAGCGATCATTGGTTCACCGATCTGTGCGCCCGCCCTGCGCCCCTCCTCCTCCCCCAATGTGCAGTATTGAGAGCCCTGACGGCACAACATTTGGAGCGATGCCCACTGCACTCTGGTTGGTTGGGGAAATGAAAGGTTGACTCCCACTTCCTATGCCAGGAATGTCAACAGCCTGGTCCAGCCTCTTATTTTTGAGCAAAACGCAAAGGAAAATAAAAGCCTGGAGATCGAGGCTAGGGCCCACTTAGGGCCCAGGTAGAACCCAAGTGGGACCCAAGTGGATCCCGCTGACATTGCCAACTGTAGGCCCTTATAGTTCAGCCCACCTTGAAACCATATGGGACCCACGTCAGCCCCACATAAATTGCCAAGTTGGGGGTACACCTAGGGCCCAGGTAGAACCCACTTAAAGCCTGCATGGGCAAACCCAGTTAGGACCCACCTCGGTCCCACATAAACTTGCCTAGTTGGGGCCCACCTAAGGCCCAGGTAGAACCTACTTATAGCCCACATAGGCATCCCAGTTAGGACCCACCGCGGCCCCACATAGAATTGCCTAGGTGGGGCCCACCTAAGGCCCAGGTAGAACACACTTATATCCCACAAGGGCATCCCAGTTGGGACTCAAGTGGATCCCGCTGACATTGCCGACATGGGGTCCATATGGTTTAGCCCACCTTGAAACCATATGGGAACTACGTTGGCGTGCTGGCTGGAATGCAAACGCATGCAGTGTCTTTTGTTTCTCCAGCAGAGTTTCTAGTGTCTCTTATCTCTCTCTGGAAGAGGTTGCATATGAACTCTGCAGCCGCACTGAGGCGCTCCAACACAAACATTAAGACATTAAGCTGCTTCACACAACAAACATCAGCACCACGCTGCTGTTTGTCCAAAACACACAATATCTCCTCTCCCACCGACGTCATGTGTTCATTATATTGGACTGAAATGATCTGAAATGACTACATTACCTAATGCACCCTAAACGTGCGTCGCACTGGGCGGACCTGCCATTACGTTAGTTACTGGAGTTACTGTGGAGCTACACATAGTTCTCCACAAAATACACCTTCTACAATGGACTAACTGAGTAGCAATAACATTCACCACACTAACGTTCATTGTTGACAAAGTGATTTCACAGCTGCTTCAGCCACGACAACCACGTTAGCGTTAGCTACATGCTAACGGTAAAAGTCCATTACCGTTAGCCGCATGCTAACGGCTCATGTTAAGCACCCCTGGGCACTAATCATTCAAATACAACAAACGCTATCACAGTAGTGGACATAAACATTCTTTACATTAGTGGAAGGCTGCAGTGACCGAAAAGTCTTGACAATATGAATGACAGGGCGATTGATTAGAGAAATGACGGTGATTGTGCTGTCCAGCTCAGCTCGCAGAACTATCACAGAGCCCTCGTTGCTGCGTCTGACTATGATGGCGGCAGCGAGCTGTGAGAGCGAGTAATCGATGCTGGCGTCTGGAAACTGCCCTCAGCATGACACGACCAATGAGAGTTAGCGCTTTCGTTGTTCCTAAGATACGGTGTATGGCCCATAGCACGTCTGCCCCATAGCTTGTAGGTCTCTCGCACATGATTGGCGTAGCCTGCGTTGCCAGCTTTTTCGCGCACATGATTGGCTGTTAAAAATTTTAGCAGTTTTACGATCAGCCCGGAGTAAAGCGGAAGTAAATTGCGAGCTGAAATATATGTAGCACTGTATGATTATTAGATAGTAGAAGTGGAGACAGATGTGAAGGTGGAAAAGAAAGTAGAAGTACTTATATACTTTTGCATGAGCGATTTTTGTAGCAAGTTGGGAGGGAATTGGACCACTGCTTTGGCCGTGAGTTGTACCTAAAGTTTTAAAACATTTTCAAGATTGTTTTGAAGATGCATTTAGGGTTTAAGGTGCTTAAACTGGTTTTGATGCTATTAATGACTTACTGTAATTTTGCCCGGGATCCCCTGGAGCCCCCTCAAGGGACCCCCTCAAGTAACCCTGGGGGTCCCCAGACCTGACTTTGAGAACTACTGTTGTACATCTCCCAAAGAAGACTAGACATACTGTCTGTCGCCAGCTTTAAAGTGTTTTGTTAAATGTGTTTTGTTCCCAGCTGAAAAGGTGATCTCAAAAGTGTGTGTGTGTGTGTGTGTGTGTGTGTGTGTGTGTGTGTGTGTGTGTGTGTGTGTGTGTGTGTGTGTGTGTGTGTGTGTGTGTGTGTGTGTGTGTGTGTGTGTGTGTGTGTGTGTGTGTGTGTGTGTGTGTGTGTGTGTGTGTGCGCGCGCGCACACTAGCTAAAGAGGAGCTCAGCTACATCAAAGAGGCCAAACAGCAAGAAGAGAGGATAGAACGACTGAAAGCTGAAGCAGGAGACGAGTATGTGATCAAGAAACAGGTACTCTAATGCAGTGGTTCTCAGACTTTTTCATGTCAAGGACCCCCAAATTGACACTTATTAGCCCCCCATTTGAAAAAATATGCCAGAGACCTCCATAAGAGAAAACTTTTATGGCTCTAGCAGTGATCCTCAACCACTTTCATTTCAAGGACCCCAGTTTGACATGCATTAGGCTACGGACCCCCATTTAATGGCATTTCTATATCTGGGACCCCAATTATATTGTAAAATCAATGTTAATTTAACTCTGAGAGTGTATAAATGGAACCAAATGGACCCGTTAGGGTCCAGTTGGTTCCATTTGTACACTCTCAGAGTTACAGACCCATAAGGGTCCATTTGGTTCCTAACTATCCATCATTTAGCTGGGGACCCCCTGGAAAGGACCCCTGGGGGCCCCCGGACCCCACTTTGAGAACCAACGCTCTAATTTACAGGACTGGTGCTCTGACTTTTCTTTAGCTTCATTACCCTTTTTATGTTATTTCTGAATTCAAGTACCCCCTGTTTTTAGCTCCGCTGTCGCACCACAGTGTGTCTACGTAGGTGGTGTACCTCTTTCCTTTCCTGGCTGGTGCCCCTGGGTTGGCACGTAAAGTGACACTTTGCTTGCCACCAGTTCCGGGTGCCTGACGCAGTGCCCAGCTTTAAGCTATACAGTATATTCTTTGTTGACTAGGTTCCCCCAGGGCTCTGTGCTTGGTCCGCTCCTTTTCCCCCCTCTATGCTAAATAGCCACAATTATTGTACTATTTTCACCAAGTGTTTGCCTGTTTTCGTAGAATGTTGGCCTATTATGACATGGTCAGCATTAGGACGCTGAGGTTAATGAGGTTAAACTGATGTTGATTCTATATTAAGTCATTTTGCTGGGGACCCCCTGGAACACCCTTCAAGTACCCACTTTGAGAACCACTGGGATAAGTGACGGACAGCAGTAGCCCTACAGTATACGGCGCACACACACGGACGCCATTTTGATGGCGTTGATCAGACTTCAGAGTCAAAGCTTGGTTTTGTTTGTTGATTCCCAGAGGAAAGGCTCAGCCTGGGGCTACGGTGGGATTGGTGGCTGTTAACCCATTTAGGCCGGGGAAAGAATCACTTTTAGATTTCTGCGGCTATTAAAAAATAGCAGATCTACAAGCTCATAGAGCGGCTGCGCTACGAGCTTGTAGATCTGCTATTTTTGAAAAATCATGAAAGTTTGTGCAAATCTTTGAATATATATATTTTAAAGCAAACATTTGTAACTCAAATCTTTGCTTCTGGGGATTCTACAAATGTCTTCTAAATGTTGCTATAATATCAGTGGTTCTCAAACTTTTTCATGTCAAGGACCCCCAGAATTATATGTATTTGGCCACGGACCCCCATCTCAAAATATTTAGTTCCAGGGACCCCCGTGAAGCAAAGATTTGAGTCAAATTACGTTTAAAACATATATTTATATTCAAATATTTGCACAAATGTAAAAAAAAAATGCAGATCTACAAGCTTGTAGCGCGGCACTCGGTGCAGCGCTATGAGCTTGTAGATCTGCTATTTTTTGAATAGCCCCAAAGCAATCTATAAAACGACACAGATGCGTTCCCGGTCTCAATGGGTTAAAGTGTGGGATTAGGGCTGGGGGATTAGGAGGCCAGAGGGATTATGGTTGGAGACGAGGGGTGTGAGGCGGTGCGGATTAGGACGCATTAGATGCTTTCATTTGAACTGTAATGGAATCAATAGACTCCTAAGTGTCATCTTTATCCAGCTGTGATGGGATCATATCCAGCACACTGTGGAGTTCACCGTCACATCTGTGCGTTTGGACTTGCTCCGCTGCTCCGGGGTCTGCTTCACCTTGTCACACAATGTCACACGCTGAGGGACACCAACCGACACCCTGCTATAGGTGCCTGCTGTAGTCTGACATGACAACCTGCGTGTGTGTGTGTGTGTGTGTGTGTGTGTGTGCAGTACTATACTTGTGAGGGCCTAATGTCCCCACAAATATTGTAGAATTAGAGAAACTAGACCATACCCGTCGGGGGATATGAGCACCCAAAGTATGTGCAGTTTGAGTTATGCGCTGTGCACAGACAGTATATCAGGGATGGAAAGTGACTTTGTACTTGGTACCTGCAACACTTCCAACACACACGCACGCGCGTCACCGTGGCGCGGAGCCACAGAGAACACCCATAACAGTTCCAACACACACACACGCTCGCGAACACTCACACACGCGCGACCCACCCGTCTCGAACACACACAGACACACACACATGGCCGCCGTGTGCGCGCGCGACCCACCCATCGCGAACACACACACACACGCGTGCGGCGACCCGTCGCGAACACACACACACACGGCCAGTGTAGTCCCTGCCCAGTCTGTGGCCAGCAGCAGTAAACTGAGCACATGCGCAGTCGTAGTGTTGTGCAGCAGTCATCCCATAGCTTGCGGGGCTGTAACCATGGTGACGGAATCTTAACATAAAAACGCTAATAAACAGTGTACATTTTGGGAAAGTTTAAAACGGGCGTCGCTGTTTGGTGCATATGCTAATGGTCAATGGGAGTGTGCAACTTCAGATCAATTGTTCCAGCCATTGAGGAGAACCAGGCAGGACAAAGAATAGACAGATCCTGTCCACAGAGGTTTGGTAATTTATATGTAGGATAGGCATTGTGAGGACTTTCTCCCTGTTCTTCACAAGAGATATGGTTGTTTTTATGGTTAAAATACATACACACGCACACACAAAAAAATGATGATCTGCAAGTTTACGTTGTGAACTTGTAGATGATGTTCAAAAAAAAATTGGGGACAATTTTCAGACATTTTCAATGACCTCCTAAAATGTTGATGACCTCACAAGTACAGTAATACAAACGTTGTGTGTGTGTGTGTGTGTGTGTGTGTGTGTGTGTGTGTGTGTGTGTGTGTGTGTGTGTGTGTGTGTGTGTGTGTGTGTGTGTGTGTGTGTGCGTGCGTGTGTGCGTAATACAGATGATACAGGTACCGTATGTCCATGCTGTAGTGTTCAGCTCAGTAAAGGTGTGCTGTAGGTTAGGAAGTCTGTGTCAGCATTCTAGTTGACTCCTCATGCTCTTTAGACGGCCGTGGCAGTCAAACATTCCCAGGCTGTAGCATTTTCACTCCAGGAGCACCGAAGCCTGAATTATAATCTGCTCTGCACAGAAAACAGCCGATCTGCAAGCTCATGACGCGCCATGAGCTTGTAGATCGGCTGTTGTTTGTACCCTGTACACCTTCTTGCATACAACCTTCATTTAGAGCAAGAGCAAAACATAAACAACTCCAGAGTTCGTAGGCTATAGCAGTGGTTCTCAAACGTTTTTGTGCCAGGGGCCTCCAGAAGCAAAGATTTGAATAAAAAAAATAATCTATATACAAAGATTTACTAAATAAAAATCATGATTTTTAAAAAAAATAGCAGATCTACAAGCTACGAGCTTGTATATCTGCTATTTATGAATAGCCAAAGTATAAAATATGGTTAAAGTGGTTAGAATTATTGTGATGCTACCCCTTGGGGGACAAGGACCTCTGGGGGTCCCGGGACCCCCAGAGGTCGAGCGGTGTCGAGATGTGTACAGCAGGGCTACAGGCATAAAGCACAGAAGAGGTCTATGGTAGTTTTGCTGGTGGAAGATGAATTTGCCTGAACCCCTGCTGCTCAGTCACCCCCCTGTCTCCTCTTACAGGGAGTGCAGGATGATGGTATTGATAGTATTGATAATATTCATAAAAGTAATGATTAGGGATGGTAATCGTTTATTGTGTTTAAAAAACGCTCACAGTAATCGTATCACAGCCATTTTTTATTAATTGTGGAAAATGTCCTCCAGCATACCCGTGGATCAATTGTTGAGCTGCATAACCGGTACCACTTAAACCCTCTATACTTAGTTAAACAGACCTGTAAAGAGTGTACTTGGTACGCCCTTTTTTTCACTCTATCCCAAACCTCTCCATTTTTGTTTTGACTAACGTTTCTCCTAGAATATGGATGCTTGGGTGCAAGTGGTTGGAGTTTTATCGTGATAATATTGATAATCGCAATTGTTTTGGCCACATTTGTCGTGACATAATTTTCACATGGTCCCATCCCTAGTATTGACAGTTCTGATGATGTATTTTTCAGATTGAGGTACTACAGGAGTGCAGGATGATGGTCCCAGACTGTCATCGCAGGCTGGTGACGGCTCACACAGAACTGCTGCAGATACTGGTAAGATCGGACTTTATTGACACATCACAGGTTTACAGGTGTAAATAACTTTATTGACACATCACAGGTTTACAGGTGTAAGTAACTTTACTGACACATCACAGGTGTACAGGTGTAAAATAACTTTATGGACACATCACTGGTTTACAGGTGTAAATAACTTTATTGACACATCACAGGTTTACAGGTGTAAGTAACTTTATTGACACATCACAGGTGTACAGGTGTAAAATAACTTTATGGACACATCACTGGTTTACAGGTGTAAATACATGTATTGTCACCTTGCAGGTTTAATGGTATAGATAACATGGTTATTTATGCATGGTTAAAGGTAGGGCTGTGTGATATGACATTGAATCAATATTGCGATTATTTTAAACTTTAGTGAAAATAGCAGATCCACAACACAAGATCACACCGCTGTGCATCATGGTGCGTTGTGATGTGAGCTTGTAGATTGTCTATATTAGCTATTTTTGTATACCACCATTGTACAACAAAGTATAATACAGGATTAAGTGGTTTCTAAATTCTATTAGAATGTTTGTCAATGTCAATTTGTTGATATAGATAAGAAAAATAAATCCCCCCAAAACATTGCTACTTGATTATTCAACTGCTTCTATTGGTTCTAAATAGTGGTTTTGATATATTTTCAGTCCTTTTGACAGCAGAACCGACAGCAACGATATTATACTCCAAAGTAAAACATAGCAAAAAAATTGCTGATCTACAAGCTCACAAGGCATCGGGATGTCATGCACTGTATGCTATTAGATCGACTAGTTTCGCTATTTTTTATGACATATCCAAAATACTGACCCCAGGTTGAAAGTGGGTAATTCGATCTGTGGGGTTTCTTTAAATATTGAACCAATAAAAAGTATTAACAAGAGGCTTGTGACTAAATAATAACTGCATAGGATCCTTTGGACTTCCTCCTCCTTTTAAGCCAATGGGGAGTCCGCAATTCCTTCCCATACTCTGAACAGTCGTAAGAGCTCCGGTCACAGAACGCGGTGTGGGCTTGTAGATCAGCTACAGTATTATTGGGCTTAACGCTGGGGGTAAAAAAATGGCAAAGAATTAAAAAATATATATATATCTATCTTAAAATGTTGATGTAATACAAACCTGTATGTGTTGGGGGTTAGTGTTAGGATAAGGCATTTAGAAGTTAGATTTAGGGATTAGAGATAAGAGTCATGCTTGAGGGGCATGGTGGCCTGGTCAGCCGGGGCGCCTGATGGAGGGTAAAGGAACTGGTTGGAATAACGTGTTCCTTCCACGCACTACGACAGGGGGGAGGCTTGTTAGCTCTCATGCATTGAAGGAGGCATGAGCTCGGTTCTGGGCTCTCCCTAGGCTGGCAGAGGGAGTGTAGCGCCCAGGAATACTTAGACAATTGGCACTGGGTGAAAAACATGGGGTTGCAAAATCGTGGGATAAAAATGTAAGTAAAAAAAAAAAGTCATGCCTGATTCATACTTAATTGCGCGCTTGTGTCGCGCACGGTAAAATAGCCGTCGCAGCGCGACGCGTCGTGAGCTTGTAGATCTGCTATTTTTTTGCTTTCGGCTTACCATTAAAAATGCCGCTGATAAAATCGGCGCTCTAAAATGTTGGTATCCTCACAGGTTTAGTAATACAAACCTGTGTGTGTGTGTGTGTGTGTGTGTGTGTGTGTGTGTGTGTGTGTGTGTGTGTGTGTGTGTGTGTGTGTGTGTGTGTGTGTGTGTGTGTGTGTGTCATCCAGGAAACGGAGGAGGATTTGGCTGAAGCAGGAGAGTACAAGGAGGCTCGGGGAGTATTGGACTCGGTGAAGCTTGAAGGCTGAGCGTCAGCCTGGCTGTGAAATGTGCTTTTCAAATGTCCATTCCTTCAGTCAGCAGACACACACACACACACACACACACACACACACACACAGACACAGACAAGCTCCTTCTCATGTATTTATTTCCATATTTTACTACCTGCACCCGGGGCTTAACATGCTTTCTCTCTACCGTATGTCTTACAAGCGTCACAATAGATATTGTTTCTTACAGTAAAATGGTTTTGTGTTGGGTTGATATGCAAAGCAAATGAATTCTGTTCATAGATGGACACTAGTTTCAGTGCTTCTCAAAATGCTTTCATGTCACGGACCACCAAATTAATGTGTTTGGCCGCGGACCCCCCATCTGAACATATTTTGTGCCAGGGACCCCCCCATGCAAGATTTATTAAGATATTCTAAATGTATCGAATTATTTCACGTTTGTTCTTTGTTTTTTAAATGGCTATTTTCAAATATCCGAAGTATATATAGGATTAAAGTGGTTAAATAGATTTTTATGATATATTAACTTATTTAGCTGGGGACCCCCTTTAACCCCCTCAAGGATCCCTGGGGGTCCCCGGACCCCACTTTGAGAACCAGTGTACTGTATGTGTCACAATAAACAATAAACATTGTTTCTTACAGGAAGACCTTTTTTTGTTTGTTTAACCCATTAAGACCTGAAGCCGATTCTAAAAATGTCATCTAAAAAAACGTTTTTCTGAAATACCTATGTTTCTATGTCAGTGATGCTCAATCTTTTTAATGTGAACCACCCAAAATGATATGTATTTGTATTTGCCAAAGTATAAAATAATGGTTTAAGTGGTTACACAGATGCGTTCCCGGTTTGAATACGCAAACCAACTGAACTGCATTCATAGGTAGTGCTGTCGCCATTATGATGACACTCTACTTGATGATTAATTGTCACACAAATAATTGTGACCAACGATTTTATAGTTTTTTCATCAGCATATTTGTCTGTCTGTTTGTCAGTCGCTTTGTATCTGTGTTGCCAGTGGTTTAATGTAACTAAGTACATTTACTCAAGTACTGTACTTAAAGGTAGGGTAAGTGATATTTTTTGGTTAAAACAAAAAGTATTTTGTTAAAAGGTTAAAGCACTATATTCTGATAGTAATCATTGCTATAGAGTGTTTGTTCAGTAACAGGAGTCTCCCCGTCTCTCCAGCTCTTTAATAAACAGAAAATATTTTTTTTGGTAGGTGTCAATATTTCAGCCAATTAGAAGAGAGTACCCATTTATCAGCTTATTTGTTATAGTGTTCCAGTTCCCATTTTGCCTGCTCATTTCTTAGTGTCATCACTTCCTATTTCACTTGTTTAATCTGTATCCTGACTGAGTTCTCTATCCTTATTGGATAAAATTGGAAATGAAACTGAAACGAAAATGCATTTTCTGTTTTATAAAGAGCAGGAGAGACATGGAGACTCCTGTTACTGATCAGACACTCTATAGCAATGAGTACTATCAGA
The DNA here is from genome assembly GCF_963280865.1 of Gymnoscopelus braueri. Classification (NCBI taxonomy): domain Eukaryota; kingdom Metazoa; phylum Chordata; class Actinopteri; order Myctophiformes; family Myctophidae; genus Gymnoscopelus; species Gymnoscopelus braueri. The sequence goes on along the minus strand of NC_137624.1, from coordinate 1,323,583 downwards.
ATATAGAGCTATTTAACACTTATTTTAACCAAAGAAAATCACTTACCCTACCTTAAGTACAATTTTGAGGTACTTTTACTTCACTGGAGAATTTCCAATTGTCTATACTTTTACTCCACTACATCTCGGAGGCAAATATTGTACTTTTACTCCACTACAATTATTAGAAAACTCACTAGTTACTTTGCAGATATACATTATTACATTATAAAACATACATGAACCACTTAAGCCCTATTTTATACCTAGGCTATTTGAAAATAGCCGATCTACAAGCTCACAACGAGTCGCATCGCGACACGTTGTGAGCTTGTAGTTCGGCTACAGACACATCGGCTACAGACACATAAGCTTCTACATTAAGGCCTCTGCATGGTCTTTATTTAACCATGGAGACACATTAAGCTTCCATTAGAGCCCGGGTCTTTATTTGACACATTTGGGTAATTATGGGGTTCTGTCTAAAAGTCCCATTAGCGCCTTAATGAGGCGTTAGTTAGCGGTGTGACACCCAGCCTGCTCTGTCTAGTTGACACACAACGCTGATGATTTGATTTTTTTTACAAACATGATATTTCTTTGGGATAAATCATGAACTAAACGGAGTCCACACGTACACCCACACACACACACACACACACACACACACACACACACACACACACACACACAGGTTTGCATTACTATACGTTTGAGGACATCAACGTTTTAGGACAGCATTGGAAACGGCTGAATCTTTTTCTAGTTGTAAACCTAAACTCTAAAAATCTCTCTTTACCATAAAACAAGCATTTCTCTTCCTCAAAATGTCTACTTCCACCTGATTCGGATGCTTTCAATGCATTGAATGGGATACAAGCACACACACACACACACACACACACACACACACACACACCACACAGGGCATGTAGAGGTGATAATTGAGGTGTGACACACAATGTTTTTTTACAAACTGATATTTCTTTGGGATAAATCATGAACTAAATGGAGTCCATACACACACACACACACACACAGGTTTGTATTACTATACTTGTGAGGATATCAACATTTCAGGACAGCATTGAAAATTGCTGAGAATAGTCAAAAAATAGCAGATCTAAGCTCACAACGCGTCGCGCTGCGACGTGTTGTGAGCTTGTACATCAGCTATTTTTCGTGTGTGACATCACCGCACAACTAAGTTTAAAATAGGGGAATCTCTAACCCCGACCGGCCTAAACCTATAGCCTCTGAATGTTTAATCCTAACCCTAACCTGAATCTTTTTCTAATTGTAAACCTAACTCTAAAAATCTCTCTTAACCATAAAACAAGCATTTCTCTTCCTCACAATGTCTACTTCTCTAATTCTACTATACTTGTGGGATACAAGCACACGCATGCATGCACACACACACACACACACACACACACACACACACACACACACACACACACACACACACACACACACACACACACACACACACACACACACACACAGAGGGATTGTGATGATAATTGAGGTGTGAGATGTGGGGACGTGACTTCAACCTGCCGGACACCAGGCGACACGCACAGCACTGCTGTCACGCACATCACCCCTGGTGGACATTAGCCTACATTTTACTCTTTAATTGAGTAGCCTATAGAGACACACGGGCTGACACGGGGACTACAAATTTCACAGCCACTTTTGAGACAGCGCCGCTACTCGAGGTCCGTTAGAACGATGAACTGCAGCTCTCAATGCAATCTCTATGAGAGGCATTGTAAAATACCGTAATTTCACTGGTTAACTACTGAGGCTGTAGCGATTTTTTTGTGTTCTGAGAAACTGTCCCATTTGTTTAATTTATCCTTTTTAATGTCCCATATCTGTCATCTCTATATACTACCCACAATATACTATAATTTACTCCATCAGAGTGTCAAAAGTTCTAGCATCTGAAATATAAAGTTTAAGTGGTCGCATGGTATATACGTCACGGATGCATCCCTTGAGGTTTTCAATACCCAGATACGTTTGTGTCTCTCATGTATCATTTTTATAGGCTATTTATTTTGGACGATTATCCAAACAGCATCTTGCAAGACTATTTGTATATTAATACTATCCTGGAGAATTCACTAAGTAGTTGAAAATGTCGGGATATGTCACTCCTCCATTTAGTTGGGTTATTTCCCCAACTTACATTCAGGCAAGTTAATACAACAGCAGTAAACCCACACGTTTTAATTTTTCATGTACCGTTGGAGCTCCACGGTAGGTAGAAAATGTATATAAGCCTATGAGATGTTCAAAATATAGACATGAACAAAGTCAGTTGGGATTTGGATGAGAATTCATAGTCGGCACTCGGTGCTCGTAAAGACAGTGATGTCACTGAAATGCGACAACTTGTCTGTCTGCCGTCTACCCTCTGCTGTGTTAACATTATGGGTAATCCATTAAAGTGGCAAATTAAATGTGAAACACATCAACTATTAAGAAAACAAGAAGATAAGTTGACAAAGACACTCCATACATTTGGTTGAACCTAAAATATTTTGTGCCCAACCAAACCTTAAACATCTGTGCGCTTTGGAATCTACCATTAGTTTTTGGATACGATGTAGATAAAAGGGTAAACAGCGGAGCCTTTGCAGCCGTTCAACCGATTCTGGGAGACCTCGACATAGAACCTCATCTCGGTCGGAGCTGTATAGCGGAGTGAGAGGTTCTTAATGGAGCTATTCTTGCAAACTTGGTATGCTGGTTCACGCGTGGTTCAAGGTTTCCGCGCGACAGCGACGAATCCTCCCACCGTCTCCATCACCTGCAGGGGGAAAAAGAGAGAGAATGTAATTTATTGAACTAAACCTTTGTGCAGATGGGAGATCGATTTGTCTTCTCTCTCTCCGCTTTACAATTCTCTATTTGAATGAAAATGCAAACAGGCTCAGTTCTGTTCTGCTGGGTTTGGGAGTAAAAAAAATGGACCCTGGCTGCAAGGTCAGCAAAAAAATACATCCTGTTTGATGGACAGTGAATGGCAACGTGCACTCACATTTAACCCATTCAGGCCTGAGGCCGATTCTACAAAATGTGACAAAATTTGTCTCTTGCTAGATGACTTTTTATTTTCGCAAAATAATGATATCTTGGTTAATAAGATTGAGTGAATACCCCTGTCAGGTGACAAGAAGGTCAGTTGGCTCTCATGCATTGAAGGAGGCATGAGCTCGGCCCTGGCCTCCCTAGGTTGGCAGAGGGAAGGTAGTGCCCAGGATTACATAGACAATTGGCACTGGGTGTAAAAAATAGGGTTACAAAATCATGGGATAAAAATTTAAAGAAAAAAAAAAAAAAAAAGATTGAGTGAATAGTTTTGAAACTACACCTTGTAGAACTGAAGTCAAGTTAAAACTGAAGTAGAGAAAACACCACTTGAATTAGCGGTTGCTAGCCCTAACCTTATATCTTAGCTACATGTTTAGGCATTTATTTCATATTTACCTGAAAATGTATTCTCTGTTTATTATAGAACTGGAGAGACGGCAAGACCTCTGTTACTGAACAATGATTACGATCAGAATGTAGAGCTTTAACCTTTTGACAAAACATTTTTTGTTGTAAAGATTTCACGACATTCATTTTCATTTTTTCTGTTTGTTTTTGTTTTATGACCTCAATTACACCCCAAAAAACCGGAACTTTGAACATTCAGTGGATTTTCTGTGGTCTGGGGTTTTCTGAATAATTAGGTGCTGGGATTGGCCCCTGGACTTTGATGTCACAGTCCATTAATCCCCTCTCCTCCCCGCACCCGCACTGCCCCTCCCCTCTTTCTCCTTTGGGGGGGGGGGGGACACAGAGAGAAAAGAAACCTGCCATGGCTCACTGGAGTGGATTTTTCAGCTTTTAATGCACGTTTGAAGGACCATGATAAAGACTTTAATGTTTTGTAAATCTGAATGTCATGCAACCACTGTATAGAACAAAAAATATCACCTTACTCTATAACTCTGGGAGTAAACAGAAGCAGCACTGTGGTGACCCTGATGGGAATGAAAGAAGAAGAAGAAGAAGAAGAAGAAGAAGAAGAAGAAGAAGAAGAAGAAGAAGAGTGGGAGTGTAGGGATACAAATGATTGATTGGTGTTTTTATTTGACAAAGATGCACAATTAACTACTTAAGCCCCATATGGGTAACCGGAGTCCCTCAGGGCTCAATACTAGTGTCTTTTCAGTTTTCTGTTATTGTTGGGAAAGCTTTCGCTGAAAATAGCCGATCGACAAGCTCACAATGCGACACGTTGCATCGCATTGTGAGCTTGTCGATCTGCTATTTTCAGCGAAAGCTTTCCCCACAATACAGATGCTATAGGGTTTGGTTAATGGCCATATATCTGTACATATCTGATACAAGGATAACAAAATATATTTTTTTAAAGCTCGAGAGTCTATTTCCATTGTGGTCCTTTTAGGGTGTAAATGGATCAATTAACACTGATGATTCTAGCTGTGTGCAGAATTAAAACATACAGTATGACCTTAAATGGCCTGCTGGAAGTGTGTGTGTCTCCCATATCACCCACAATGGCATTAGTAAATTATTATTTATGTATTTGTGTTTTATGAAAAGTCACTCTGCATTCAAATGTCTACTTTACAGTAAGTTGCACAGCATTAAGCACGTTGTCTATTTTGTCTATTTTATTTTATTCCTGGATCAGGTTGAGGTGCGTGCGTGCGTGCGTGTGTGTGAGGGAATCACAGGAGAGCATTAATTTAATGTTATACTCTAATTACAACAAGTCAACACCAAACACACACATCAAATACAAAGTATTTGCAGACTATGTATTTATGAGATGTGCTTCAGAATTAAATACATAATAATATAAAAGTGTCTTCAAGTAATAATAGCTACAGTAGGGATGTATTATGAGTTAACAAACCCTGTCATGTAATAGCATATATTATTGTTATTATTATTATTATTATTATTATTATTATTATTATTATTATTATTATTATTATTATTATTATTATTAAGAACTATAGGCACAAATTGAACGTGTGTGTATTTTGCTATATTTCTAATAGGTTGTAATTGTATAAAATAGACCTAAAGTTTTTGTCTACAAAATGAAGAAGGAGCCTTCATGCAGAAATGTGTCAGAAATGGTCGTTTAGGTTCAAATAAGAACCAACTAAAGGTAAATAAATGATCTTCACTGGAACTATTTAAGATGTAGTGGCCTGTAATAGGCCAGGGGTTCTCAATCATGTATGGGATCCCTACATGATTTTTGGGGGGTAGATAGTAGATGACAGTGAAGTGTCAATTTAATGACTTTTAAGACAAACCCCCCAAAAAAGTAAGAAAAGAAAAAGACCATTACTGCATCAAAAGTAATCAGCAAACTATACTATAAAAACTGGTCAAACATTGGCAAACATTGGCAACGCCTCACAACGTGAGCAGATCTTGTAGAGGGGGGGGGGGTCCCAGTTCAAATATGATTCTTTTTTTGGGGGGGTCGCGGCCTGAAAAGGTTGAGAACCACTATAGGCTATACCATGAAAAAATAAATCATCTATGTTTTCTCATTCATATGCTATGTACATATTTAATATGCTATAAATGTTGCATATGCTATGCAAATATTACATGGAGATCTAACAGCCTTTAGTTATAAATCAAAAAATTTTTTATGACATTATGATATCTGGTGGTTGTTTTGGGTTAAATCAGTGGTTCTCAACCTTTTCAGGCCCTTTTCAGGCCCTGAACCCCCAACATAATCATATTTGAACTGGAACCCCCCGGTTCCACAGATGAATATTGTGAAAATAGCAGATCTAGCAGATCACAACGCCTCGCAAAGGGAGGCATTGTGAGCTTGTAGACCTGTTATTTTCAAACTTTTTGCCTCTATCTCATATCATTTGACCCCCCTGGGGGTCCCGACCCACAGGTTGAGATTCTCAACCTGTGGGTCGGGACCCCCAGGTGGTTCTCAACTTGAGTACCACCAAAATGATGACCCTCGGCTGTAGCGGGGAGAGCGGGGTAGTTATTCACAGTGTGTTTGTTCATGCTATAAAAGCACTGATCTCTGAAAAGATAATACGGATGATATCTGGTGGTCGTTGGGGTTAAATCATGACCCTCTGCTGGGTGTTTGTTCAGCTAGAAAAGCATCGGGGCTCTGAACAGATCGTAAAACGAAGCTTCACATCAATCATCCCTTTAAATGTGGAGAGTGGAAAAACTAACAATGCTCATTTTTAAACGACCGTTATGGTTTACTATAAGCAATCGTTTTAGCTCGAGTCCCAAAAGAGACATTTGATGTCTCCCCGCAGGAGGAAAATAGCAGATCTACAAGCAAAGCTAGGCATTGGGAGCTTGTAGATCGTCTATTTTCAAAATGTTTGCCTCTTTCTTATATAATTTGACAATTTGGCCAATGTTTGACCATTTTTTATAGTATGGTTTGTTGATGATTGATCGGCAATCATCGGCTATTTTCACTACTTCTCTAAACATTTGTTTTTCTAATTTATGGAATTTCTTAGATTTTTAAGTTTAAAAAAACAACGAATTGTTTTTGAAAATATTTTGAAATAAAAATAATGCATAGGAACAAAAGAAAGGGATATTTATTTACTCGTAACCCACAAAAAAAGTGACCGTGACGCACAAATGGGTCCCGACCCACACTGTTTGAGAAATAGTGGTTTAAATGACACTGATAAAAGAACTCACATTAGATAGGCTACTCTATAACAGTCAGTATGGGCGTCTTTATGTTTAATCAGCCTACGTAGGTTGTAACTTTCTCAATTATATATAGAGGAAAGAAATACTAACCTCTTCAATTAATCCTTCACTGGGATCCAGTGTGTGTTTAAAAAAATAAAAGTCCAGCTTCTTTGAGATTTAGGAAGTAAAAAAAAGAGAGAGATTTAGGAAGTGACAGAGAGAGGAAAGCAATTATTTCCAAGTCCGCTTCATTGACGCTTCTTCTCACCGTGGAGACGAGCTGGATCTGATCCGAATCCGAGTGCCTGGAAAGCGGCGTGAAGTCTTTCCGAGCCCCGCTGTCTGGTACCAACGTACATAGAGGCGTCTTCCCCCCCCCTTTTTTTCTCCTTTTCTTTTTTTTGGGGCGAAAAAAATAGCTGATCTACAAGCTCACAATGCATGCATCACGACGCAATGCGTTGTGAGCTTGTAGATCGGATAGTTTTTAGGGGGGAAAGAGGGGTGAAGAACTTTTAGAAAAATATATTTTTCAAAACAAAATATTACATATAAATATATATATAAATATAATATTCTTTAAACTAAATTTCGCCATGCCCAAAATAAGGGGGCCATGCTGTTTTCAAATTGATTCATGAATGTATGTTTGCAGACAAGAATACAATAAATAATGTTGATTTAAAATGAGTTTAATCTGCAAAAAAAAAATCAACAAGAAGTGGGGGAAATATGAATTAAAAAAAATAAAGTTTGAGGTTAAATGTGAAAGCTATAGGGGGGTCACCCCTTGGAAGTTACCCCAAATGACACCCCTGGTCCTAGCCTCGATCACTGCCTGGTGTGCTCTGGTCCCATCACAATGTCACTGTCACTGTTGCCAGGTTTTGTGAGAGAAATAATCAGCCAGGTCTATGAAAACAAGCCCAAAAAGAAGCGAGTAGGCTACATGAGCACTTTAAAACCTATACTACATCGGCTATTTGAAAATAGCCGATCTACAATCTCACAATGTGTCACAATGCGACACGTTGTGAGCTTGTAGATCGGCTATTTTCAAAACAAATCTTGAAGACATTTTGAAAAATATATATTATAATAAATATATATTTTTGAAACATTTTAAATCTTGTATGGGGGTCCAAGGCATACAATATTTTCAGATGGGGGGGGGGGGGGTCTGCAGACAAATACATATTAATTTGTCAGGGTTTCCTTGTTTGAGAACCACTGGTTTAAACAACATTAGGAAACAAGCCCAAATAAGCAACTACACTTTAGAAACAAGCCCAAATAAACAATACACTTTAGAAACAAGCCCCCCAAAAAAACGCAACTACCAATATTTACAAGCAACTTTACAGAAAAACAAGTCGCTTATAATAAGCCGACATGGCAACACTGTCCCAGTGCCCAGGATACCATCATGTTCTTCTGTCCTCGTATCGTATCATCACACTGTCCAGCACCGTCACACCGTCCAGCCCCGTCAGGCCGTCCCACCGTCCCGTCCAGCCCCGTGGCCTGTCTCATTACCAGCAGATAAAAGCCCACCGGTCAGAGAGAAAGAAAGAAAGAACGAAAGACCCCCCCTTGGACCCCCAAACTGGATCCATGTTGTTCACGCCTGGACGGATCCTTTATGTGTCTCCAAAGACACTATTCACTGTCTGATCAACACTGTCTGCTTTCTCATAATGTCCCACATCTGTCTTTTTCCTTTCTTCTACTTGTTCTGCTTTCTCATAATGTCCCACATCTGTCTCTTTTCCTTTCTTCTACTTGTTATGTAAGACTGGGTTTTGGAGGGATCCATGGTTTGCGTGACAATTACAATAAAATGTCTATAATTGAGTGTGATTGTGGTTTATTTGATGGCAACAGGGCTGCGTTTATTATAACCGGCTTTGAGTGGAGATGAATTCACTTAATTAGGAAAGATTATGAAAGAAAAAAAAAGAACAGTAGGCCCTTATATTATGGAAGAATTGATCAGATCAAAGTGTTTAATAGTGTTTTTCCCGGCTGTTTTTTTCCCGCAGTAAAGGTCCTTGCACACTGGTGCGTCTTTTCGTTGCGTTTTTTTTACAACAATGAAAAAAATTGAAAAAACAATGAAAAAAAATAAAACGCAACGAAAAGACGCACCAGTGTGCAAGGACCTACTGGGTGCGTTCGGAAATACAGCACTGAGCGCACTGGCCAATACAAACTAATAGGCGAGTGCGCTCCGGTGTGCAATATCCGAACGCACCCTTAGACTCCATCATATTGTGTTCATGTTCAACACAGTGCGCGCTTTTCCACTTTCCGCGCCAAATTATCCACTTAATTTATCACATATCATTTACAACAAGTCCCGCCCTTCCCGACAGTCGGGTTTAAATGCTATTAAATCACCTCTAATTTATACTGATTTGACTCTAATAATCGCAATAAGAAGCGTATAGATTTGGCACTAATTACATAAAAAGCCTAATGGTGTTGAAAATTACTCTAGTACAGAAATATATAAACTTTATTATTTGGCTGAGTGGGAAATTAGTGATGTTAGAGGAGGTTGACTTCAGTCAGTGGACATGCTGGACAGAGGTCGACACACAGTGGCACTGAAATATCACGGGTGGAAACCTTGTATGTCCAAAACTGTTACTTTTCAGGAATTGAAAAAAAAGGAAAAAAATAAGCATTTGATCCAATGGATCCAATGTAGTTAACTAGTTATTATTTAGTCACAATTTCTTGTTTATACTTTTCATTGGTTCAATATTTATAAAAATCCTCAGACCACTTTCAATTTCATTTAAACAAAATGGGAAAATAGCACAAACAATTGCAGATCTACAAGCTCACAAAGCACTGCATTTTGACGCGTTGTGACCTTATAGATCGGCTGCTAGATGTTTGACACTGTTGTGCAACAAAAAAACATAACAAAGTTGAAATATGGAGATACGAGGTTTCTGCCCGACAGCATATTGACACCAACAATTGCTATGAAATTACAAAGTGCTGGTCCAATGAACTATAAGGATCCTTTTTTTCACCAAAGCTTTGCCTCTCTACGAGTCAGTGTATTTTATCATTGACACACAGACACTCACTCACTTTATTAGCTGTTGATGTGAGCAGCCCTAACCTCTGCTTAAAAACTCATCAAAGCTACAAAGGGGCACAAAACGCGCAATTAAACAAATATTTCTCTCTCTCTCTCTCTCTCTCCTCCTTTTCAATGTGTCGAAGCTTTTTCCACACACATTAAATCGTGTTATTTTATCGGCTGTAATTTAGAGAAGAAATCAAAGCCAATTAATGTGAACGAGGAGGAATGAAAAGGCTTTTTTTGTGGGGACGTGACAGTTGATTGGCTGGGTCACCTCTCCTCCCAGCGTCCAGCTCTGATTGGCTCTCGTTTGAAGAGGCATCGTTTGGCTTCCCCACAAGCACCTCCCACCGTCCCTGTAAAGTACATTATAATGCAAGGGAACCTCCTTTTTTAACCACAAACCGAATTTGCTTTCATTTAGGATCTATATATATTTCTTAAATAGGTTAAAAAGTTATAGAGATTTTTTATTTATTTTATTATTTATTTTCTGGGGTTTTCTTTCTGCCCTGGAGGAGCGGTGCGCTATGCTCTCGCACGCCGACCTCCTGGACGCTCGGCTCGGTGAGTTCTCGTCACCAAACTCCGCTCTTCAACTCTACTGTAAGCCAAGGCATTTAAATCCTTAAATCAAGCACAGAGAATTGACAATTTGTTGCTTAGATTATCTTTAATGTGGCCGAAATGAAACTAATTCATTGGAAAAGTAATTATTATTATTATATTAGTGCAGTAATTTGATTTAGCACGTTTCTTTGAAATGTCGATGTGATCGAATTGAATTAAGTATGTTTAAGGGGGCAGATTACACAACTGCATGCTGTGTTTGTATTTTTTTACTTGTAATAACGGCATTCATCTACAGTGTAATTTAAATTCACATACTTGTTTAATTTTACGCATGTTCATTTGGATCATATAGCTAGACAGGCTATTTGTAATTTATGACAAAAGTCATGAAACTATTTTCCACTGCAATCAAACATTGATTTGATTTGATTTGATTTGAAATGTTTGTTTTGAATAAGGCAAATTTAAAAAACAATGACAAATGAAAGCAAATAATTCAGAATAACAGTAAAATAAAAAATGCATATTCGCAAAGAAGTGAGAAGAAGCATAACTGTTGTAACAATGCTATTAATTGTTTTTATCCCCCCCCCCCTAACCCCCATCCCAATCCAAAAGGCATATTAAATACAGGAACGATTATCCGATTTCACATCTCACAGACCCGTTTTTGCTTATCTCTGGCTGCAGGGATGAAAGATGCGGCCGCGGAGCTTCTAGGCCACCGGGAGGTTTTAAAATGCCGTCTGGGAGCACCGGACTCCGGCCACGGTGCGGAGCTGGGCCCGGGGGGCGGGGGGCCCGACGGGGTCGGGGCGGTGGAGGGAGCCACCATGGTGGACGATCTGAACACTGGAGCCAACAACCCTGGAGCCAACAACAGCAAGGATCAGGAGAAACAGCAGAATAACACCAACAACAACAATAATAATAATCATAACAACAATAATAATAACAACCCTAACAACCAGACTGGAGGTGGTGGAGGAGGGCAGCAGACGTCCAAACAGAAGCGGCACAGGACGCGCTTCACGCCCGCGCAGCTCAACGAGCTGGAGCGCAGCTTCGCTAAGACCCACTATCCTGACATCTTCATGCGGGAGGAGCTGGCGCTGCGGGTCGGCCTGACCGAGTCCAGAGTGCAGGTATGGTTATGGATGATTGGTGACAAGCTGGATTTGAACTTGGTTTTTCATTGTTTTGTTTGTTTTATACCAGTGGGTTTTCAACCTTTTTCCATGCCAAGGACCCCTAAATTGACACACATTTGGCCGCGGACCCCCATCTGATTTTTTTTTTGTTCCTGGGACCCCCCAGAAGCAAAGATTTGTGTTAAAGCAAAGATTTGTGCTTTTAAAGCGAACATTTCGCTTTAAAATATATAAGATTTGCACACATTTTCCAGATTTTTCTAAAAAATAGCCAAAGCGAAGAGGTAAACATTATTGTGACGCTATGTTAACTGGTGGTCTCCGGACCACTGGTTGAGAACCACTGTTTTATACCATTAAGCAACGCATTCTCACCAAAGAAGTCAAACGCCGGGTGAGTTATTAAAGGAGTAGTTCCCCCAAAAATGTACTTATTTTCTATCAATTACATCATGAAGCCTTGAATTCGTGGAGATTGTTTTGTTTCTGTCGCATTCCTCAATAATTTGATGACCACCAGGTCATCGGTCAATAGAAGATCGAGTCGACTCTGCCAGCCATCAGATTATTGTCTCAGGAATGCAACAAAAACAGGAAAATCGCCATGAATTCAAAGCTTGCATGGTGTGTAATTGATAGAAAATAAGTCATGTTTTAGGTGAACTGCTCCTTTAAGACTTGAGGCCAATTCTACAAATGCCTTCTAAATCAGTATCACACGTTCAAGATGAATAAAAAAAATGTTAAAAATAGCAGATCTAGCACGAAGCTTGTATATCTGCTATTTTTGAATAGGCAACGCAGACATCTAACATGACACTGTTCCACTGATGCTCTCCCTTAAATGAAGGGCCTTAATGGGTTAATATTTTATTTTTTATTGCCGTTGATTTATTTTTAATAGGATTTGTCAAAACAATTGGAGCGTAAAATAAATGATAGTTTAGTGCTTTGAATTGATTTATCAGCCTATAGAGGCCTATTGTTTGATGAGGTTGATGCCTAATTTTCTTGCGTCATAATGGCACGTTGAAGGGCTATAGCTTGAACCAGGGTTTGGGTTGAGATTTCCTCAAAACTCTGCTATTCTAAACCAGTGGTCTTCAACCTTTTTCATGCCAAGGACCCCTAAATTGATATACATGTGGCCGCGGACCTAGCCTGGGGAAAAGACATTCTATTTGCCTAAACTTCGATTTTTGATTGATTGGTTTATTGATTGATTGATTGATTGATTGATTGAACAAATACTGTATTAACAGTTTGCTAAAACGCTACAGTGGTAGGCCTACAGATTTATACAAAAGGATGCCAAAAGGATAACCCGAAAAAAGGGCCATTCCATTCCATTGAGTTCCTGTGTATTAAATTCATCGAGACATTAATCTCTTTACGTTTTAAAGACAAACAATAATATACTACAATAATATGCAAAACATCATATATATGAGTAGTATATTTGTAGCTTGATAAAAATGGAACTATGATTACGTGTCTTCTTATTTTATTTATTTAACCCATAGCTCTTACTGTATTATTTGTAATATTTAAATTCTAGGTGATCAAATCCTGTTTTGATCTGCAGAATTGCAGATTTAAATAACGTCGGCGATTCTAGAGAGCGCGATTGAACGATCCAGTGGTCTGAATCCCTTTTCACTATTAATGTAACAATTATACAACGAAAATCGTAGCTTAATTGTTCTGGAATTTTAATAGAAATCCAACTGCAATGCGTGCATCAATACAATTACAAAACGTATCACTATATGCTAATTAACATTAACATTCATTCCGTCTACCTGCTTTAATACAAACTCTAAATGATCAACTCTCAATACATGTAGACTACATACACTACGCAAGGAATATATTTGTATTATAGCCATATATCTCGAGTTGGCCATGAATAATTTACAGATAATATTGAGGGCTAAATTAGATCTGAATGGCATCACCAAATTTGGGGCATGTTTTCAAATGTTCAAACATAGTAATTATGATTATTATGATTATTATGATTATATTATTGTAATGTATTTGCTATAATACCATATACTATACTATATGCAGCATAGGAATGGTAGGCCTATATCAAATACATTACAATTTATTTATTTATTATTAGCCTATTATTATTATTATTACTAATAATGTATTCACTATTTTTATAGGGCTCAAGTCTAATCAAGGCAGCTCAAGAGTTTGAATCATTGATTGAATATCTTATTAGGCAAAACATGTAAACAGCACAATTACATTTATAATACTTTGTCTAAAAGGTCCGTCCAAAAGAAGTCCTTGCGGTCTTGTTTCCATTGGGGTCCTTGGTATTCAATTCGTAGACGAAGTTAAGACTCAAAGAACACATTCGTATTTACAGATATAAGGACCTGTGGGAGTGTGGATGTCGGATGGGGGGGGGGGTCTTCTATAAACTAACATCCACCCTGCCCTGGACCAGTCGGGGGTTCACTTCTGTGCCTTGCTCAAGGGGACTGTTCGAGTTTTGGACGATATAGGAAGCTTTTCAAATTCAATTCAATTCCATTGTGGACCTGAATTGGCTCTAATACTTGGATCAGTTTTTCCCCAGTCCACACCAAATCTCTTCGCCAAAAAATAGCCAATGTACAAGCTCACAACGCATAGCAACGATGCGTTGTGAGCTTGTAGATCGGCTATGTTTTGGTGTGATGGGGGTCAAGTCTATTATGCGGCTATGCTGCGTCGGGCGTTCCCTGTGCGTAATGGATATAGCAGCCTATACCATCTCCACATGCTATATGGAATTATTATTATGATTGGATCTTTATTATCCCGCGTGCAATCATGTCCTTTATATGGCTTCATTATGAACATCGAAAAAAATTGCACCTTGCTCTAAAAGCCTCGAATCAACGGTGAACGGGTATTATAGGCTGTTCTTTATGGGCCAAATTATTTGGCCCAAATATATACATTCTACAGATCTACAAATGTACAGACATAAAACTGTACATACACCTACAAATGTCTAGATCCATTAGATGTATATACGCCTATACGTATTTTAGGCTTTTTTATTTTATTTAAATTAAAATAAAATAAAACACAATAAAATAAAATCATTCCATGTCAAAATGAAATGAAAAATACCGCAGCTGTCCTGAAAACATGTGCAACCTTAATGATAACCGACGAAAAAAAAAGTACAGTAGGCCTAGTCAGTAGGCCTAGTCTAAAGCAGTGGTTCTCAACCAGTGGTCCGGGGACCACCAGCGGTCCTTGGGGGGACTACCCAAGGACCACTTAGCTTTGGCTATTCAAAAATAGCAGATCTACAAGCTCATAGCACGGCACAGCACATCTTTGAATATATATATATATATTTTTAAAGCCAACATTTTTAACACAAAACATTTTCAGATGGGGATCCGCGGCCAAATGTATATCAATTTAGGGGTCCTTGGCATGAAAAAGGTTGAAAACCACTGGTCTACATTTATAAATGTATATATATATAGAGATGTTTTAGGCGGCTGGTATTATAATGGGTTTTATAATGATGTATGCACAGGGGTGTTGTTCTAAGCCTATGTATGAGGAGATGATATCAGCCATATTCACAGTTATCACCTCTATGCCTTATTAAAGCCGCAATGGGAAAGACATTGGAGTCGCTCGGTCGTGAAATAATGGTCGCCATAATCATTGTTATAGCTCCTACTATTTACATAAAATTAGAATTATAGTGGAATGATGCTCATCCATAATGATGATGATAAGGCTGCCAGAGGAGAGAGGCTGAGAATCAATGCATGCAGGTATGTGTGTGGCTGTGTTGGGCAGAAACCTCATATCTCCATGTTTCAAGTGTTTTATTCGTAAATGAATGCCCTATACTTCATCATGCAAGAGTGTCACACAAAAGTAGTGAAAATAGCAGATCTGCAAAAATGATACATGTGGCTGTCGGGCAGAAATCTCGTATCTCCATGTTTCAAATTCTTATGTTTTTTTTTCGTAAATGCCCTACTTCAGTGGTTTTCAATCTTTTTCCGGCCGTGGACCCCCATCTGAAAATGTTTTGTTCCAGGGACCCCCAGAAGCAAAGATTTGTGTTAATGTTCGCTTTAATATATTCAAAGATTTGCACACATTTTCAAGTTTCCCCCCCCCAAAATAGCAGATCTACAATACAAGCTCAAAGTGCCGCACCGAGTACCCCTGGTACCCCCCCAAGGACCACTGGTGGTCGCCGGACCACTGGTTGAGAACCACTGCCCTACTTCATCATACAAGGCTGTCGTGCAAAAGTAGTGAAAATAGCATATCTATAAGCTATTTCCAATATTTTCACCTTTTGTTTTTAAAATGTTATTTAAAAAAAGGCAATTTTTTGGACATACGAGGTTTCCACCTGCCAGCGACGATTATGTCTTAATGTCGGACGCTTTGAACTGCTGCAGCTCTCAGGTCTTTTATAGGAAAACAAGACATATTTCATCGCCGTTACAGTTTGCATTATTTTTTGGTTGGATAAGATTTCAGGCTGGCATTAGGTCTATAGCAGGAAAAAAAAAAAAAAAAACAGTTATCTCAAACACATTCTAATCGACTAAAAGGAGCATTCTAGGTTATATGAATTATAGAATTCTCAAGGAATGTACTATAGTGTGCTCACTAAAATCAGATGTACAATATAATGGTAGGCTATAGCGTAACATTATTATGGTTGCATATTTACTATAGTGTGCTCACTAAAATCAGATGTACAATATAATGGTAGGCTATAGCGTAACATTATTATGGTTGCATATTGAATACAGTATAGGCCTACACGAATATACATTTTTAGGCCAATAGTAACAATATAGCGGCCGAATTTGCTGGTGAAATATTTCGAGAGTAGCCTAGTAATAAAAATAAAATAAAATAAAATAAAATAAAATAAAATAAAATAAAATAAAATAAAATAAAATAAAATAAAATAAAATAAAATAAAATAAAATAAAATAAAATAAAATAAAATAAAATAAAATAAAATAAAATAAAACAATCATTCCATGTAAAAAATAAAATAGAATACCACAGCTGTCCTGAACACATGTGCAACCTTTGCGCAATTGTTTGTAAACATTGCAACATATAGCCTATAGGCAGTGGCATATGGTGATTTTATTTTCAGGGGAACGACATTTTAATGACGTCACGTGCACGTGCACGCTCACCGCCACTGTAAAGTAGTCATTTGGGTACTTACCAGTGGCGCTCCCCACATGAATTTTTTTTTTGGGGGGGGGGGACTTTTAAGACCTTTTTAATAAAAAGACAATTACAAAAGTAATCAACAAACTATACTATAAAACATTGGCCAAATTGTCAAATAACTTAAGAAAATAGCCGATCTACAAGCTCACAAAGGCGTTGTGAGCTTGTATTGTAGATCTGCTATTTTCACAATATTTATCTGTGGAACGGAGTCAAACAAAATGGGGGGGTCCCCAGTTCAAATATGATTATTTGGGGGGGTCACGGCCTGAAAAGGTTGAGAACCACTGGGCCATATAGAATGTTGAAGCTGTCAACGGGCCCAGAAGCGTAGTGTCCGTTGGGCCACTCGGGCCTTGGCCCCAGTCAATGGAGCTCTTGCAGGCTATAGCTGCTGTAAAATGGCGAGAAAAAAAAGAACTCAGCTCCTCCAACAACAATAGATACATTGGCTGCCCCACCCCCATTCACCTTTTACCAAGCTACAAAAGCTGCCACTATAGTGCATATCATTGGTCCATTGTGTGACCTGTTAAGTACGTAGTCTGTAGGAGGCATAGGCTACTGTCAGATGTCCTGAAGCTGTCCAAAAGAGAATGGATAATGGTCCCGGATTCATGAATTAAATTACAGAGGTGACGTGACTTGCGACTATAGCTGTTGAGTCTGTCTGTGTGTGTGTGTGTGTGTGTGTGTGTGTGTGTGTGTGTGTGTGTGTGTGTGTGTGTGTGTGTGTGTGTGTGTGTGTCACTTGCTACGAGTGACAAAGTCACAAGTTGACACGGAACCAGTAGATTATCAACACAGTATTATGGTGCTAGTAAAGGCTGGGAGTGTTGTTACTGTTTTTTTATGGTCGTTTGAATTGTAGTTTATATTTTGGAATCAATGGGACCGCCGTGACATTGCAACACTTGTCAATCTCAAAGACACCTGACTTGATATTTTGAGGAAATTTAACGCACAAATAAGCATGCATGCGGCCCGCACAGTATCGGCCAGGCCCAGCCAATACTGCAATCCTAGCTACGCCACTGACGGGGCCATATCAATATAAAACACAAACGGAAGGCGTTTGTGATTTATCCATCGTTTTGTTTGTTCTGTCTTCTTCTAAAAAACGCGTTCTCTTCATATTCGTTCCATAGGTGTGGTTCCAGAACCGCCGCGCCAAGTGGAAGAAACGCAAGAAGACCACCAACGTGTTCCGCTCTCCGGGGACCCTGCTGCCCACCCACCACCACGGCCTCCCCCAGTTCCCGTCCTCCATGGGGGACAGCCTGTGCTCCTTCCACGCCAACGACACCCGCTGGGGGGTCTCCCAGCTCCAGCTGCCCCCCGGGGCGCTGGTGGGCCGCCAGCAGGCCGCCATGGCCCAGCAGGCCCTGTCGCAGTGCAGCCTGGGCAACGGGCCGCCCGGCAACTCCATGGCGCTGTCCAACATGTCGGGCAACGGCTCGGGCCTGCAGTCCCACGCCCTGTACCAGCCCACCTTCCCCGGCATGGTGGGCTCCGGAGGAGGACACGGCAACGTCGCCGGCGGGTCGCCCAGCCAGCTGTGCGGCGGCGGGCCGGAGAGTGACATGTGGCGGGGGACGAGCATCGCGTCGCTGCGGCGCAAAGCGCTGGAGCACACAGTGTCCATGAGCTTCACTTAGCCCGCGGCAACGACAACAACCTGCCGAAAATGCTACAGAACTATCCATCAATTGCTATGTACTGGAAACAGCTGGAGCACATGTGACCGTCACCTAAAACAACACTTCAAACCCGGTATGGGGCATTGCAGTGGTGGCCATTTTGTGGTACCACAGATCGAAAGCCTATTCATTTTCCCCATAGAGATTTCCGAAAATATTTATATTGATTATTTTAAGCCTGGAACCAAGCCATCCAGGCTCCTGGTGAATCATGACCATAAAACATTTGATTCTGTGAGATCTTTTTTTTTGAAAACCACAAAACAAAGGGTATTTACTATTTATTAATAATTCAATATTCATTTATTTTCTTCTTCACAGAATCAAATGTTATACGGTCATGATTCACCAGGAGCCTGGATGGCTTGATTCTAGGCTTAAAATAATTGATATAAATATTTTTGGAAATCTCTATGGGAAAAATGAATGGGCTCTGAATCGGTGGAACCACAAAATGGCCGCCACTGCTATGCCCTATTTCTGAATGAAAAGGACCTGGAACTGCAGCCTACTTCACTTGGACCGCTCACCCCCCCCCCCCCCCCCACGCCCTCTAAACTCCAAAATAACCGATCTACAAGCTCACATTGCTTGTAGATCGGCTATGTTTTGGCCCCCAGTAGAATAGTGATGCTGGGGTTCAAGTGAAACACCTAAAATGAAAACCAGATGAAAATGCAACAAAAACAATCCATCTTTGCTATGTTACTGGAAACATTATACAACCCCTGGCAGGATTCTGGTTCAGCTCACACAACTCACGCAGCTATAATGATGTAACAATTATATAATTACGGCATTGACAGTTTTCATCATCAAATGACGATCAGTCACAAACAAGAAGGACATTATTTATCAGTATAATAGGCCGGTATGCCGTAATAACAGAGCACAAAGCTCGCGTTGCAGTAGGCTATATGATGTCATGTTTCGCATGTAGCCTATGCCAATTATGTATTTATTTATGTATTTACTTATTTATTTATTTATTTTCTTGTTTGTTTGTTTGTTTGTTTGTTTGTTTGTTTGTTTGTTTGTTTATTTATTTATTTATTTATTTATTTATTTATTTATTTATTTATTTATTTATTTATTTATTTATTTATTTTTTGTTTGTTTGTTTGTTTGTTTGTTTGTTTGTCTGTCTATCTATATATTTATTCATTCATTTAAATTAGCTTATTTGTTACTTTCTTCTGCCTGGCACATTAAAGTACTTGCCTTTAATGTAGCATGATATTTTCTTAGTGATCTAACGTTTTTCTGTCAACAAACTTTGAAAAACAAGGAACAAAGTCTACCTACTGCACAGCATGCGACCGTGAAGGGTCCACCTGGAAATTGTATTTTTAATTTTTGTGAGAAACTAAAAGATTCAACTGGACAGAGATGTGAGGAGAATAATAATAATACTATCACAAAAATCATGACAACATGGAGAAAACACTAGAGTGCATGTGCTGGCCAAGGCAAAAAAAAAAGAGACATAATTATGATAAATTGGGAATTGACTTAAAAAGTATATCTGTTATATAGGATGTTTTGTGTAGTGGAAGCATTCTTCTTCCCATATTTGGTCAGTTTGTGATAATAATTTTTGTTCTAAATTATCGTCTGTGCTTATTATCAACCTTATGGATTTCTTAAATGTTTGAACGAAGACATTTCAGTTTCATGAACACATGTTTATATTAATTAAATGTAAATGCTCAAATAAAATCATTTTCAAGTATGTCACAACCTGCATGGATCAACGCTGCTTTCTGGAGAAACAGACTGGAGAATTGTTCCTCCATTGTCCATTGTTCCTCCATTTCCTCCACACTAAAAGACACACAGGTTAGGAACCTACTCCAGTCGGTGCCATTGAGCAAGGCACTGACACTGGAGCTGCTGGTCCATGGCTGCCCACTGCTGCTATTAGGAAGGCTTCAATTCAGATGATGAACTGGTATGTAAACACATACAGTAGGCCTAGGCCTGCTTATAGGAAATCAAAATTATGGCATGGCTGGATATTCCTGGGGGGGGGGGAGCATAATGTTTAAATGCATAACACGCTGAATAGAACATTCCACGTTCATTTACATCTCACAGTTAATAGGTTATATCAATCAGTTGGATCTCAAATGAATATCAAGCTGAAAGTTGATCAACTTCAAGGTGAAGTTCCTGATTAATTCTGAATGTAATCCAGATTCCAGACCAAATTTCACACTCAGTTTTAAACGCAGCAATTGTATATAGGCTACAATACCACTAAATACACCAACAAAATTGTCCTGGGTAGTTGAATATAACAAATGAAACCCTATTATAATACCGGGGTCCCCCAGGACTGTATACTAGGTCCACTGCTTTTTTTGTGTTGTTGTTGCCTCTATTTGCCAAAAATAACCGATCTACAAGCTCACAAATCGCGTAATGTTCGCCCCCCATAGGGACACTATAGGGTTCATGTGGATAACCCCTTAAACCCTATTTACGTTTTTACCGGAGTCCCCCAGGGCTGGATACTAGGTCCCCTAGTCTTCAGCCAATCTACAAGCTCACGTCACGCCGTGAGCTTGTAGATCAGCTATTTTCACCGACTGTCCAACCCAGAATAAGGATGCAAGGGGTTCATGGTGGTTAAAGAAGTCTCTTAGATATGACACCACGTTACATCGGTTAACGCCCCCACCCCCACCCCCCGCCCATCTACGTCTGTGACGGGCTGACCTCAAATGTGACGAATGCTACCGCGTGCTAATGGTGATTGATTAGACAAATCTCTATAGAAACCACGATATCGCACGCACACACACACACGCACGCGCACGCACACACACACAATCTATACCGCGACCCTGATGGCGCGATGTCACTTAAAGTGGAGGCATGATACTAATAACGTCCCCTTCAGTAAAATGCTGTCAGGTCTATTATAGTGGCGGTGCGTTATCAAACACAAGCTGACATAAATGTATTATAAATCATATATGATAACATTATATATTATAGTAGCTGTGCGTTATCAAACAACAAGGTGACAGGAATGGTTGAAGGCATCAAGATAATGTTGATCGTTTTTCCACATAACATAAGGCCCTGTTTCTAAACGTCGGCCCGGGTACCCTGCAGGGGTCCAAATGGACCATTACAGGTCTGTAACTCTGAGAGTGTACAATTGGAACCAAACTCACGGGTCTGTAACTCTCAGAGTTAAATTAACTACTCTACTCTACTACAGTACTACTCTATTTGACGTGTGGGCACTGGTATTCAGACGGTATTACTCTATTTGATGTGTGGGTGCTGGTATCTATGCGGCACTATCTCTATTTGATGTGTGGGCGCTGGTATTCAGACGGTACTATTCTCTTTGATGTGCAGGCGCTGGCATTTGTTGCACTGTCTCCTGGTTGTGTTTAATTTGTGTTATTGGTTGCACATTTGTGTTGCAATCAGCTGCAGCTGTATGCCGTGCTCATACAGACGGATGGACGGACAAACACACACGGTCAAATGTAGAGCGGTTGGCACCTCTAAAAGGTTGAGAATCACTATAAGGAATGGTCTCCAGGGTGCCCCCTTCAGCAAGCCAGTAGCTATGAATTTAGTACCCTCCTCCATCATTGAAATAGACACATTTATGACTTTTATGATCATAGAAATAATGCTGTCCAGATGAAAATTATAGGCTACTGTAAATGTATGGTAGAGGCTTGTCTGGGCATAGGTTTCCAACATATCACAAACTATTTTAATAAATTCAAACACAGTGATCATTAGATTATATGAGTATATTATTCTTGTCAGGTGGAAACCCTGTATGTCCAAACCATTTCCTTTTTACAATAATTCAAAAGGTAAAACAATGAAAATTGTTGATATAATAATAATAATAATAATAATAATAATAATATAGGCCCCATGCCTAGGGGATTTGTTTGTCACAGTATATTTGCACATACGTGAAATTTATCCTCTGTATTTTACCCATCCTATAACAACTAGGAGCAGTGAGCAGCCATATGTTGCACTCGGGGAGCAATTAGCTCAGGGACACATCGACACATTGCTGACCTGGCATGGAATCGTACCTTGAGGAAAATCAAAGCAAACCACGAGAGCTTTGGAAGCTATTCAACAACCTACTAGGCTGCAGCAAGAAATTGAAAACCAGGTTTACAAACACAAGCCTCAAAGTGAATGACACTCTCATCACATCCAAACATGAAGTGAATAAAATCCTCAACATATTCTTCACGACCATAACCTCAGATTTGGTTGAAAAACTACCCCCTCACTCTGGGTGCTATGGTGAAGAGTATGTTGACTCATTTTACGAAAAACAGGGTGTACGCAAAGATGATTTTAAACTCTCCCCTGTGAAAACAGAAGAGGTGTTTAAAAAATGGAGTGCTCTTCATCAACACAAAGCCACAGGCCTCGACAATATCCCCGCCAAATTTCTAAAAGACTCAGCCGCCTCCATTGCTCCAATCATTACCCACATAATAAACCTCTCCATCATACAGGGACGGGTCCCTAACGATTTCAAAAAAGCAAGGGTGACCCCTCTGTACAAAAAAGGAAACAAATTAGACCCTGGCAACTACCGCCCTATTTCTATTCTTAGCTCCATCTCGAAAGTCATGGAAAAAATAGTCAATGAACAGGTCGATAAGTATCTTGCAGAGAAAAATCTAATCTACAAATTCCAATCTGGTTTCAGAACAAACCACTCCACTGACACATGCCTTCTCTATTTGAACGACTCTATCAAACAAGATGTCGACAAGGGCAAATATTGCGGCATGGTCATGCTGGACCTCCAGAAGGCCTTTGACACCGTTAATCACCCAATTATGATCAATAAGCTCAAAGCAATAGGTTTTGATGATACGTCAGTGAACTGGATGAGATCCTACCTGGAAGGGAGGGAGCAAGTGGTGGAAGTAAACGGCACCCAGTCCCCCCCCTCCCTGTGACTTGTGGTGTCCCACAAGGAAGTATACTAGGACCTTTACTGTTCCTGATATATGTGAATGATATGTCATCAGCCTGCGACTGCAAACTGTTCCTGTTCGCAGATGACTCGGCCCTGCTAGTCTCGGACAGGGACAGGCTGCAGGTTGAGAAAACTCTCAGCTCCGAACTCAACAAGATCTGCATCTGGCTCTCTGACAACAAACTTTAAACATATACTGAAGTTAAAATGAACAAAAGTCTTTAACTATGGCCTGTGTAGTTTTAATATAGGTAAAAGCCAGGAGAAGTAAACGTGTTCACTTTGAATTGATTCTGTGTCACTAAAAGCCTCATTGAAGTTAACTATTGTTTACAGATGAATGGGGACGTCATTCTTAGGATCATTCTAAAGTGTAAATTGTGCAAAGTATTAATCTAATAACAAAACTTCATTGTGAAATATGGTTCTGTACTGATTTCCCTGTACTGTGTGATCCTAGTATAATATGCGCAGTAGCGGTCCGCTCGGGCCACGACGGATCAGCTCCTGATTGGTTGAAAATGAGGACTAGGAGGAGCTCTAAACCTAAGGAGCGTCTTTCGAATCTTTTGTATAAATACCTGTTGCTTTGTGAGAATCGCTGTGCTGCTATTTCTGGACCCTCTTGCAGTAACCATTTGATGCTCCTTGTCGACAAATAAAGAAAGGAAAAAACCTTATCACCTTCGGATTTGCTGTCTCCTTTTGTTCTAACACTCTCACTAAAGGCTTGCGTTCTTCCACGTTTATTTCCACGGTGTGTCCACACATCAGATACATCAATATCACATGAGTTATTGTGAAACAATTATGATTCATGGTCACACACTATTTCAGTAATATAATTACATTGATTATATCTTATTGTATTGATTTCATTTTATTTGAATGCAGGGTCATTCAAATGAGTCCATATACAAACACATGTGTTGAATTAACTGTGGAAAAACTTGAAGAACAAAGACACTGGATTAAGTAAGCTTGGCTGTTAGCCTGCTCCTGACCAGGCTAACTTCACAGCTAAATTGCCATGGTAACTAAGGTAGGCTTGCTTCAATTCTCTTTTGTGGAATCGGATAAGGCTAAACTTAGCCAGGGTGAACTGGCTAAACTAATCTTCAAGATAATTCAGCTTTTGTGGAACCGATTCAGCTCTAATCCTGGCTAAATTAAGCCAGGATAGGTGGTAAAGCCAGGCTTGCCTTTAGCTCTAATTCACCTTTTGAGGAACAGGCCCCAGGGCCCTATTCCACGAAAGGTGAATTAAATAAGCCTGGCCTTAAGTCAAATCCAGGCTTGACAAAGTCGGGTCTGTTTATTCGGTTCCATGAACGCCAAGCCAGGCTGAAAAGGAGCGACTTTGTCGAGCTAGGCCTTGTCAAGCCAGGCTGTGTCGAGCCAGGATAATGAAGCCAGGCTTCACGTATTTCTATAAAAGACCATGAAAGTCGAGAATCCTTGAACTTGACCAATCATGGAGTCCAAAACCAGAGCAGCGTTCTTCGCTGTGGCTGAACAGCAGCACTGCAGCAGCTCATGGAATCATATGAGGAAGTAAAATGTATAATAAGCAAGAAAGGAAACGCAACCGCAATAAATAGATCCAGGGAGAAAGCGTGGCAAGTATTGCAAGTTGTGTGTGTGTGTGTGTGTGTGTGTGTGTGTGTGTGTGTGTGTGTGTGTGTGTGTGTGTGTGTGTGTGTGTGTGTGTGTGTTTGCGACGGGACGGGACGGGGGGTGACCGCGAAGGGGGCCACGACGGGACGCGCGAATATAAATATAAATGATTAGTTACGGGTTTAAAAGAGCCTCTTCACTGAATGTAAGTCAATGAGGAGCATATTTTAAATTATCAATTTCTAGTCAATGGAGAAATTATTTTTTATTTCTTGTCCACCTTTGGAGTTACATCATGATGGCAAGGTAACTACAAAACCCAAACCTCTACCAAAGTGGTCTTGCAAATGTGGGGTTATTGCGCGACTAAATGTATTAGTGCAATACATTGCAGTAATTTGAGTACTTTTTGCACCACTACGGTGCAAAAAGTAGTCAAATTCTTTACTTGAGTAAAAGTACCAATACAGCAATGTAGAAATATTCTGCTACAAATAAAAGTCTGGTATTAAAAAATTACTTGAGTAAAAGTGCAAAAGTATTAGCATCAAAATATACTTAAAGAACCACAAGTAAAAGTACTCATTATGCAGAATGTTCCGTTTCACAACTTCTTAAATGTATATACAAATCTTTTGAAAATAGCAGATCTACAAGCACAATGTGCTGCTTCACGACCCATTGAAGTGGTTTTGTAATAATAATCCAAATCCACAAAGTAACTAGTAACTAAAGTTTTCAAATAATTGTAGTGGAGTAGAAGTAAAATATTTGTCTCTGAGATGTAGTGGAGTAGAAGTAAAAGTATTGAAAATTGGAAAGTAAAAGTTCCTCAAAATTGTACTTAAGTACAGTACTTGAGTACATGTACTTAGTTACTTTACACCACTGATTTATTGACAGATTGCTTTGCGGCCTACATCTACAAGGGCAGATCAGAGCACTACGCTAATCCGGGGGGCACCTCTGTGTCGCAAACCCACCTACACACTGTCCACAGTATAAGATAGTTTATGAAAGTTTATGTTTATAAATATATTAACATTAACATACACAGAATAAAATATAACTTAAACATACACAGTATATAAGATAATTTATAATTATATTAACTTAAACATTCACAGTGCACAGTTCATAAAAGTTTACGTTTCTAATTGACATAAACATAGTACACAGTTATAGAGCAAAGGAAACACATTTGTCTTGTTTACATCCAGTTTCAGGTGTCGCCACGAAGACTCAAGTGGATGTTACACAGTATTACTTTAAATATATAACCTTAAAATCACAAAATATTGAAGCCATCTGTAGCTTCAATATTTCATAATTGTAAGCTGTTTCAATAAAACAACGCAGCAAATCAATTCCAATTTATCCTCCCCTTTCCCTCTGTGTGTGTGTGTGTGTGTGTGTGTGTGTGTGTGTGTGTGTGTGTGTGTGTATGTGTGTGTGTGTGTGTGTGTGTGTGTGTGTGTGTGTGTGTGTGTGTGTGTGTGTGTGTGTGTGCGTGTGCGTGCGCGTGTGCATTTAATAGTTCAGGGCTGATACAGTAATTAACCTTTGATGAGTGAAACACGGCCATTACAATCATCCCTCATGTGACAAATCAAAGTGACAGTGGCTTCAGTCTGGTCAGCTCTTAAAGGTGATGCCAGTCATCTTCTGGACAGGATGGCACGCGCCTTCTTCTTTCAAATGACACAAACCACAGTTTTTTTTTTAATGATCAATGTACAGTGCCTGTCACGATTCCTTACAGCTGTGATCTTTTGTGATATTTTAAGGATTTGATATGCATTAGACCCAGTGGTGTAAAGTAACTAAGTACATTTACTCAAGTACTGTACTTTTCAGTACTTTTAATTCTACTCCACTACATCTCAGAGGCAGATATGATATTATACTTTTACTCCACTACAATTATTTGAAAACTTTAGTTAGTTACTTTGTAGATTTTGATTATCATTTACAAAACATACATAAACCACTTCAACCCTATACACATTTCAGCCATTTGAAAATAGCCGAATAGCACCGCGATGCATTGTGAGCTTGTAGATCTGCTATTTTCAAAGGATTTCTATACATTTTATACATTTGAAAACTTGTGAAATGGGACATTCTGCATAATGAGTACTTTCTACTTTTAGGTACTTTAAGTACGTTTTGATACCAATACTTTTGTACTTTTACTCAAGTAAATTTTGAATGCCGGACCTTTACCTGTAACAGAGTATTTCTACATTGCAGTATTGATACTTTTACTTAAGTAAAACATGTGAGTACTTTTTCCACCACTGACTGCAATCAAAGCAATTGCAATCATGTATGACATCAGTCATCAATATATCAGTACTATGACAGCAGTGTGGATCTCCATATTTGGGCAAAAGTGAGACGGTCAGAGACAGAGATGCCTGCATTTATAGATGATGCATACACACTAAACGTGTGGGGTCTTAAATAAACATAAACAGTAAGTAAGCCCTATTGTATACTTTGTTGCAATGTGACATACTGTGAGCTTGTAGATTGGCTGTTTTTGAAAAACACCGAGAAATGTACACATGTGAACATTTCTTGATAAAAGACGCCAGTGTTAGATAAAAGACGCCAGTGTTAATGTGGCTAACACTCAGGATTTTGCTGTGTTGACGTGTGAAAGAGCAGAACACAAGACTAACTAGAAAATGTGCTCCTCGGAGCACAGGTCTCCGCCAGGCGAGTACTGTTCCTGATTAATCCTGTCTTACCTATTTATATTACATATTGTGATGTCACGTGAAGCTTGACCAATGATAGCTTGGCTGAGACGGACACACACACAAGACGTAAAACATACTCTCCACCATGCCTTCGGCCTGGTGGAATGAAGAGAGGTCTCCTCTACAAGACCGCAGACTTACAGTGGAGGACTGTGATTCTCAAACGTTTTAATTTCAAGCACCCCCAGTTTGATATGCAGTAAATGGAAAGGTAGGTTTTTCACATGAGGGCACCGACAAGGCAAACGTCAGGCAGCAAACCAAACGGACAAACAAGGAAACACTTGAGACATACAGAGAAGAGGAACAAAGCCATTAACAGACGGCAGCTAGGCGAACAGACATAGCCTACGTCATAGTGGGAGCGTTCCAATTCAAAATCAAAACACAGAAAAAACACAAGAAACACTGCATAATCCTCTTTAGTATGACTTCATGAGGACGGGATTTGGGTTAAAAATCGGCGACGCAGCCCTTAAACCGTACAGTATAATCACACAAATAAGGCTAGTCCGGGTTTGACTCCAACCCGGGGGTTCTTTGTTGCATGTCATCGGCTCTCTTTCCCGCCTTTCCTTCTCTCTCAGGGATGAAGCAGAAATAAAGTGGCTTAACGTCTCTATCAGCTGAGCAGAAATAAAGTGGCTTATTGTCAGTATCAGCTGAGCAACACAGGCGTTTCTATCCCTTCTATAATGTGTTGGAGAGATGGATTGATGAGTTGGAGTGCATACCTACACCATCAGCTCATCACAAACTCAGCGAATGGGTCACATTGGTGGCGTGGGAAAAAAAGTATCTTAAGGAAAATATTTAAATATAATAATCTTACATGACATAGGCCTATCTGATGACTTCATATTCTCGAAAGATGTCAGCCTGATCTGACCACCACTGACTTCACCTATAATAATAATATTATTAAAGCTGATGTCCTTGATGATACGCTGAGCTTTGACTACGCACCACAACTGGAAATGGATCTGTATGTCTGTCTGTCTGTTTGTCTGTACGTGGCTAATCTCACAAACCGCTGGATCGATCAGCGCCAAATGTCTTGTGCACGCTCCGGCAAAGAAGTACCACACGTTTTATATGCATATATAGACAGACAGACAGACTGACATATCCATTTCCAGAAGCGGTGCGTAGTCAAAGTTCGGTGTATCATCAAGGACGATCACCACCCCAGCCACAATCTGTTCACGCCACTATCGTGACCACGGCCAGGCAAGGAGCTCTACCACAGAATCAAGTGCAAGAACACCCACATTTTCTGAACAGTTTCCACCCGGCTATTATCAATCAGACTGTTGAACAAGGCCTGAACACCGGCTGTCCTGGCACTGGAATACTTTCCCTTATGTCGGTCTAGTCTCCTCATGCTGGATTACCTTCCCTCATGTACACTACTTCCTTATATGGATTTATCTTAACGCAGATCGTGGATTTACCAATGTGAACTATGTTATTCTATGTGGCTTTACATTTCCTTGTTGCACGAAGACCTACGTATATGTTCCTATGTCCTTTACCTGTTACACTGGTCTAGTGACCTGCACCTTATAGCCCATTACATGCTCCTTCCAACATCCAAACATCCATCTTTTCTTCGGAAAGGGAGGTGATATAACTACAAATTTACGTCATTCCGAACCTTTTGAAGCCACTTTTTCTGGGAACTTCCGTTCCCGAAAAGAAACGACTGTTTGGGGATGCTATTGGCTGAAACGGCAGAACCAGTAAAAACCCTAGAAGCATTCCCTACTTTATCATAAATGTTTTAAATGAATGGGACCATAATTTACTAAACGCATATCATAATTGAAAAAAGATTGAAAACATAAGGTATTTATGAAAATGTTTACTAAGGTAATAAAATCAAGTGTAAAGTCTGGCCAAAATCTCGTTCACTTGAATAGAGTGTTGCTTCTGCAGATTGCAAGAGGTGAAATAGCGGCATATGCTTGGCCACTAATCGGAACTGCAGGTCATTTTGTTCTTCCGGTGTGAGCTTCAATTTCAAGAGCTCTCCCTTGCCGCCTGGTCTGAACACGCATCATCTTAAAATAATAAATAAATCAATAAAGAAATGAAAGAATGAATGAATAAATACCTTCACTCGTCTACCTTCCTGAAGCACCGGTGTCCCCTATCGTCACACTCCGTAAACACGAAGCCTGGGGGTGAACCAAAGCTGGCGGGGCACACGTTGATCTGTTTGGGACTATGCATTGTGCCATACGTAGTAATTGGCGCCGTCTTGTTCACACCGCCAAAGGCGGCACACGAGAGGTGCAAGTTGTTGTAGGGTGGGATGCTCTCCCGGGTTGCCGCGGGTTGGGCTTCAAATTGATCCTGGTAGGCAGTCGTGCCCCCAAACTTATGGGTAACAAGGTGGTAATTATCAAGAGGCATAATTGCCTCCCTCCTACACTGTTCCCATGCCTGGAAGTGATCTTTGGAAGTGGGAATGGTGTCCAGTCTTCCCTTCATTACATAGGTTGTCTTTGGTTTAAGGCTCTCTCGACGGGCAGGGGGTTGCGCTTCAAACTGCTCCTGGTAGGCGGTTCTTCCCCCAAACTTATGAGTAACAAGGTGGTAATTATTAAGAGGCATAATCGCCTCCCTCTTAGACTGTTCCCACGCCTGGAAGTGATCTTTGGACGTCGGGATGGTGTCCAGTCTTCCCTTCATTACATAGGTTGTCTTTGGTTTAAGGCTCTCTCGGCGGGCAGAGGGTTGCGCTTCAAACTGCTCCTGGTAGGCGGTTCTTCCCCTAAACTTGTTGGTGCGAAGATGGTAGGTGTCTACAGGCAAAATGGCCTCCCTCTTACATTGGTCCCATGCCTGGAAGTGATCTTTGGAAGTGGGAAGGGTGTCCAGCCTTCCCTTCATCACATGCAGAGTCTTTGGCTTGGTGCTGGCGCGTGGTTTGTAGCTTGCATAGATAGGGTATTTGGTTCTGTACTCCGTCGGCATATCCGTGCTCGCGTTCACCTTCTGATAGATGGACGTACGCTCTTGGACGCAGCGGTGGCGGCCACAGTTGCATATGTCGCATAAACATGAGGTCGCCATGATTTACAGCAGGATGGATGTCCCCTGTTAATGAATAGTAAAGCGTGTGGTTCTCTGTTCGGGTTCTCTGTTCGGTTACTCTGCTCTCCTGCCTCCAACGGAACGGAACTATATATGGTCTCCGCTGACGCGCCGGTGATGTAACAATCTGCTCTCCTCCGCCTCCAGCTCAGAGCCTTGTATTAGAGAGTTGCGTCACCTTGGGAAACAGCGCCGGTCACGTGGTTCATTTTAACTCGAAATAGTGACAAACGCTCATAGACTCCAGTGCATTCCATAAACCTCCGGTTCAGGGCTTTGTCACTATTCGCCAATAGAATGCCTCTCTAGACGACTGACCCGATGAAGTGAACGGAGGTGACGCAACTCTCCTTATATGGCTCTGCTCCAGCTGTACCACCTGTCGCCTGCAGCACCATGTGTATGGTCTACTCTACACCGTCGCACACCCATACGTCACTCGAGTGTCTGTGCAGCATCATGAATGCAGACAGTGCCCCCCACCGGTGGGGGCACTACCACCCCCGCGCCAACAAGTTTGGGGGAAGAACCGCCTACCAGGAGCAGTTTGAAGCGCAACCCGCTGCCCGTCGAGAGTACCTTAAACCAAAATGGTAAATGATGCATTATCCGTGTGCTTAAGTGCTTTGTCATGTGCAGTACATTCACCCATACATTCACACACCGATGCAAGACACCAACCTGCTCATCAGGCACCCGATTCGGATGCTATCAATGCATTGAATGGGACATTATCACCTCTTATTAGACCTTTGAATGGGCGAAATAGGCGACATACTGACCTACCCGCGATTTATCAGACCATTCATTGGGTGTTATCAAGACATACTGACCTACCAACGGAGATGACTTAAATAGTTCAGTTTCGGTTTTGGTTTCGGACCATGACGGAGGCGCGCAGTCACAGGCGAACTGTCACCCCGTGAAGGACCACCGAGGGAGCTAAGGCGACCGAGTTGCCGTCCTGAACGGTGTGACGTTCGCCTGTGCCTACTCAGCGCCGTTCGAGTTATGTACCGATAGGCACAGAATCGTAAATATTGTTGTGGGGACTGCTCCGCCTCCAAGTAGGTCAGTAGCTCCTGATTACGCCCCATGAATGGTCTGACAAATCGCGGGTAGGTCTAAATCGCACCTACTCGTCGCCTACTCGCCCATTCAAAGGTCTGATAAAACGTGATAATCTCCCATTCAATGCATTGATAGCATTCAAAGCCATCAGGAGGGGTTAGAGCAATGGTTCTCAAAGTGGAGTCTGGGGATCCCCATCGGGTCCTTGGAGGGTTTCCAGGGGGTTCCCCAAATTTGCTACCTTGAATATTAAAAAATAGCAGACCTACAAGTTCACAGCGCAACACTTCGTGCTGCGCTGCGAGCTTGTACATCTGCATAAGATTTTAACACAAGTCTTATCTTCTGGGGGTCCCTGGCACAATTTTTTTTCAGATGGGGGTCCGCGGCCAAATCAATTTGGGGGTCCTTGACATGAAAAAGTTTGAGAACTACTGAGATTGTGGATCAGTGTCTTGCTCAACGACACTGACCCAGAGGGGAGCTGGGGATCGAACCGGGGAACTTCAAATTCCCAAGTAGCCGCTCTACCTCCACTGCCACCCCATGCTGCATTCAGGGTTTGCTGCACTGTTCTCTTGGAGATGTGGAAAACATCTCCGTACACCAGTTTCTACTGTTTTTGCACTACTGAACTGAAAATGTGTCTTTGTTATGAGGTTTTTATGTACTGTAACTCTACATAAATATCCATCTCTATGTAGATGATAGACCATGATACCATGATAGATCGATTGATCTATCATTCATTTGTTCTCGCTGATAGTCTGATGGAGAAGGGGAAGAGTTGCTTGTTTTCTTTCCTTAAATGTTGCACTAATATACAGTACGAGCATCACTGTCATCAAATGTGGGCTTTCAACCATCATTGTTGACCCTGCATACTAATAGAAATGCAGATCACTTTAGCCACTGTTGTGTTTTTGTTCTTGCATCTGTGCCCCCAACGGTGCCCCATGCAGCAATGAAGCCTCATTTATTGTCACAATCCTCTTGCCATGTTGATCCATTGTACAGTAAATACCACAGATCATGGTAGGATGTTAAATTCTTAATTGTCTTCACCAGGCCAACAGGTCGGGAGACGAAAACTGTGTGTGTGTGTGTGTGTGTGTGTGTGTGTGTGTGTGTGTGTGTGTGTGTGTGTGTGTGTGTGTGTGTGTGTGTTTCTTCTTCAAATCAGACTTATGGTGGTGCTATACCGTTTTGGTACTGTTTTATCATTCAGATGTGTCATATTCCATTCTCCTTGGCTATGATGAGTGGTTAGTGAGCCCGCCTAGGGAGCCAGAGGCCCTGGTTGCCCCACGTACGATTCCAGGCCACGCCAGCATATGTGTCGATGAAATGAAATTTGTCCCTGAGCAAGACTCTTAACCCCTAATTGCTCACAGGCCCTCATTGGAAACAAGCCCGCAAGGACTTTCATGAACGTCCTGTTAAAAGGAATTATCCTTATCCTTATTGCACAAATAATTCAAAACATTATGAACGCAGGATCTGATTGACCCACTGAGGGGCCTCCACAACACAGAGCCAAAAGCAATTTCACTTACACCCATAGGGGGCACCAGAAAGTATACAAATGTCACCAGAAACGTGACCCCCCTCCCCCACCACCAAATTAGGTGCAAATGTCTCGTGAGCCACGTCACAATGAACGTCAAACAAATACATGTCTAGCCTTAATCCTCACCCAAACTTAATCCTAGTTAATATTAACCCCAACCTGAACTTCAGTAGTAGTGGTGACACTCATTTCGTTCTTCAATAGTCATGTGTCTCCGATCAACTAGTTTGATGTCTAACATTTGTCCCAAAAATGTGGCCTGTATCAGGATTCAGGAATGAATACACGCACGCACGCACACACACACACACACACACACACACACATCACACGTACCTCTAGCCTGTGTTACTTGTACTCTCCAGCTCTAGCAGTTCCTGTAGGCTGCCCTTCAGTTTTTCTATTACCGCATGGAAAGCGCCTCGCAGCCCGTGACAAGCGCTCCCACACACACACACACACACACACACACACACACACACACACACACACACACACACACACACACACACACACACACACACACACACACACACACACACACACACACACCGCCTCGGCAGGCCGTGACAAGCGCAGCAGATCGACACTAAATCAGAAATCAGTGCCAGCGGCGGATCTGAGCCAGCATGAAGGTCACAGGGCCTGCACCGCATGTCGCCTCAATGTGTGCGCGTGTGTGTGTGTGTGTGTGTGTGTGTGTGTGTGTGTGTGTGTGTGTGTGTGTGTGTGTGTGTGTGTGTGTGTGTGTGTGTGTGTGTGTGTGTGCGCGAGCGTGTGCGTGTGTCGTCTCAATCTGCAGAGCAAGAGGAGACACAAGCTAGAGGTGATGGGGGAGGGGGGGGGCAGTATGAAGACAGCAACTACAACTCTGATATACCCAGGATCAAGAAAAGGAAAAATAGAGACCTTTGGTACTCCCGTAAGAGAAATTCTGTTTCAGATTCACACAGCTGATGACTGCTCAGATGGCCATGATGAGTTATCAGTAGAGTGTCTTGCTCAGGGACCCTTCGACACATAGCCGGGGGGCCGCGCGGCAAACCAGGGACCGTCTGTTTCCCAGACGGCCTCTATACCCAATCAGCTATGGCCGCCTAAATGAAAGGGGATGTCTACTTCCTGCACCACACTGTTGAGCTCTATTGTGTTGGTATAGATGCTCGGCTGGTGCACCACACTGGATTTGAAACCTTAGACCATACATGGGCAACTGGCGGCCCAACGTAAGTATAACTAAAAGCATTTGAAATGAAATAAAAATGATGCTTTTCAGGATTCCAATTTAAAAAAAAACCCCCAAAAAATCAGGATTCCAATTAAAAAATAGCAAAAATAGCAGATCTACAAGCTCAAAACACGTCACACTGTGATGCGTTTTGAGCTTGTAGATCGGCTATTTTTGCTATACTTTTGTGTGACATAGAATGGCGAAGTACGGCATTGATTTACGAAAAAAGTTAAAGACGGGGTGCCGTGATTTTCAGTGATCCCCCCCCCCCCCCTAAAACATAATCATCAGGTATTACTAGGAAGAAGATTTTTTTCAAAAAAGTGTACAGAAATTGTTAAAATTATGTTTTTATGTGGACACGCCTCCAGTTCATTAAGTATACCTGGTTCTCACCTTAGCACCTCCTCCACCACCTTAGCACCACCCACCTGTCCTAGTCCCTCCTCCTCCTCATGCCCACACCTGTTGTGTTATGATAATAAGGGGGAGGGTATGTTTTTACTATGTCACTAAAGCGCTGTTTCTCTATTGGCACGTTTGACCCTCAAGGTTTCAGCCTCCAGGTAGAAACTCAAAACACCATAAAATGAAGTTAATGAAGTTCTATCAACCTCATAGAGACATGAAAAACAGAAAAAGTGCAAAACCATGGCACCACCTCTTTAAAATACAGAGATAAGAGGTGTCTGACAGTATGCAATGTGGCCCTCTGGAGTGAGTGTGGAAACATAGTGGCCCTCTACATCATCAAAGTTGCCCACCCCTGCCTTAGACCATGGTTCTCAACCTTGTCTGGATCAGGGCCCATGCACTCTAAAGTGTTCATGGCCCATTCATCTGACCGCCTAGGGGTCGAAAGATGGTCAGCTGGGTGGGCCGCATGCATTTTCAGAGCATGTTCATGTTAATGATCAATCAATCGATTGTGTTCCGGCTTGGATCAATGGGAACTAACAAAGTATACTTTCAGTTCCTATTCATCTGCATCACAACGAAAACTCATTTGTAATGGCTTCAAAGAAGAAATTAAATTGTATGTTTAATTATTTAAAAATAAATATTAATGTTATGTTGAATAGTGCCGTATAGTTATTGCCAATTATTTGGGGGCCCAATTGCAATGTCCTCATGGACCACCAGTGGGCCCCGGTCTACAGGTTGGGAATCACTGCCATAGACTCTGCGGTGGTGGGCACTGGGCAGGTACTTTACCCCCTGCACACCCGTAGACTCTGCGGTGGTGGGCACTGGGCAGGTACTTTACCCTCTGTAAACCCGCCCTCTGAACAGTTTCTACCCAGCTCACATCAGACTGAACGCTGCCTCTCTGAGGTTCTTTTTAACCATGTGAATTGTTTTTTTTTTACAGCTTGGCAAAGCTGTCAATAAACAGACCCTGCAACTAGTCGTCACTTTCTCATTACGTTCTCACTCTCTCCCTATTGGCTAAAGGCCAGCCAATGAGAGGTCACCAATGGCTTCCCATACTCTGAACTATGCCCCCAGAGCCGTGGTACAACAGTGAAGATGCCGTAATGTTGCCTGGTGGTAAAATCTGGGATAGCAAGACTTTCGCATTTAAAACGCTACTGCATGTACTTCTAGTTTGAACCCCCCCCCCCACACACACACACACACACACACACACAACAACAAATGCCATGCTGTAAATGACATTTCCTGTCAGTCTTGTTTTACCTTTCCATGCTGCACATAGGCCTATACTGATCTTTGAAACAGCACTAAACCTGTTGCTATTTTTTCTCTCTCACCTGCATATGATGCTAACATCTATCTATCCAACTATCCAACTATCCATCTATCCATCTATCTATCTATCTATCTATCTATCTATCTATCTATCTGTCTGTCTGTCTGTCTGTCTGTCTGTCTGTCTGTCTGTCTGTCTGTCTGTCTGTCTGTCTGTCTGTCTGTCTGTCTGTCTGTCTGTCTGTCTGTCTGTCTGTCTCTCTCTCTGTCTCTGTCTCTCTCTCTCTCTCTGTCAATATTATATACATTTCCAACGTACTAGATCAGTGGTTCTCAAAGTGGGTCCGGGAGGTTCCAGGGGGTCCCCAGCAAAATGTGTTAATATAGCATCAAAGGTTTAACCACCCTATTTTATACTTAGGCTACACGAAAATAGCTGATCTACAAGCTATAATCTTGAAAAGTTTTAACAACACACATTTTATGGGGGTCCACGGCCAAATACGTATCATTTTGGATGTCCTGACATGAAAATGTTGAGAAACCCTAGACAAGTAAATTATCAAAGAACAAAATGGGTAGGCTACTGTAAATGGACCTGTTACAACTCAACTCATTGATGGTTATAATTATAAGTATCAATACTGCAATGTAGAAATACTCTGTTACAAGTAAAAGTCCGGAATTCTAAATTTACTTTAGTAAACTTACAAAAGTATTGGTATCAAAATGTACTTAAAGTAATGCTAGGTAACTTTTTCAACAAAACTAAAGTTAAATTGTATATCTTTTGTGAGTGGCAAAAGTTTCACAACACCCACTCCATGAATTTCACCCCCGAAAGCCTTTTATACATATATTTTCTATTGAACGGTGATAGGGGTGTCTTTCCCATAGATATAGAAACCTAGATACCTCATTGGCCTCTGCAGTTCGTTGGAGCGACCTGTTTGGTATGGTTGCCGCCATACGTGCTGTGATTGGCCAGTGCCCGTCCCCCCCGGAAATGGGGGGAACAGGCACTGGCCAATCACAGCGCGTCTTTTCCAGGACTTGTCAGTATCTAGTTGTCCCGCCCCCACCTGCCTCTCATTGGCCTACTGAACGCCCCCTTCTGTGACGCACGCGGAAATTTCCAACTGTCCCCCAGGAACAAGCGATATATGTAAGTGCACGGTCTTTGGGGAGCCCTTTTGGGCGGGGGCACGGGCGGGGACTTCTTTCTTCTACAATAGAAGAGTTAGGACGTCACATTCTAATACAGCCCAAATACCCAATCACAGCACCGGCTTCAGTGGCGCACCTCGTTAATCATGAATCTCCCAATCCACTACCATTGGGAGTCTAGGATCGATTCCTGCTTGGGAAAAAACTTTTTCAATCCTCAACTACTTTTTTTCGCCGATAAAGTATAGTTTTGGACCATGACGGAGGCGTGCCGACTCAGCAGACCTTGAGGCCGAGGAGTCGCGCCCGAGCGCCTCCAGGCGCGAGTGCCCGCGACGACCGGCCGATGGTCTGCTAGTCGACTAAGCGCCGTCCGAGTTATGTACCGATAGGCACAGAATGGCCAATCACAGTGGGTCTTTCCCGGGACTTAACCAGCTCTCAACTTCCGGTACACAAACGCAGCACACTCCCAAAGCTGGCCAGGAACAAAAGCTTCCTTGCCCAGGAAGCGGAAGCGCGCCCGCCGTGCCGACGCTTCAGAGCCAGAGGAGGCGTCTACCTTTATATGTCTATGGTCTTTCCCACGAAAATGACGTCATGTAGCCGGAAAACGGAAGCGTAAATGCACCGGTTTCCTGTTTGGCCAGGAACTACCGCATCGGTTTCCTGTTTGGCCAGGAACTACCGCGCTAATAACAAAAAGGAAACTCGCGCTGATTTTAAGAGATTGTATGATTTGAAGATCGAAAAAAAACAGAAAAAGAAAACACAGCTCACGGTAACTAAAGCTCCACTGGCTAAGAGAAACGATCCACAGATTGTATAAAACAATTAAAAGAACGCTTTTTGAAACGCTTCCGTCTTCCGGTGAAAACGAATGGAATTCTGGGTAACAGAGGAATAAATGAACGGCTTGCAGTGACGGTAATGACCAGCAGAGGCTGCTAAAAATCTTACAAAAACTTGCACTGTACAACTTTAAAGTACCAAAAGTAGAAAGTACTCATTATGCAGAATGTCCCATTTCACAAGTTACAAATGTATAAGATGTATTAAAATCTTTTGAAATAGCAGATCTATAAGCTCACAAAGCTTTGCATCACGACACGTTGTGAGCTTGTAGATCGGCTATTTTCAAAAAGCCAAAGTATATGGCTGAAATGCATGTTTTGTAATAATAATCAAAATCTGCAAAGTAACTAGTAACTTAAGTTTTCAAATAATTATAGTGAAGTAAAAAGTACAATATTTGCCTCTGAGATGTAGTTGAGTAGAAAGTATTGGAAATTGGAAATACTCAAGTAGAGAACAAATACCTCAAAATTGTACTTAAGTACAGTACTTGAGTACATGTACTTAGTTACTTTCCACCACTGCTATTCAGTCATACTTTCAAGAGAATGAAACTTAGAAACATTGTCCTTTGCTTTCTGCTCTGTCCAAGAAGCTCTGTCCTGAACGAGACATGGTGAACACACTGTCCCAGTGGTGTAAAGTAAAAGTACTCAAGTACAATTTTTTTCTTCTCACTTTTACTTTAGCCTACTGGAGTATTTCCAATTTTCAGTACTTTTACTTCTACTCCACTACATCTCGAGGGAAATATTGTATTTTTATTCCACTATATTATTTGAAAACTTTAGTTACTAGTTACTTTGGATATATAAATTATTATATTGTAAAATATACATTAACCACTTTAGCTCTATTTCATACCTAGGCTATTTGAAAATAGCCGACCTACAAGCTCACAACGCGGCGTGGTGAGGCTCGTTGTGAGCTTGTAGATCTGCTATTTTCAAACATTTTATTACTTTTACTTTTGGTACTTTAAGTATATTTTGATGCCAATACTTTGTACTTATACTCAAGTAACATTTTGAACAAGGGCATTTTACTTGTATTTTTTATATTGTGGTATTGATACTTTTACTTAAGTAAAATATCTGAGTACTTCTTCCACCACTGCACTGTCCTGAATGAGACACGGTGAACACACTGTCCTCAATGAGACATGGTGAACACACTGTCCTGAATGAGACATGGTGAACACACTGTCCTGAATGAGTCTTAAGTCTAAGTCTTAACCTACCCCTCCCTACCCCCCCCCCCCCTCTTTCATTTTCCTCTTTTGTATATATATATATTATTTTTTTTCTCTCGTCATACCAGTAACCTGAAAGCTGATTGTATGACATTCTGTATAGTAGTGTGTATATCTGCCTGCCTCTTATATTTCATCATGATTTGTGTGCATGGGGTCCTCATCTTAAACAAGCGTAATGCTTAATGAGGGTTTCCAGTTTAGTAGACCTTGTATTGTGAATTTGTACTTCCATGTACTGTTATGTACTGTCATGTACTATTCTCATGTCTTTCTAAATAAACTACATCAATCAATCAATCAATGAGACACGGTGAACACACTGTCCTCAATGAGACACGGTGAACACACTGCCCTGAATGAGACACAGTGAACACACTGTCCTGAATGAGACACAGTGAACACACTGTCCTCAATGAGACACGGTGAACACACTGTCCTCAATGAGACATGGTGAACACACTGTCCTGAATGAGACACAGTGAACACACTGTCCTCAATGAGACATGGTGAACACACTGTCCTGAATGAGACACAGTGAACACACTGTCCTGAATGAGACACAGTGAACACACGGTCCTGAATGAGACATGATGAACACACTGTCCTGAATGAGACACAGTGAACACACTGTCCTGAATGAGACAAGGTGAACACAAAGGAAAACATGTTGACAAAGCAGAAAAACATCTAATGTGTGAAAGTAGGGAGCTGGAAGACGTGTGTGTTTTAGACTCATTGGTATACACTGCCATCTAGTGGTAGAACTATGTCAGAGCAGGGGGAAACGGTTCTATGATGACACATGTGCTATTCAAATACATTATGTTCAGTGGTGTAAAGTAACTAAGTACATTTACTCAAATACTGTTCTTAACTAAACATTTGAGGGATTTTGACTTTACTGGAGTATTTCAATTTTTTCAGTACTGTGGGCGCATGCTACCATTTTTGGTGGTCACCTTATCACCGTGTCGGTGATAGAGAGAGCTCTCCCAACTTCTACTCCACTACATCTCAAAGGCAAACATTGTAATTTTACTCCACTACAATATTTGAAAACTTAACACTCAAAGGCAAACATTGTAATTTTACTCCACTACAATATTTGAAAACTTAACTTACTAGTTACTTTGCACAGTTTGCAGATATACATTATTATATTATAAAACATACATTAACCTTTTTAGCCCTATTTTATACAAGCTCACAACGTGGCATTGTGAGCTTGTAGATCGGTTATTTCCCCAAACATTATAGCACTTTTACTTTTTGTACTTTAAGTATATTTTTGATGCCAGGACTGTTGTACTGTTAAGTAAAATTTTGAACACAGGCCTTTTACTTGTAACAGAGTATTTCTTCATTGTGGTATTGCTTTTACTTGAGTCAAACATCTGAGTACTTCTTCCACCACTGGCAATGTTTATGAAGTGTAATGTTGCCTATCATATCTAACCATTAAGAATCAATGGAATATGGCAAAACTTTAGTCTAATCATATCATCATAACATTGGCTTTTAATGGACAATGTCCTGCTTTTCTGATTTAGCAGTAAACGCTGTAGGATTTATGTCCTTCTCAGGCTTCTGTATGTAGTTTCAGACAGTCACATGAACGGTTTGTTATGGTCCAGACTGTTTGTCTTCCTGCAACAAATAAATATCATTATTTATCATTATTAACGCTACAAAAAACGACATTATTTATCAGATTGGATACATTTATTAATTCACCAACAAGGCAAATTATTGGATGATATAGTCAGTGTATTATCTGCTGTTAAATCTCCTAAACGCCTTTATGAGATGATGCAACTGTTATTTCACACATTAAGCCTGTTTGTTGTTGTTTGTTATTAATTATTAATAACATAAAACAACAAAGTGTGTGATCAGTCATGCTGCGATGGATTCTAGGAGGAAAGGAAGCTCAGGGTGCTGTGGAGGTACTGTATCATATGTTATATTGCATATTATGCATGCATGTGTTATGCATGCATAGTATGCATGTATGTGTGTGTGCATGTATGCATGTATGTATGTACGTACGTACGTATGTACGTATGTATGTATGTATGTATGTATGTATGTATGTATGTATGCATGCATGTATGCATGCATGCATGTATGTATGCATGTATGTATGCTTGTATGTGTATGCATGTATGCATGTATGTATGTATGTATGTATGTATGTATGTATGTATGTATGTATGTATGTATGTATGTATGTATGTATGCATGCATGTATGTAACTAAATAACTCATGATTGACGATAATATAAATCTTCTTTTACATTTTTCAAAATTATATTATATTTTGACAGTTTTCTAAAGTTTAAAATAAGTCTGACACATCACCGTGTCTTTGAGCTTGTAGATCTGCTTCTTTTGATAGTTTTGATTGACACTGCAGGTAATATGATCAAGTAGGTCGTTAATTACGAAAAAACAACAACAACGTTATACAGGTGTGTGTATGACGCGCTGCCATAAGCTGTTCACCCCTTGCTCAACAGTCTGATGGTTGCCGGGTAGAAACTCCTCAGATATCCTGTGTTCGGGAAAAATTTACTCTTAGACACCTGCACAGAGTTTGCAGCTGCTGTTTTGTCTCTTTCACAGAATTGATATTTTTGCATGTTTTTTATTTATTTATCAAATATATATTTTTCAAATGTATTAGAATTGGTTTTGCACTTTTTTGGACTATAGGACAAAATTGTGATCGGCATCGGACCTAAAAATCGGGCATCGGTCAGGCTCTGACTTGTACTTACCGTTATTTATTTATTTTTGTCTTTGTTCTTTTTGCTCTTACGTGTCTAGAGAATAGTCCAGTACTATATGTAATTTCGTTCAAATTTTCGGGGGATTAGGAAAACTATACATTTTTGGAAACTTCAATCCATGATTCCATTTGCGCAGAAGCCAATATAGTGGCCATCTTGGATTTTGCAAAATGGCGACCTTTGAATATTCGTTTTTCAATATCTCGACTTCTAGATTAGTGTACGTAGGATCTGGATTCTAGCGGCTAATTCTACATTTTAAGGGTCAGGAAATCCAATGGTGCCAATTAAAAATATTTACAAATGATCAATGGCACAGATTTGGGTCTGATTTTTTTTGGGGGGGGGGAATGAAAAATGTAATATTCGTTTTCCCACTATTTTGACTTCTAGATTACATAGGATCATGATTCAAGTGGTTAAATCTACATTTTTCAGGAAATCCAATGGTGCTAATGATCAATAGCACATATTTACATAACAATCTAGAATTGTAATATATGATTATCTGAAGAGACAGAGACAGATGATTTCTCTCATTGACACAAGGTTGCGTCATTTATTTACACAAACACAAACTAGACCAGTCTATACATCATCCTCACTATCATCATTGCTGTCACTAGCCAATGTATCTTGACAGTCTTCATCATTTTGGCAGTCAGCAGTACACTGACATCTGACATCTGGGATTTTGGAAGTGGCACCAATATGGAAAATTCTGGGTGCAGACCGAGCCAAAGCTTTGCCGGCATTTCATGCCTTTACAGGAGCAGACAACACTGGGAGATTTTCTAGGATAGGCAAACCTACCTGGTGGAACAGCTACCTCAAAGCTGGTGATGATGTCCTCGAGGCTCTGAAGATGCTTTCTCAAACCAGTGATGTGACAGAGGATCTGCTAACTACAGTAGCTAAGTTTGTATATACTGCAGACTTACCAAAGTCATCCCTGAGCTGAGATGGCATCTATTCTGCAAACACATGGCAGAAGGGGACAAGCTTACACCCACCCTTGGTGCTCTCAAGCAGCATGTCCTAAGAGTCCATATCCAGGCCAGAGTGTGGAGTCAGGCACACATTGCTCAGCAGGAGTTCCTTGGCCCACTCAACAATGGCTACTACAAGGACAAGGACAGCCAGCTGAAACCAGTTACAACTGAGTCCCTCCCAGCACCAGAGGAAATCATTGAGATGGTCAGATGTCACTGTAAAGCAGACTGTTCTTCACTTCACTCTTCCCAGAGCTCAAGTGGAAGGTGTTCAACCTTAGGACTTGTAACTCATACCAGACTCTAGCAGCGCTGCACGATCGTTCAGTTTTTCATAGTGACCGCTAGTTGTTCTCAGACTGAATTCATCACATTCATTATTTCTAACCTACCTGGTGGAACAGCTACCTCAAAGCTGGTGATGATGTCCTCGAGGCTCTGAAGATGCTTTCTCAAACCAGTGATGTGACAGAGGATCTGCTAACTACAGTAGCTAAGTTTGTATATACTGCAGACTTACCAAAGTCATCCCTGAGCTGAGATGGCATCTATTCTGCAAACACATGGCAGAAGGGGACAAGCTTACACCCACCCTTGGTGCTCTCAAGCAGCATGTCCTAAGAGTCCATATCCAGGCCAGAGTGTGGAGTCAGGCACACATTGCTCAGCAGGAGTTCCTTGGCCCACTCAACAATGGCTACTACAAGGACAAGGACAGCCAGCTGAAACCAGTTACAACTGAGTCCCTCCCAGCACCAGAGGAAATCATTGAGATGGTCAGATGTCACTGTAAAGCAGACTGTTCTTCA
Source organism: Gymnoscopelus braueri (assembly GCF_963280865.1). Taxonomy (NCBI): domain Eukaryota; kingdom Metazoa; phylum Chordata; class Actinopteri; order Myctophiformes; family Myctophidae; genus Gymnoscopelus; species Gymnoscopelus braueri. The sequence continues at coordinate 1,279,124 of NC_137624.1, read as the reverse complement.
CTTAGATATTCGTGCAGATCATTGGGGCTACCCTGTACGGAGCTATGTCAGTGTACTGCTGACTGCCAAAATGATGAAGACTGTCAAGATACATTGGGTAGTGACAGCAATGATGATAGTGAGGATGATGTATAGACTGGTCTAGTTTGTGTTTGCGTAAATAAATGACGCAACCTTGTGTTATTGAGAGAAATCATCTATCTCTGTCTCTTCAGATAATCATATATTACAATTCTAGATTGTTATGTAAATATGTGGTATTGATCACTGATTTGAATTAGCACCATTGGTTTTCCTGAAAATTTTAAATTTAACCACTTGAATCATGATCCTTCTAGATGTAATCTAGAAGTCAAAATAGTGGAAAAACGAATATTACATTTTTTCCCCCCAAATCAAGGATTATGACCCAAATCTGTGCCATTGATCATTTGGAAATATTTTTAATTAGCACCATTGGATTTCCTGACCCTAAAAATGTAGATTTAGCCACTAGAATCCAGATCCTACGTAATCTAGAAGTCAAGATATTGAAAAACGAATATTCAAAGGTCGCCATTTTGCAACATCCAAGATGGCCACCATATTGGCTTCTGCGCAAATGGAATCATGGATTTTCTGAGTTGTTATACTCTGAAGTTTCCAAAAATGTATAGTTTTCCTAATCCCCCGAAAATTTGAACGAACCTTCTTTTTTGGACATATAGAACTGGACTAGAAGGAGTGTGATGTGCATTGTGTTGTTTACATTGTGTTGTTTACATTACAGAGAAGCAGTGTGAGCATTGTGTTGTTTACATTACAGAGAAGCAGTGTGATGTGCATTGTGTTGTTTACATTACAGAGAAGCAGTGTGATATGCATTGTGTTGTTTACATTACAGAGAAGCAGTGTGATGTGCATTGTGTTGTTTACATTGTGTTGTTTACATTACAGAGAAGCAGTGTGATGTGTATTGTGTTGTTTACATTGTGTTGTTTACATTACAGAGAAGCAGTGTGATGTGCATTGTGTTGTTTACATTGTGTTGTTTACATTACAGAGAAGCAGTGTGATATGCATTGTGTTGTTCACATTACAGAGAAGCAGTGTGATGTGCATTGGAGAAGAACAGCCTAAAAACAGCTTCACTGAACTGCAGGTGCTGGAAGGACATTTTGACATCGTTCGATTTCTGGTGCAGATTGATGACTTCAGGTACGCTACTCGCTCTCGCGTGTGTGTGTGTGTGTGTGTGTGTGTGTGTGTGTGTGTGTGTGTGTGTGTGTGTGTGTGTGTGTGTGTGTGCCCTCTGTGAGATTGACACAAGATCTTCTCCTAAAGCAAACTCACAGAGCGTGACAAGAGCCCAATCATCACCCCTCTGTGTGTGTGTGTGTGTGTGTGTGTGTGTGTGTGTGTGTGTGTGTGTGTGTGTGTGTGTGTGTGTGTGTGTGTGTGTGTGTGTGTGTGTGTGTGTGTGTGTGTGTGTGTGTGTGTGTGTGTGTGTGTGCGCGCGTGCGCGCGTGTGCGTGTGTGTGTTGTGGTAATAACCTGGTCCTCTAGGTGTCATCCTCTCACACATGGGGCCTCAGTCCAGGGCCGGAACATTGAGCCCAGATTGTTTTAGAAATGTGAAAATGTC
>NC_137624.1:1095000-1272500 GCF_963280865.1 Gymnoscopelus braueri | reverse complement strand
ACCAGTCTGAGCTCCGGCTAGGCGCACGGATGCCCGTGCGAGTTTGACAAGGCCTTTGGGGAAGGTGGCTGACGACACGGGCGATACCTATCTCTCGGCAGAGACAGGCGCACCACCACCAACGCCCGCCCGGCCGCGTACCGCAGCGAGGGTTTTCGTGCCTCCAGACCCCCGCGCGAGGGTGCCGGACAGAACGGTAATGATCCTTCCGCAGGTTCACCTACGGAAACCTTGTTACGGCTTTTACTTCCTCTAGATAGTCAAGTTCGGGCGTCTTCCGAGCGCTCCGCCGGGGACGCGAACGACTCCGGCGGGGCCCGTCCGAGGACCTCACTAAGCCATCCGATCGGTAGTAGCGACGGGCGGTGTGTACAAAGGGCAGGGACTTAATCAACGCGAGCTGGTGACTCGCGCTTACTGGGAATTCCTCGTTCATGGGGAATAATTTCAATCCCCAATCCCCATCACGAGCGGGGCTCAGCGGGTTACCCGCGCCCCTCGGCGAAGGGTAGACGCACGCTGATCCGCTCAGTGTGGCGCGCGTGCAGCCCCGGACATCTAAGGGCATCACAGACCTGTTATTTCTCCTTCTCGTGTGGCTGAACGCCACTTGTCCCTCTAAGAAGTTAGTCGCCGACCACACGGGGCCGCGAAACTAGTTAACAAGCCGGAGTCTCGTTCATTATCGGAATCAACCAGACAAATCACTCCACCAACTAAGAACGGCCATGCACCACCACCCACAGAATCGAGAAAGAGCTATCAATCTGTCAATCCTTTCCGTGTCTGGGCCGGGTGAGCTTCCCCGTGTTGAGTCAAATTAAGCCGCAGGCTCCACTCCTGGTGGTGCCCTTCCGTCAATTCCTTTAAGTTTCAGCTTTGCAACCATACTCCCCCCGGAACCCAAAGACTTTGGTTTCCCGGGCGCTGCCCGGCGGGTCATGGGTGTAACGCCGCCGGATCGCGAGTCGGCATCGTTTATGGTCGGAACTACGACGGTATCTGATCGTCTTCGAACCTCCGACTTTCGTTCTTGATTAATTCAGTGTAAACGATAGTTCATGTAGACACGGCAGGCAGAATGTTTATATTTCATTCATACTCCCCGGACCCCCCCATTCGCTAACAAGCTTATTCAGTTGTACTCCTTTAAGTCATACGTTCAACCCCTTGTCATTCTCATTCGCTACAAGCTAACTCACTCACGCCCTCTTATACCCACAGTGCATCTCAGGCGGTTCATTTAAGCAGCCTCTGTTCTCTGTTCATTCTCTGTTCATTCTATGTGCTTGGCTGTCAGTGCCGGTTGTACAGCTGTAGGTTTTCAAACAGCTGTAGGTTTTCAAATTTTCAAATTCCTTGGTTGCTGAACCAATGCATTTTGCTAGCTGCTGCGAGCTGTTATCTGCTGCTTATCTACGCTTTGTGTGCTGCTCTATGATATTTTGGTGCTATATGAGATGATTTTGCTAATGATGCTGACTTTACCACTGCTACAGCAGCCAATGCTTCTTCTATTATTGCTGCTAACACTACTGTGCTCATAGCTTAAGCTAACATAGCATGCTTGCTGCCATGTAGAAGTTTGGAATTGTTGTAGCTCAAAGCTAATACAGCATGCTTGCTGCCCATGTACAGTAGAAGCTTGGTTGTAGGCTACTCCCTTTTACCATGTGGAAAGCTGGAATTGTTTGTAGCTTAAAGCTAACATAGCATGCGGCTGCATGTAGAATCTTTGTTTGTTATACAGCACTGCACAGTTAACATAGCATGCTTGCTTCCCATGTGGAAAAATCGAATTGTTTGTAGCTTAAAGCTAACATAGCATGCTTGTTGCCATGTAAAAGCTTTGATTGTTTGTTTAACACTGCACAGTTAACACAGCAGGCTTGCTTCCCATGTAGGCTACTCCCCTTTACCTCATCAGGTAATGAAACTTGGCTATTTTAGATTGTTGTTATTATTTTTATTGTTTGCTTAAGGTATAGAAGTAATGGAGCTATTTTTGGGCCAAATCTTTTTCCAAAATAAGTACTGCTTCTAAGTTCTAATGCTGTTCTGCTGAGGCACTCTTGACTCTGGGAATACCCACAATGGTGCAGTGCCATCTAGTTGGCTCTGAAGCTTCAAGCAGAGCTTCCAACAGTTGTATTGCTACTGCTTGCTCAAATGCTTTTATAATATGTTTATACTTATCAAGGCTGTCGTAGACAATCTGTGTGCAACGGGGCATAATATAAGACAAGAAGTCAAATTCAGACATGTACTCAAGCCAGGATAGGAAAACACAGCATATGTATCAAATCAGTGTTGCCATGTCTGCTTATTATAAGCGACTTTGGGATTGTGTTCTGTAAGTCACAGCAAATATGATTTCTAAACAGTGTTCATGTGAAGGAACCCCAGATTCATATGTAATCATGGTGCAAAAAATGTTTAATATTCTAAACATTTGTTTTGCGACTTGTTTTTATAGACTTGGCCGCTCGTTTCTCTTACAATCTGGCAACACGGCGTGGTGGTGTCACGTGACTACTCCTTGGGAGTAATCAGGAAGTCTCATACAATACAGCAATGCATCTTGGGTACTGTAGTCTATGCAACTGACAGTCATATCATGGGGATCAGTTCAATGCTACCGTGTGAGAATAAGGTGAAAGGGCAAGGGTGTTTTCTTTCTTAACTGGTCATGTGCAGGCATTATGGCAGTGTAACTGTCATGTTAAATAGGTACACAACTATCATGGGATATTCAAGTTAATTTAATCCACTCAGTGAAGCTGTTATTTCTGCATTCCTGTTCTATTCACTTAATTAACGCTCAAGTTCAGGTAACTATAATGTGGGTGGATTAGTTTGCAGATGCTTAAATAGATAATTACTTCATGGTGGATTTGAAGTCTTGTGAAATGGGGCGATTGCTTCAATTGTAGTGGGTTGTCCTCCAGGGGGTGCCATTTAGAGGGCAAACAAAGGTTAATCTGATTCTCAGATGCAGGTGGATTCATTAGTGCACTGAAGCTAATTTGCACGTTACTTCACTTTTAGCTAACCATGTCATTGTAAAGGGATATTCATTGCTTGAATTCACACTGCTTCTGTTTTTCGTTTCATGATTGACTGCTATTATGGTGATCCAAGGCTTTTGATGGCATGACCTTCTTTCCATCACGGATGCCGGGAAGGTTCAGGTTGGGTTGCTGTTAGTTCTAAAGTGCGAGCTACTGATTCTACTACTACAAAAAAAAAAAAGCTATTGTTAGCTGTCTGTCTATTTGTCTACCTCCACACTCTTGAGGACAGAACAGGCTCTAATTGATTCATTAGGTATAATTAGTTGTGTTTTATATTAATGAAGCATTGATGTTATGCTATTTTAAAGTCCAAGGTTTATCAGATAATGTAAGGTCATTGTAAATTAAAAGGATTGTGGAAGTATTTGTAAGATTGGTTGATGGTATGGCACATACTTTCACCCGGCTGTATTCCACCATGATACCATTCATAGTAGTAGTAGTATTATCTTTTTGTATTTGTTGTGGTCTCTTGGAGTACATTAGGGCCAAAAGATCTAAATGGGGTTAAAATTAAAGGCTTATCTGTTAATACTGCCTAGCTGCTCAAGTTAAAGGTAGCTATAATAGGTTGAATCATTCGGTTCAAATAAAATAATATGGACAGTTTGCTGAGGCTTAGCTTGATTATGCTCTGGTTGCCACCAAGTTTCAATTCGAGTGTATTCAAGGTCATTGTTCTTAAATTGTGATAGTTATTTGGGCTGTTGTATATCATTATGTAGCATTGACACCGTACTGCTATTCAAGTCAAAAGCTTAACAGGTAATGTGAGGTAAGGATTGTAGTATATGTAAGAAGGGTTAATGGAAGTAGTTTGGAAGGAGAGCAGATAATGGTAGCTATTTCTATTCATTGTGGATTGAAGCTTGTGAATGGGGTGATTGTTTTAACTGTAATTATCTCTAGGGGGTGCCATTTAGAGGGCATACAAAGGTTAATCTGATTCTCTGCTGCTTCAATTCCTATCAGCATTATGGATTGGTTTCATTGTTTGATGAGCTAACTTGCATGTTACCTTCACTTTTAGCTTAAACATGTCTTTGTAAAGGGATATTCATTCATTGCTTAAACTTATTCTGTTTTATGTTTCTTGAGCAACTGCCCATTATGGTGATCCAATTCTGACGATGGCATGAACTTCTGTCCATCATGGATGCTGGGAAGGTTCAGGTTGTGGGTTGCTGCCGGTCTTCATAACTACTGCAGCGATATGGTCATTGCCGAGCAGTTCTCAAGATCACCTTGGTGGCATAACTGGATCTACTTCTGCTGAAGTCATGAGAGGCAGGTCATCATTAATCAAATCTAAATTTATTCTGGTGCAAGCTTACTGAAAGCCATGTCGGTTGCTCACTGCTTGATCTGTGTAACCCACTCACACTGATGTTCTAAAGGAAACGGCGTCCATAAAATCCAGGCGTATGTCAAATGGTATGGATCGTTTAATGATCTCGGACATTTAAGTATTCTGGGATGGTTGCTTTATATTGAACTTATTACATGGGTGTTTAAATCGCTTCATTCTATGTTGGGATTGTGATAGTGAATTTTGTGAAAAGTTAATGCATGATTTGACTCAAAAGTAGCTTTGGATCACTCGGCTCATGTGTTGATGAACGCAGCTAGCTGCGAGAAGTTATGTAATTACTAAGCGGAGGAAAGAATCTTAACTAATGTAGATATTATTTGGAAACAGTTCTATCAGTATCTTATGGGTTTCTTAGATGTGGGGAATACATTTCTTGCACTGAAAGCTTTAACCCCTTGCATGACATTTCCATTCCTGTCTTCTCTTTCAGTCACATGTTTCAATTCCTCTTAAGCACTCTAAATCAGTTAATTATTCTTATGGAATATCAGTTATTGTAAGAACTGATACCGCTTTATTCTAATGGAATATCAATTATTGTAAGAACTGATACCGCTTTTGTCCGTTCTCTTCTATGTCTCGTTACCTTCAACGGCGGTTAAATTCTGGGGGAGATGAACCTTGTTCGGATGTTGGGAGGGCCATGTCAAGGCTTGGTTCGCTGCCAGGAAGCAGGATGCCTTCAGATGTGGACTTGCCCCAAGTTGTTCACTCCTTTCGGATTGGTGCTGCAACTCAGCAGCATCTTTGGTTCCATCATTCACACTGAAAGCCATGGGTCGTTGGTCATCTGCTGCTTATATTATTATGTTATATCCGTTAAATACGGATGAAATTCTTTCTGCTCAAAAAGCTATGAGTGTAAATGTATGATCAATTATGGAATAAATCAGGAGTTGCATAATTGATGCCATGTTAAGTAATTGCTCCTGCCTGAGCGCAGGTTGGGGGTCAGGTAAAACACTATAGCATCGGTCGTGTTATGGTCTCACGTAGGCTATAGTGTGGTATTATGATGTTATGGTATCTTTTAAAGTATAACTGGTAAAACACTATAGCATCGGTCGTGTCATGGTCTCACGTAGGCTATAGTGTGGTATTATGATGTTATGGTATCTTTTAAAGTATAACTGGTAAAACACTATAGCATCGGTCGTGTCATGGTCTCACGTAGGCTATAGTGTGGTATTATGATGTTATGGTATCTTTTAAAGTATAACTGGTCTTCATATGCTTCAGTGGTTTAGGTTGGTAGGCATGGTTTACCTAAGGTTTGGTCGAGTTTGGTCTCACGTTTACCTTAATGTGGTAGGCTTATAGATAGGTAAATTTATAAGCTTTGGTCGTGTTGGGTCTCACGTATGCTTAATGGTGGTTTAGATGGTAGGTTTAGATGGGTAATTCACTATAGTGTATTCCTTCTATATCAGGTCACCGTCCGGGCGAGCGGGACTTGCCTAAAGGGTTAGCATTGCTGCCATCATATAGAAGGAATTAGACATTGCTGTCTATACACATAGTTATTCATAAGTTCATAGTTTATTTCCTTTAACATCAGAACACAGTGGTGTTTTGCCAAATGTGCATCTAATAGTCGCTGCTGGCGCAGGATGTCGGCTTTAGATGTGAAGGGCATCTTCGGTATGCATTTAAAGGAAATGTGTCAACGCTGACACTCACATAGTTAATTCATGTAGCATATTTCAGTTATATCAAATGGATTTAAATGGACTTGCGTCAATTTGATGCTTTTACTGATAAACATTCTCATATAAGGTAAGGTGTGGCTCTGTATTTGCTCACTGCAAGTGAGCGCGTGTTGGGGGTTTGTGATTGAAGATCTGTGTCATTTTGCACAGGAAATCTTTTAATATCACATGAGCAGAGTCACACCGCCAAACTTGAATGCAATATCATTGCATATATGGTAACGGTCATATATTAATAAATGGTTAAATGGTTCATTACGGTCTGGTTATTTCTGAGCTGAAGTGTCTAAATGAAATTCAGTGTAAACGATAGTTCATGTAGACACGGCAGGCAGAATGTTTATATTTCATTCATACTCCCCGGACCCCCCCATTCGCTAACAAGCTTATTCAGTTGTACTCCTTTAAGTCATACGTTCAACCCCTTGTCATTCTCATTCGCTACAAGCTAACTCACTCACGCCCTCTTATACCCACAGTGCATCTCAGGCGGTTCATTTAAGCAGCCTCTGTTCTCTGTTCATTCTCTGTTCATTCTATGTGCTTGGCTGTCAGTGCCGGTTGTACAGCTGTAGGTTTTCAAAACTCCTCCACCTCCCCGGCCTCCTCCCTAGCATCTGATGTTGGCAGGATAGTTTTGTAGATGGCGTTGTATTATGGTGATGGTTGTACATTAAGGGTTTAATGTCGTGTCATGTTATAACTGTGGTGTAATAACTGTGGTGTAATAACTGTTGTGTAATAACTGTTGCGTTATACCTGTTGTGTTATAACTGTTGTGTGATGTTATAATTGTATTACGCTCTGCTCAGGGGTTTGTGATTGAAGATCTGTGTCATTTTGCACAGGAAATCTTTTAATATCACATGAGCAGAGTCACACCGCCAAACTTGAATGCAATATCATTGCATATATGGTAACGGTCATATATTAATAAATGGTTAAATGGTTCATTACGGTCTGGTTATTTCTGAGCTGAAGTGTCTAAATGAAATGAAAACATTCTTGGCAAATACTTTCGCTTTTGTCCGTCTTGCGCCGGTCCAAGAATTTCACCTCTAGCGGTGCAATACGAATGCCCCCGGCTGTCCCTCTTAAGCATGGCCCCAGTTCAGATAATAAAACCCACAAAATAGAACCAGGGTCCTATTCCATTATTCCTAGCTGCGGTATTCAGGCAGCTCGGGCCTGCTTTGAACACTCTATTTTTTTCAAAGTAAACGCTCCGGACCCCAAGCAGGACACTCAGCTAATAGCATCGGGGGGGGCGCCGGAAGGCAGGGACAGGGACGGACGGTGGCTCGACTGGCGTCGGACCGTCAGCTCGATCCCGAGATCCAACTAGGAGCTTTTTAACTGCAGCAACTTTAATATACGCTATTGGAGCTGGAATTACCGCGGCTGCTGGCACCAGACTTGCCCTCCAATGGCTCCTCGTCAAAGGATTTAAAGTCCACTCATTCCAATTACAGGGCCTCCAAAGAGTCCTGGATTGCTATTTTTCGTCACTACCTCACCGTGCCGGGAGTGGGTAATTTGCGCGCCTGCTGCCTTCCTTGGATGTGGTAGCCGATGTGGTAGCCCGTTTGCATGTATTAGCTCTAGAATTACCACAGTTATCCAAGTAACTGAGGAGCGATCAAAGGAACCATAACTGATTTAATGAGCCTTTCGCAGTTTCACTGTACAAGCCGTTTGTACTTAGACATGCATGGCTTAATCTTTGAGACAAGCATATGCTACTGGCAGGATCAACCAGGTAGGCCTCCTGTTCCGCCGCGGACGTCGCGCCCAGCTGAGGCGCGCGCCGTGGGGTTGCCGGTCCGCCGAGGCCGCCCAGGCCCCCCGTGAGGAGGGCGGCGGTGTCTCCCGGAGGCGCACACTGCGTCGGTCACCACTTCTTCCGTTGCCCCTTAGCCGGAGGAAAGCATGTTACAGGGGATTGGCGCCCGTGGCCCGTTACGCAGCTGTTTGGTCGGTCGCCGGAGTACGCGACGCAAGCAGGGTTTGAGAAACGGAGTCTCCAGAGCGCGCCTTTGCGCCCCCGCGGCGTGCGGATCTCCTCGCCGAGCCCCGTGATGGGGCTCGAGGCGAGGCCGGCAGGCCGCCCTACCGCGTCCGACCGGAGGCCTCTCTCGGGCCTGCCGTCGTCCCGTCCATCGGCGTCCGCACGCCGGCTCCATATATCCGGGATGGGAAAAGTTGGCGAAACTACCGGGAGAGAATTTCAAAGGAGTGGGCCATGGCAGAGCCCAGATCCTCGTGGGCTCCACGAGGACCTCCAGGGCGCCCGTCCGCCCGGCCGTGCCCGAGCAGAGGCCTCTCTCTTCCCATAAGCCCGCTGGGAAGAGGCCTCCGATTTCATGGTTCTCTCCCCCCTCGCGGGGAGGGGGGAGAGGGACCCACGGCCACCACCACCGGGCGCCCCGCTCGGGCACCCGCGCCGCCACCCGAGACGGAGCCTCGCGCTGGGCATCGCGACGGCCAAGCTCCACAGGTACGGTCTGGAGCAAGTCGGCGTCTCGCCCGGGAGACTTTTTCAAAGGAGGGAGGCAGGCACGAGCCAGACGCCTCCTGGGTTACGGGCAGGTGACAGGGAGGTACGACGCGGAGATCCAGGACAAGGGACCCCTTGCGGCCCCGACACTGCCCCAGGACCAGGCCCCGGTTCCGGGCATGGTCTATAGCTACCCGCTGGCACCAGTGGCCACTTTCCCCCCACGCAAAATTTCACGCAGGGGAGAGGCCCTGAGCCCACAGCTTGCTGGGAGCTCTGGACTCTGAAGAAATCCTGGCTTTTTTCCGAATCCTCCAGGATTTGGGGCCTCTCGCGGCGCGGACACTGCCCCAAGACCATGCCCCGGTTCCGGGCATGGTCCATAGCTACCCGCTGGCACCAGTGGCCACTTTCCCCCCACGCAAAATTTCACGCAGGGGAGAGGCCAGAGCCCCAGACCTCACGGGGCCTGCAAACACAGTGCGATTTTCACACTTTTTCCCGGGTTTTTCGGCCGCAGTTTGCCCGGGCAGCCACCCAGGGACCCGGGGGGGGAACCGACGCGTGCGCACCCCCGGCCCGGATCCAACGAGCCCTCCGCCGGCACCGGGCGACCCAGGGACAAGGAGGCCAAAACGGGCGGTACGCCCGAAAAGGCGCAGATCGACAAGCCCGAAAAAAGTTGAGATTTTTGGCCGGGGGTCCTCCAGGGGGTCCCCGCGGACCTCTGGAGGCCATACAAACACTCAGCGCGATTTTTGATTTTTTTTGGAGAACCATGATTTTGGGGGTCTCCGCCGCCCCATCGCTACCCCAGGAAGGTGCCTCTTCCTGGGCATGGTCCCTACCTACGAGATGGTACAAGTGGCCACTCTCCACCCATTCAAAATTTCCAGCAGGGGAGAGGCCTGCAGCCCAGAGCTTCTTGGGAGCTCTGGACTTAGAAATATTTTCAACTTTTTCCGAAAGCTCCAGGGTTTTTGGCCCTGTCAGGCATGGGGACGCCCCCGAATATGGTGGACCATGTCCGGACATGGTCCCTGTATACCCTATGGCACAAGTGGCCACTTTCCTCCCCATGCGAAATTTGTCGCATGGGAGAGGGGCAGGCCCCTGAGTCTCCTGGGCTCTCCGGAGCGTTTTGGGTTTTTTTCGGCCGCAGTTGCCCCGGGCGGCATCCGTGGGACCCGGGGGTGGCACTGACGCATGCGCACCCCCGCCCCGCCCCGGATCCAACGAGCCCTCCGCCGGCCCCGGGCGACCCACGGCCCGGTCAGTACCGGCCGTTTTGGCCCGAAAAAGCGCAGATCGACAAGCCCGAAAAAAGTTGAGATTTTCGGCCGGGAGTCCTCCAGGGGGTCCCTGGGGACCTCTGGAGCCCATGCAGACACTTAGAAACATTTTTGAATTTTTTGGGAGAACCAGGATTTTGGGCGGTCCGTGTCGCCATCGCTGCCCCAGGCAGGTGCCTCTGTCCTGGGCATAACTACCCGATGGCACGGGTCGGCCTTCCAGGCAGCTGCAAGAAAATTCCTTGAGGCAGGAAGGCAGGGGCCCACCTCCTCGAGGGGCTCCTGGACTTAGAAACATTTTCGAAATGTTTTTGAGAACCAGGATTTTGGGCGCTCCGTGGCCCAAAATGCCCCAGGAGGAGGCCTCTTCCTGGGCATGGTCCCTACCTACGAGATGGCACCAGTCGGCCCTTCTCCCTGGCTCTCCCTTTCACACAGGCCAGGGGCCAGGGAGCCCAGTCCCTCACAACACAGTGCCGGGTGCACACTCGCCCGCTCTACCCGCCCCGGGAGCCACCGTCCCTGGGTAGGAGGTGGTCCATGCACCCAATGGGGACCAGGGACCGGCGCCGCCTTGTGGACGCCGGCGGTATTGCGCCCCAAGACAACAGCCTTTTACAGGCTTGTGGATCTGCTCTTTTTCCAGCCGTTTTGAGCCCAGATTCCGGCTGTCGGAGCAGCGAGGCGTCGGAGTAGCGAAGCGTAACCGTTTTGATCAGCTGTGGGATCCAGACACAGGGAACAGGGTTCAGACCATCTCAGACCTGCAGTCGTCTGTAAAGGTAATTCATTCATTTATACTTATTACTACAGGGAGTACATGAGAGAAAGTAAAAAAAATACTGTTATGTTTCATTTCATAATTTTGTGTGAACCTGCCGATCTGTGAAGTATTGAAACAAATTCAATTAAAAACCTGACTAGCACAACTGAAAGCTTTTCTTGACTTTATTCTGTTTTATTTTCAACAATTTGGCATCAAATGTAAATGTCAAAGTTTCCTCACATTGAGGTACTGATAGTAATTGCAACTCTTTTCACTCCCATTTCTTCATTTCTGTAATGTTATTGTGGGCTCAGCGAGCACACTATAGCTATTGTCACAATTTATTTATTCTCTCCCAAAGTATGGCACCAAACTACTCCCACATACTTTCACTTAGAAACTCCATTCAAACTTTAAAAAATCCAGCTTACTGTGGACACGTGTGCTTGTACTTTTCTTTTTGAAATAATTTGTAGTTTTTGAAATAATTAACTTTAAGCACCCAATGCATTTCCAATGGGTTTTGCTAGTGGGGAGAGAGAAGGACAGAGGAGAAATGCCCCGTGTTTTCACTGTGCCACTGTGGCCACATTTTTTACACTACAAATATTTATTTTACATCACCAAGTTCGCACAGGTCTGCTCTCTGATTTAATCCAAAGATCTAAGCTGTGTGATGTATATATTTCGAGTTAAGACCATTAATATCAACCCATGTCTCTTCACACTCTAGCAATCATTACACCTGGTGAAAGCTAGCCTGTCATTCATTGGCTGCTCAATGGTGCAGCAAAGTAACTAAGTACATTTACTCAAGTACTATGCAAGTGCTTACAATGCACAATACAACTTTACTTTCTATTTTTGTTACCTCGACTCCACTACAATTACAGCATATGACAGCTTTAGTTACATTACATTTTTGATTATTAATACAAAACCTACAGTAACCACTCACAGTCGATCTACAATGTGACGCGTTATGACCTTGTAGATCTGCTATTTTCTGAACATTGAGTACTTTTACTTTGGTACTCAAAGTATATTTTGATGCTAAAACGTTTGTACACTGCAAGCTCCACCCCCCCCCCCCACACACACACACACACACACACACACACACACACACACACACACACCCCATACTCCACTGCCACTCCACCTCCCACCCCCCCCCTCCCCCTCTGTCATACTTCGACTATTCAAAAAAAGCCGATCTACAATGTGATGCGTTGTGAGCTTGTAGATCTGCTATTTTGGGAAAACCTTGACAGTTTTTGGAAAGTGTGAGTACAGGGGGTTGCAGCGGCCGGATGGCAACTGCGAGGTTCCCAGTTCGATCCCGGGCTCCCCCAGAGTTAGTGTCGAAGTGTCCTTGAGCAAGATGCTGAACCCCTAATTGCTCCGGATGAGCAGGTGCCTTGCAGGTGCCTTGCAAGACAGAAATACCAGGTCAAACTGAATTTGTACTTTTTATAACTACAGTTTTTTGGCTTTAAAGCGAGCCCACATTGTTTCTTTATAGGAACAATATTTTCTAGTATTCTTCAAAATGTTGCATATCATTAATTCATAGCATCATATACTAGCTGTGGTAGTCTCTTGTAGATTTCTAAGCATAATATTGTAGTTGGGTAAAGGGGGTACTTGGTTACAGCGATCAGGGGGGTTCTATATTAAGCCAAAACATATTTGAGAACCACTGTTCTATGCTATTGGATTTGCATTCCTTCTGTCTGTCATTCCCTGCCGCCCGTCCGATATCTTGTCTGGAGCTCATAGAGCCCTTATTACCCTGGCATCACACAGGCGTGTGCACGCAGGCAGTTTGCAAAAGAACCTGACTCAATAGTTGCAATGGAAAAATAGTCACAGCACTCACCTGTCAAATTCATTCCATCCATCTTTGGGCTGCAGTTTGTCTCCCAGTGATTGACTGTGTTGCTCGTGGATGTGAGGCCATTTTTAAAACAGTTTCTAGGAAATAAGGCTCATAATTCCACTCTGGAAGGGTTGCAATATAATATAAAAAAAACATTGAGCAAATTAAGCATTAACATTTGTGACACTAAAGGTTGCTCTTCCATTTAATGTATTCCATATTTTATGTAAAACAAATGTGAATTGCCTCTGCTCAACTTCCACTTAGATGAATGCTAATTGTGTGCCTGCCTGCCTGCCTGCCTCTCTTCAGACCCCATCTCACCCCTAATAGCACTCATCTCTTCAGACTCCACCTCACCCCTATCACTCACCTCTTCAGACTCCACCTCACCCCCTATCACTCACCTCTTCCGACTCCACCTCACCCCCTTGCACTCACCTCTTCAGACTCCACCTCACCCCTAATAGCACTCACCTCTTCAGACTCCACCTCACCCCCTAGCACTCACCTCTTCAGACTCCACCTCACCCCCTAGATAATCGACTTATCACATTAAAACACAATTGTTGTGCTTTGACGGAATACTGTAGATCTGTGTGTGTTTGTGTGTGTGTGTGTGTGTGTGTGTGTGTGTATGTTGCATGCGCGTCAATCCCGGGGGGGACGGGGGGGTTTTGTCCCCCCCTAGCTTCAGATTGGACCCCCCCAAGTCAGATTGGACGCCCCCCAAGTAATTTAGGATAATTAAAAAATACTTTTTAAATTTAAGTTAATAGAATCCGAACCCGCTTTTGAAATCATGACATGCACTAATAAACACTAATTTATCCCCCCCCCCCCCCCGTGTAAATCCCAAAATGGTTTGGTCCACAGCACCACATTCCTCCTCACTGCACGGTGAAAACACTCGCCCCAAAACACACTCGCCCCTATTTTTTTCGCCGGCCGAGGCCGCCGGATATACCCGGGGCGAGTGTGTTTTGGGACGATGCGTTCTTGTATTGTATCTATCCATTCCCGGCCACACAGCAACATCCAACATGTGGTTTTTCACCGGTTTGTTTACAAGTCGAATTTGGGGAAAGAGCTCAACAACATAACGAGACACGAGAGGATACAAGAGCTATCTGTGCTAGCTGCAAAGTGTGCAGATTTAAGCAAGTATTTTAAAACAGTGATAGACCCCCGCCGACTCAAACTAACGACCACGGGAGTTTATCATCAAATCCAAGGATTCGTAGTGTATAATTATAAACAAACAACCTCCTGGTGCTTCCAAGTTGGGGGGTAGTTTGACCAAAACCAAAGGTATTGAAGAGGAGGATATGGAGAATGTTACGGTCATCAGAGATCAAAGGATTTAGCAGCTGCCATTCTGATAATGTTAGGAGAATGGACTGACAGGAGTGACACTACGATCAGGTAGGGTCCAACCAAGTGTTTCCAAATGGACTGCAGTCTGCACAGAACCCTATCCATCAGATCCAAGTAGAGTAGGTATTTTTTTGCGTTTTTACTCACACGTCTCTGTGCCAAACCTTCTATTCGTTATACTTTACAGTAGCTATTGATAATCGTAGATGGTTGATGCTCAATTCCTCTGCTCTGCTCATTATTTGAAACAGCCAGTGGTGGGTAAAATAAAATTTATATTACTCCTACTTGGCAGTTGGCTGTGCCTCGGCCTGTGTTTTGCCTTGAGGTGATCAGGGCTACTCATCCCCAAGTCATTTAGAATAATAAAAAATGAATGTTAAAATAGTATTTTGATATTAAATCAGTAAAATTAGGCAAAATAACATAACCCTAACCTAACCCTAAAACCGAAATAAAGTAACCAAAATCCAAGAAAGAAACCTCCCAAATCCGCCATATAACCAAAAATGTTCGCGCGAGGGACCCCCCCCAGCCTCAAGACAGATTGACGCCCCTGGTATGTTGAATAGTGAGTTGATGTCGTGTTCAGAGGACGGAAGTGTGAGGATGTGGGAGATGCAAGACCTGCCCCTACCTGCAAAACCTGCTAATCCAGGTACACACACACACACACACACACACACACACACACACACACACACACACACACACACACACACACACACACACACACACACACACACACACACACACACACACACACACGTGTGACAGGGGGGGAAACGGGGTATTCTTATTATTTTTCTGTTATTTATTTATGCATGTTTTTCATCTCTTAACCCCTTTTAAAGCCTGTATTTTGATGTCTTAATGTATTCGTTTCTTGTTGGACAATGTTTTCCCCCGGTCCCCAAGCCACTAAGCAGCACTAAGTGTCAATGACAGCAAACAGCTGAGACGCTGACAGACACTCGGGCGTGGTCCCCACTGCCCAATCCCCTAGTAGGCGACGTCACCGGCGGCCAATCGAGAGTGAGGAGGGCGCGGTGAGCAGGACATGAACTAGAGCCGCGCTCATTCAAAAAGGAGTCAGCAAAGAGGAAGGTTGTGTGTAGGAGCTGGTGAGGAAGCCGAGTGTGAACTGAGAAAAAGACCAGTGCATTGGGGCGGTAAGAGGGACCAAGGGCGAGTACTCACACCACCGAGACAGTGTGAGACGCCGTGTGGACAAGGAACCCTGCGAGAGACCAGAGCATGCAGAGGAGGAGATGAGCCTGGAAAAGCAGCGAATTTAACAGTGACCAAGTGATCGAACGGAGCGGGACCTGGAGCGAGCCAAGGACGACGGGGTGGCTACAGTGTTGCACACGCAACCAACGCAGCGGCAGGTTAATACCTGCCGTCGTTGTAAGTACCGTCTTATGCAACACTAGCTGTGTAAACCCACTGAGTTACAGCCTCGCAGTATATTATCTGGGAACGGATGAACTGGCCCCTGCTTTTGTGATTTCAGATTGAAGATGATGATGATGTGGAACTAGAAGATTACAGAAGATTACCTGCTTGGTCCTCTCCCCACCGCAAACCCCCCATTTGCACTCATGAGTCTTGAAGTTATTATAGCACACAGCGCACTTTAACAGCATTTGGCACTTTACTTAAATTAAGTTATTGTTGCGCCCTGTTATTTTGCACTCTGCTATCATTTGCACATGTCCAGCCCCATTATCTTTTTGTATTGCATTTTTAGTTAGTTAGTTGGCGCCATAGGAGTTTAGGATTATTTTAGGATTATATTGTGTTTCTTTCTTATTTGTATTTTAAAGGCACAGAGGCCTCTTATATTAGGGAAATTCTTAATAAATGTATATTCACCCTTTTTAGCCATTTGTCAGTCTCCGTTTTCTCCTGGGTTTTAAAAGTGTTGTTCTCAATCAAGTTTAAGTACTTACCTGGTTTAACTCGAACCTGTGTAGAGCCTGAAAAGAAAGGTGTTAGTGGAGGAGTTCTTAGGCTCCTATAACAAACCTGAGTGGCGTAGTCTGCAAGTGATTTGTTCCATTGGTATTCACGATAATTATGCACCCGCACTTTAATGTGCAACCTATATTTTATTATTGTGAATCCATTGTGAATTTAATTGAAAGGATTAAAAAAGGGTGCCATTAAATTGGCAAGTCAAATGTGACACAGTTGGCCACCGTCACACACACACACACACACACACACACACTACATATGGACACTTACACACCACATACCACCACTGGCCATTTGGCATACCGGGCATATGCCCGGTGGACCGCTGGGCCAGTGGGCCACCCAAAAAAAAAGGATTATTACGGTCATTTCCGGGTCGCACGGCCCAATTATTGGTTACGTTATCGTTTGGGCTGGGATGCTTTCCAGCAGTGGCGTAATTTACACAGCTGGGTTGCTGGGTTAAAACAGTGAAACGCTCCCCCCCGTTGACAAAACGGTCCGGGGGGTGGTGGGCTGGTTCGGACCAAAATGCCAGGGCTGAATTTTGGTCCCAGTCCGCCCCTGTAAATGAGTGTTTATTGGGCCATTCAAGAAAGCCGCAAATGGAGCCTGCAGTACCACCATGGCCCAAGAAACCATCACGCCAGGATTAAATATTTGGAGCGGGGGAGTCTGGTGCAACGCTCAGGTCTTGGACCTGGTGAGACGGAGGAGGAGCCCGGCCAGGAGGCCATCCACAGAGCCTAGTCCCTCCTCGTGCCAGAGCCTCCGGCTGGGTCACCTGGGTGAGGGTGTATGTTGCAAGACCCGAAACACCCGTTGACCCCAGGCTACAACACTGATGATACGTCCCAGGTGCATCCATGTGATGTCCAATACAGTCCACTAAACTGTCAGCTGTAATGTCTTCTAGATTGATTGTTTTATTTATTTTTTTTCCAGAGTGCAGCGTATGTTTTGAATTGTTTAGAATGGGAGTGCTGTGTTTTTTGGAAACTCTAGCAGCGCAACAAGGCACTGAGCATTTATTTTGCGCTTGTGCGTTCACATGTCGTGGCGTTTTGATCTGCTTGCTGAGAGCTGAAATATATTCAACTTGTTTGGTAAGCTTTTTTAGGCAAGCGTCTTGGCGTTTCTAGATGGGGAAAGGCACCTTAAGCTGCCTTCATGCTCCAAATTAATCCATCCGAAAGCAGAACTTTCTTCCTTATCGCTTATCCACCAAAAGTTCCTATTGATAAGACATCTTTCTTACTCATTTTACTCCCCCCTTCCCCGCTCAGAAATCTGATGGAATTAATCACAGCTGTGTAGCTTGCTTTGTTCTGAGCGCTGGAGCATGTTCGTGTACATCTAGCATGGATATGTTAATACCTGGATATCGGACATTTGGATATTATGCCACAGAGGTATGGATGTGTATTTCTTGACACTTTGTACTTATTCTCGGCCACTAGAGGGGGACAAAGGTCTTTGTAAAAACCTCAGCCAACATGTGTTCCCAGTGCTATCACTGCTGTCTAGAATAAATCACACTGTCTGGAACCCACCGAGTTAGTTGGGAGAGTAAAAACATCTATGTGTGCTGAGGTGACCACCTATCCGCTTGTCACCGCTGCTCAGTGACATACTTTTGTAGTTATTCAGCCACTCAGTTCGGTCGGTGGATCACCGTGGATGGTGGCATGTAGCCACTCCCAGCTGGTGACTCGTGCTCCTCGTTGCTCATTGTTCTTGACGGCAGAGATTGATTGATTGATTGATGTAGTTTATTTAGAAAGACATGAGAATAGTACATGACAGTACATAACAGTACATGGAAGTACACATTCACAATACAAGGTCTACTAAACTGGAAACCCTCATTAAGCATTACGCTTGTTTAAGATGAGAACCCCATGCACACAAATCATGATGAAATATAAGAGGCAGGCAGATATACACACTACTATACAGAATGTCATACAATCAGCTTTCAGGTTACTGGTATGACGAGAGAAAAAAAAATATATATATATATATATACAAAAGAGGAAAATGAAGGAGGGGGGGGGGGGGTTAGCCTGGTAAACCCTCCCTCCGGAAATCTAATTTCTATTTGATTCCTGGAGTGAGTCTGGCCTGATCCGCCTGTCTGCAATATTGGCTGTGCTGGAGTTGGGCGGGAGTAATACCGTTGACTGACAACCCCTTCAGCCAATGATAATTTTTCCCCTTCAGCCAATCAGCAGTTCACCAGTCTTAATGTGACGCGACGGGACTTTTGAGACAGCCATACCCAAAATGGGTTGCCTTTTTCGGGTACAATGGTGTCACTGCCCGCCCCTACCGGTTCTCTAATTATTATTTTTTAAATAGGCTTTGTCATGATTAATTGACCACATATATGAAGTTAAACAACTAAATTCTATCCAAACGATATCTTATAAGTAAATTCCGTGCCTCAAAATAGAAGTTAGAGAGCTTTTTGAAGTAAAAAAATAGCGGAGAATTGGCCGCACATGAAAAAGATGGCTGCCGTTCGTGTTTTGGGCTCACTCGAACTCGCCACCTGATTGGCCAACGTAAGCTGTCAATCACAGAACAATGAGCGACGACGCTGATAGGCGCGTCCGTTTGGCATACACAGCCAATATTGCAGAGAGGCGGTTCATGCCAGACTCACTCCAGGAATCAAATAGAAATTAGATTTCCGGAGGGAGGGTTTACCAGGCTAGGGGGGGGTAGGGAGGGGTAGGTTAAGACTTAGACAGGGGCCATTTTCGAATTGCAGCCTCCTGAAGGTGTATCTTTAGGGCAGTTTTGAAAGTGAGTAGGGTTTTACACTCCTTTACTCCTTTTGGTAGGGCATTCCACATTTTTGATGAATAGCATGAGAACGAGTTCATACCCTTAGTTGAGCCAAATCTGGGTTGAACATGATCAGTGGAGCTGCCTCTGGTGTTATGATCATGGACTTCATTAACATTTTTGAAGTATTTTGACAAATACAGGGGGATCCCAATGTTGTGGTGTATCTTGAAGACCAGGCCCATAGCAAGTTGCTGTACTCTGTCCTCAACCCTAAGCCATCCAATCCTAGCAAAATGAGCAGGGGTTAGATGGGTTCTGTGATTGAGGCCAAGAAGTAGCCTTACAAGTTTGTTTTGGGATGTTTGGAGCCTTGTTTTTAAGGCCTTGGAGGTGTTGTGATACCATGAAGTGCATGCATAATCATAATGACCTTGAATGAGGGCCCCTGCAAGAATCTTCAGAGTATTCTTACTGACTAGGCGATCAATCCTCCACAAATAGCGTGTTGTTCGGTTGACATTTTTGATCACTTTTTCTGCGTTTTTGTTACCAGAGATGTTTGCCTCCAAGATGGAGCCCAGGTAGGTAATTTCATCCTTTCTTTTGATGACATTATCACCCACTTTGATCGTGAAACTCTCTGCCTTGCTAAGGTTAGGACTGGACCCAAAGAGGATGGATTCAGTTTTACCCAGGTGTAATGAAAGTTTGTTGTCAGAGAGCCAGATGCAGATCTTGTTGAGTTCGGAGCTGAGAGTTTAATTGGTTTGATAATATTTGTTCTGCAGATTCTTTCCCCCACAAATGCGGAATTTTGCCTATAGTATGTGAAGTAAATAAAAGAGAGGTACTTGTGTAATCTACTGGTAATGCTGAGCACTCACGCACGCACGCACACACACACACACACACACACACACACACACACACACACACACACACACACACACACACACTTTTAACAACTTCACAATTAACAACTTATTCATGTCCACATAAAGGAGAGCATACGAGGACACAAATATTAAAGGTACAGTTAAGGTTACTTTCACAAAATCATTTCACATGTCTTCATGATGCCATAAGCATGTCACTCAGTACACTATGGGTATAAGTAACAGCGTCTACGCCATATGTCCTTTTTGAAACCCTCTAACAACCAGTCTCTCTCACACACACACACACACACACACACACACACACACACACACACACACACACACACACACACACACACACACACACACACACACACACACACACAGTTGAACCAATAATGGCCACATGCTGTTTTGTACAATGAGCGGATCTAGCTCTGGCCCATAGCGTTAGAAGGAGTTCTCCTTAACACTATGTGACTTTTAAGGCATTGCCCTCATGCCACCGGTAGCGCAGCCTCTCGACTTTAGTAAAATGTGGTTTACACTTTGTCTACTCACCAAAACAAAGACGGGTTTAAGATGTTGAAAGCCTACTTTCCTTGATGGTAACACTCTGAGCCCCCCACCTCCCGTCTAAAATACACTTTTCAGCCAGAGAAGAAAATATTTCACTGGAAGGATATATTTTAGTTACTCCACTGCGCCCCCTACAGATCTGGTCAAAGGCATTTTTCTATAGACAAGATCTATAGGGGGCGCAGTGGAGTAACTAAAATGTGTTTTTCCTTCCAGTGAAATATAAATGTTCTGGCCAAAAAGTGTATTTTACAAGGAAGGTGGGGGGCTGATTGTCTTGACTCTTTCCACCAAGGAGAGAAGCTTTCAACACATTAAAACCGTCTTTGTTTTGGTGGAAGCAAAAGCGTATTCTTTAATTTTTACTAAAGTCAAGAAACATATTGTTTAGAGAACTCCTTCTAACTTTATGGAACAGAGCAGTGTTGCCAGGGATACATGACACTAGCCAAAAGCAACTAGAAGCTAGAAACGCTATCTTTGCATTTATAGCATCTAAGACTAAGTTGCTTGCGGAAGTAAGGGCAACTTGACGTCCCATGTTAGCATTACATTTCCATCCAAACTACCCAATATTCGGTCAGGATGTTAATCAAAACACAAACAAGACAACATAACAATGTATTCAACAATTAAAGAGCATAAATAGTCATTTTGTACCTGAAAGTGGAGATTTCAATAAAGATTGTGGAACACTCGCTTAGAGCTTAAACTCTGTCCCAGCCTCACTCATCTGCGAAAAGAATAGATTCAATGATCTCTTCTGTATGTTTTACTCTGTTAATCCTTTTAAACATTTTAACCTCTTTCATGGGACTTCTATATATTGTTTATTCTCACAATTTGGTTTCACATTTTATAGGACTTATATTTAATATTATTATAGGATTTTATTTACTACAACTTACTTAAAAGGATCAGGATCAGTTTTGACCAATAACCTGAACATATGATAAGTATATAAAAAGTGAAAAGGATTCAGGTCTATTGATTATCTTGGTAGTAACCTTGGTGGTTTATTTGAAAATTTGAGTTTACTCGTTACTTTGCAGTAATTATTATATTATAAAACATACATTAACCACTTTAGCCCTATTTTATACATAGGCTATTTGAAAATAGCCAATCTACAAGCTTGCGACGCGTTGTGAGCTTGTAGATTGACTATTTTCAACATTTTAGTACTTTTACTTTTGGTAGTTTAAGTATATTTTGATGACAATACTTTTACTCAAGTAACATTTTGAACACAGGCCTTTTACTTGTAACAGAGTATTTTTATAATGTGGTATTGCTACTTTCTTTTTTAAATGTACTTTTTCCACCATAGGCCATAATATAATCACACTAGTTTATAAATAATCTATGCCTCGCTGAAAGTCTACCACAGCTTACATGGTATTATGTCATTGCTGGCGGGTGGATAATTTGTATGTCCAAAACCGTTATTTTTTATATTTAAAAACATTTTAAAATTGTGAAAATCTTCAGGTTCACACGTGTTGCATCGCAACACGTTGTGAGCTTGTAGATCTGCTATTTTCACTACTTTTGTGCGACACTGTTGTATGATGAAGTATGGCATCAATTTACGGAAAAACATAAACAATGGAAATATGGAGATACAAGGTTTCTGCCCGACAGCAACAATATGGTCCTCAATGTTCAGGTGTCATTGCAGGGTGTCATCCCTACGTTCCCCAGGTTCTATATTCCCTGGGTTATATGTTCCCTGGGATCTACCTCGCTTACCAAAGAGGTTAGGATTGTAAATTAATAACATAGAACCCGGGGTAGGTACCCTCACAAAAACATGCAGTAATCCTGGTCTTAATACTGCCTCCCCCTAGTCAGCCGGTGCACCTGATGGAGGGGAACTGGTTGGAATTACCACGCTCTACGTCCTACCGGGGAAACTCCCCCCTGTCAGGTGATAAGAAGCGGCCTGCTTACTCCTCATGCATTGAAGGAAGCACGAGCTCAGTTCTGGGCTCTCCCCAGGCTGGCAGAGGGATCAGTGGGTTACAAAAAACTAAAAATAAATAAAATAAGTATACTAACATACATGGACTGAAAAGCTTCAGCTGATGAAAAGGTTAAAACTGTCTTTCAGGAGGAAATGTAAAATAGTCAAACACTCCAGTCTCAGGGGTGTCATTTGGGGTCTCGTCTCAGGGGATGGAAATTGCCACGCCGTTGTGAGCTTGTAGATCGGCTATTTTAGCAACACATTTTTCTTTTGTCTGAAGTGGTCACTTTTTTGCCACCCTCAAGTTTTAATGAAATGACGGCTCTGTCCAGCCTCGATGACAGAAAATAATATTGATTTCAAAGTTACTGTTGCAACTTAAGTCTTCATCAGGACAAACATTTATATAAAAGCCTCATGAATACATGTAAAAACGTTAGCAGTGAATACAGATGTTTGCATGGAGGCTGGTGTGTTATTATATTAACCCATTAAAACCGGGAAGCATCTTTCTTCATTTTAGATATTAGAAGTTTTTTCAGAAAACTCTTAGGATTTAGAACAGTGGTTTAGAAGAGTGGTTCTCAACATTAGCAGATATGCTGTTTTTTTCAATCTTACATTTTTATTTGATTTTTTAAAACGTTTTTGGCTCAAAACCTTTTCAGATGGGGGTCTGTGGCCAAACACATATCATGTTGGGGGTCTTTCACATGGAAATGTTTGAGAACTACTGATTTAGAAGGCATTTGCAGGTGTTTACAGGTGTTTGCATGGAGGCTGGTGTGTTATATTAATACAGATGATTACATGGAGGCTGGTGTGTTATATTACATCCAGATGGTTACATGGAGGCTGGTGTGTTATTATATTAATACAGCTGTTTACATGGAGGCTGTTGTGTTATTATATTAATACAGATGTTTACATGGAGGCTGGTGTGTTATTATATTAATACAGAGGTTTACATGGCAACTGGTGTGTTATATTAATACAGATGTTTGCATGGAGGCTGGTGTGTTATTATATTAATATCCATGTTTACATGGAGGCTGGTGTGTTATTATATTAATACATACATACATATACATATATATATATATATATATATATATATATATATATATATATATATATATATATATACATATATATTTTATGTATATATATATATATATATATATATATATATATATATATATATTATATATTATTATATATTATTTTTGTACCGTTCTTGAGCCTCACTGCTGTGCCACAAGACAAGTCCAGATGCGACAACTGACAACCACACAGTATTATAATAAAGTTTATTTGCGTCTATTAATTTACTATATCGGTTTGTTTCCCAGTACAGAGGTAATTATTCTGCATCCTTATTTTGAGCATGTCATTATAGGTGAAAATTGTAAATGTAATAAAATTGTGCATTTCATATTTTATCACAACTGTTCAAAAATAGCAGAGCTACAAGCTTTGACATGTCGCATCGTGACACGTGGTGAAATTGTCGATCTGCTATTTTCGCTTCGAATACAAATGTCTTGAGATTTTGACAAAACATTCAGAGAGTGCAACAGAAGCACATTATATGTATGCTATTTTAATGACCTCTTCCAATAAAGAAAGGATTCCAAATAATCCTGCTGGCTTCTCCTTTTCTTATACAATAACTTGTCTTATTTGTATGTATTGTTTCTATTTAAAATTACAATGTGCTCATAAACTAAACTAAACTACAGTAAACTTGAGTTTATACGAAGAAAAAATAATTAAATACAGAATCAATAACCTCAGTAAAAGGCTGTGTGAAACAGAAAGGTCTTCAGGTTTTATTTCAGAGAACATTTATACAGACGTGGCAGGATTTAAGGTTAGGCAGGGTTACAGCCAGACTTCAGAAGACGGCTTTACTATAAATATATATATATATATATATATATATATATATATATATATATATATATATATATATATATATATACACGCGCACACACACACACACACACACACACACACACACACACACACACACACACACACACACACACACACACACACACACACACACACACACGTATATATCCTCCAGAACAAGGAAGATAGCAGCATTCTGATAAATATTTGAGACAAAAACTGTGTGTCCCCGCAGGTGATACCATTAGTCCTATTACAGAGACCAGATGATACTCTCTCTCTGTTTGTGTGTGTGTGTGTGCGTGTGCGTGTGTAAAATAATCACAATTAACAGCGGTACCTAAACTTTTGCCACACAAACTGCAACTAAAAATGTATTACCATATGTGTCCTCACTTGCATTTTCAAATATCATTTTCGATTGAAGGGTTTTTCCCCCATATGAATCATACATACGTACATTTTCAGATGTTGAGATTGGTTAAAACTTTTCCTACGAACTGAACAAGCTTTTCACCTGTATGAATCCTCATTTGTATTTTCAGAGTTTGATTTTCATTAAAGCATTTTCCGCAAACTGAATGAGTAAAGTGTTTGTGTCGTTTGAGTCGCTAAAGCTTTTCCTACAAACTTAACAAGCAAATTACTTTCCCCCTGTATGAATCCTCATGTGTGTTTTCAGTGTTCGATTTTCACAAAAGCATTTTCCACAAACTGAGCAAGGAAAGGGCTTCTCCCCTGTATGAGTCTTCATGTGATCTTTCAGATTTTGAGATCGGGTAAAATTTTTGCTACACTGAACAAGCAAATGGTTTGTCCCCTGTGTGGATCATCATGTGCGATTTCAGATGATGAGAGTGGTTAAAGCTCTTGCTACAAACTGAACAAGCAAAGGGTTTGTCCCCTGTGTGAATCATCATGTGCGATTTCACATGTGCAGACTGGTTAAAGCTCTTGTTACCGACTGAGCAAGGAAAGGGCTTCTCCCCTATATGAGTCCTCATGTGTGTTTTCAGATCTCCAGATTGGTTTAAGTTTTTGCTACAAACAGAACAAGTAAATGGCCTTTCCCCTGTATGAGTCCTCATGTGTTTTTTCAGATGTTCAGATCGGGTAAAGTTTTGCTACAAACTGAACAAGCAAAGGGTTTGTCCCCTGTGTGAATCATCATGTGCGATTTCACCTGTGCAGACTGGTTAAAGCTCTTGCTACAGACTGAGCAAGGAAAGGGCTTTTCCCCCTTATGAATCCTCATGTGTATTTTCAGAGTTCGATTTTCACTAAAGCATTTTCCACAATTTGAACAAGTAAAGGGTTTGTCCATTGTATGAGTCTTCATGTGACTTTTCAGATTTGCAGAATTGCTAAAGCTTTTCCTACAAACTGGACAAGCAAATGACTTTCCCCCAGTATGAGTCTTTGGGTGTGTTCGAAAATACAGCACTGAGCGCACTGGCCAATACAAACTAATAGGCGAGTGTGCTCCGGTGCGTCATTTTCGAACGCGCCCTAAATGTGTTTCTTCAGATCTCCAGATTGGTTAAAGCTTTTGCTACAAACCGGACAAACATTGTTCTTTCCTGTTTGACTCCTCATGAATGGTGTTTTTT
Source organism: Gymnoscopelus braueri (assembly GCF_963280865.1). Taxonomy (NCBI): domain Eukaryota; kingdom Metazoa; phylum Chordata; class Actinopteri; order Myctophiformes; family Myctophidae; genus Gymnoscopelus; species Gymnoscopelus braueri. The sequence continues at coordinate 1,246,799 of NC_137624.1, read as the reverse complement.
TTTACGATTTCATATTTTGAGACAACTTGCTGCTCAAAGACTATCTTTGTCCTTCCACATGTTGTGTCTTGTGTGGTTTCAGTGTGTTTAAAACAGACTGAGCATCACTGGCCTCCCACTCATCACTGTCTTCAGTATCAGATTCAGAACAGTGTGAAGCCCAGTCAACACTGTCGTCAGTAATGTCCGATTCAGAACTGTGTGAAGAGAGGAGCTGGTCATCACCAGTTGGTTGTGATGTTCCACAGTGCTCTACATCAGCTTGTGTTTTCATGTGTTCAGTTGAGGTGCTGGCTAGAGGCTCTGTCTCTCTGTTCTTATACTCATCTTCACTTTTCACTGCTAGTAATGTCAACGATGACCCTGCATCCTCCTCTGGTTTTTGAAGTAACTCCTCCTGCTGCTCCTCTTTAATCTGTGGAGGTTCTAGTTTCACCTGGACCGGACTGATGCTCCTCTCCTTCTGTTCCTCTTTAATCTGTGGAGGTTTTGTTTCACCTGGACCAGACTGGGACTCATCTCCTGCTGTTCCTCTTTAATCTGTGGAGGTTCTAGTTTCACCTGGACCAGACTGAGACTCATCTCCTGCTGTTCCTCTTAAATCTGTGGAGGTTCTAGTTTCACCTGGACCAGACTGAGACTCATCTCCTGCTGTTCCTCTTGTTATAGAAATATTAATAATAATAATATTCCATTCGGGTGAAGTTTTAGATCATTTATTAGGAAGATTCAGGGAGAGAGCAACAGCATACAGATCATGTGAAACATGTGAAACAGAAAGGTCTTCAGGTTTTATTTCAGAGAACATTTATACAGACGTGGCAGGATTTAAGGTTAGGCAGGGTTACAGCCAGACTTCAGAAGACGGCTTTACTATAAATATATATATATATATATATATATACACGCGCACACACACACACACACACACACACACACACACACACACACACACACACACACACACACACACACACACACACACACACACACACACACGTATATATCCTCCAGAACAAGGAAGATAGCAGCATTCTGATAAATATTTGAGACAAAAACTGTGTGTCCCCGCAGGTGATACCATTAGTCCTATTACAGAGACCAGATGATACTCTCTCTCTGTTTGTGTGTGTGTGTGTGCGTGTGCGTGTGTAAAATAATCACAATTAACAGCGGTACCTAAACTTTTGCCACACAAACTGCAACTAAAAATGTATTACCATATATGTGTCCTCACTTGCATTTTCAAATATCATTTTCGATTGAAGGGTTTTTCCCCCATATGAATCATACATACGTACATTTTCAGATGTTGAGATTGGTTAAAACTTTTCCTACGAACTGAACAAGCTTTTCACCTGTATGAATCCTCATTTGTATTTTCAGAGTTTGATTTTCATTAAAGCATTTTCCGCAAACTGAATGAGTAAAGTGTTTGTGTCGTTTGAGTCGCTAAAGCTTTTCCTACAAACTTAACAAGCAAATTACTTTCCCCCTGTATGAATCCTCATGTGTGTTTTCAGTGTTCGATTTTCACAAAAGCATTTTCCACAAACTGAGCAAGGAAAGGGCTTCTCCCCTGTATGAGTCTTCATGTGATCTTTCAGATTTTGAGATCGGGTAAAATTTTTGCTACACTGAACAAGCAAATGGTTTGTCCCCTGTGTGGATCATCATGTGCGATTTCAGATGATGAGAGTGGTTAAAGCTCTTGCTACAAACTGAACAAGCAAAGGGTTTGTCCCCTGTGTGAATCATCATGTGCGATTTCACATGTGCAGACTGGTTAAAGCTCTTGTTACAGACTGAGCAAGGAAAGGGCTTCTCCCCTATATGAGTCCTCATGTGTGTTTTCAGATCTCCAGATTGGTTTTTAAATGTGTTTCTTCAGATCTCCAGATTGGTTAAAGCTTTTGCTACAAACCGGACAAACATTGTTCTTTCCTGTTTGACTCCTCATGAATGGTGTTTTTTTTTACGATTTCATATTTTGAGACAACTTGCTGCTCAAAGACTATCTTTGTCCTTCCACATGTTGTGTCTTGTGTGGTTTCAGTGTGTTTAAAACAGACTGAGCATCACTGGCCTCCCACTCATCACTGTCTTCAGTATCAGATTCAGAACAGTGTGAAGCCCAGTCAACACTGTCGTCAGTAATGTCCGATTCAGAACTGTGTGAAGAGAGGAGCTGGTCATCACCAGTTGGTTGTGATGTTCCACAGTGCTCTACATCAGCTTGTGTTTTCATGTGTTCAGTTGAGGTGCTGGCTAGAGGCTCTGTCTCTCTGTTCTTATACTCATCTTCACTTTTCACTGCTAGTAATGTCAACGATGACCCTGCATCCTCCTCTGGTTTTTGAAGTAACTCCTCCTGCTGCTCCTCTTTAATCTGTGGAGGTTCTAGTTTCACCTGGACCGGACTGATGCTCCTCTCCTTCTGTTCCTCTTTAATCTGTGGAGGTTCTAGTTTCACCTGGACCAGACTGGGACTCATCTCCTGCTGTTCCTCTTTAATCTGTGGAGGTTCTAGTTTCACCTGGACCAGACTGAGACTCATCTCCTGCTGTTCCTCTTAAATCTGTGGAGGTTCTAGTTTCACCTGGACCAGACTGAGACTCATCTCCTGCTGTTCCTCTTGTTATAGAAATATTAATAATAATAATATTCCATTCGGGTGAAGTTTTAGATCATTTATTAGGAAGATTCAGGGAGAGAGCAACAGCATACAGATCATGAGAAGCAGGCCTCCAGGCCTGCTCCAGCAGCCCCTCCTGCAGCCCCTCGGGGCACAAGCCTCTTGAACCTCCTCTAACACAGTTCTTTATACTCCACATTGTACCAAAGATGCTATTCTAAATGGTCTTATAAGGTATGGACTAAAGATAAGAGAGACACAACCATAGCTACACAAATACACATAGCTGACACAGTGAGAGTAGCATGAAGGATTCAGATCAGCTGTTAGATTGACAGCTGTAGCTGAGTTAGATTTAGCACATTCATGTGTAGAGTGGTTGACTAAAGACCCCTGCTGTGAGTTTAAATCTCCTTAGTTCAAATACAGTTAGATAGTACAGCAATGATCGAAGAACAGGTTGGCATTCTAATTTATCCATTACATTCCAGAGTTTTTTGTTTTTGTACATGAATAATCATTCATGTACATACAACAGGAGATTTATAGAATGACAAATCAATAGACATTTTACTACCTACATGTTGATACAGTTATCTTACAGAATAGTATTTCTGCTTGTTTGGGTTTGAGAGTTCTTCTCTCATCTTTCTAGAATTTAGTATATGTGAAATCTTTTATCTGGTTGGACGTTAAATCTCAGTTTTTCCAAGGCAAAGGGCCCTTAGTGCGCATACTAATTTTTATGGGTGGATACGAATATTAATACTTCTCTCCCTTCTAAACGTTAAAAGTCCAGAGATTATGCAGTCAAAACAAATATTTCCACATTAGTGGCCAATGCCCAGTTTACTAATTTTTTAGATATCAGCTTTTATCTAGAACTCCTATATTAATTAATACAGATAGATATCAAACATATCACATGAAACATATTACAGAATAATAGATCTGCTTGTTTTAGGTTTGAAAGCTTTGAGAGCTTCTCACTCAATGTCAAATCTATATCTGTTTGTATGTTAAATCTCTGTTTCTCACGGCTGAGGGCTCCATTATCATCACGTGGAATTTGCTACCAAATGGAATTTTCATCACTCAGGCATTTTCGCTACATGGAATACAAATCTCACCGTTCTAGACGTTGACATGCCAGAGATTAGGCAGTAAGAACAAATATTTTCAGTTAGATATAGTTTTCCAGTCTTCATGGCTCTTTCCTCCATCTTACTTGGCATACGGGTCCATTTGGTTTATATTTCTGACAGTGATCTCCACTGGGCTGGTTGGGGTCCCAGTGTTCAGTGGCTCTCACGTGCGGCATGTATCTCTGTGGCAGTGATCTCCACTGGGCTGGTGGGTCCCAGTGTTCAGTGGCTCTCACGTGCTCTCTGTGGCTCTCTGTGCATTGGTCCTCCTGCTGTGGCAAAGTCTCTTGTTGTTTGTTTGACATGGTGTCGATTTCCTCACCTTCGCTGTTACATGGTGACATTGTTGGTGCTGCTCTCATGGCTGGTGACCACGCACGCTCTGCTGTGGAAAACGCATGCTCTGCTCCTTCCCTCTGGCACTTGAAGCTTGTGGTTTCCTTGTTGTCATCACAGACAGAGTAGATCGGTCTGCGAGGTTCCAATCGTGTGTAGACCTTGTTGAAGAAGATCATCAGAAGTTGATTCTGCTTGCTTCTGTAGTGCTCCTCTTTGTCCTCCATCGTCTGGATCTGGTCCGGATCTGCTTTGAGAAAATCTTCTTCCCAAAAAGTCCTTCACCCTTAAGTTCTTTTGATCAAGTATCCATAATCATAATGTTTATGATGATGAAATATTGATCCCATCCTCGTCGCCAAATGTTATAGAAATATTAATAATAATAATATTCCATTCGGGTGAAGTTTTAGATCATTTATTAGGAAGATTCAGGCAGAGAGCAACAGCATACAGATCATGAGAAGCAGGCCTCCAGGCCTGCTCCAGCAGCCCCTCCTGCAGCCCCTCGGGGCACAAGCCTCTTGAACCTCCTCTAACACAGTTCTTTATACTCCACATTGTACCAAAGATGCTATTCTAAATGGTCTTATAAGGTATGGACTAAAGATAAGAGAGACACAACCATAGCTACACAAATACACATAGCTGACACAGTGAGAGTAGCATGAAGGATTCAGATCAGCTGTTAGATTGACAGCTGTAGCTGAGTTAGATTTAGCACATTCATGTGTAGAGTGGTTGACTAAAGACCCCTGCTGTGAGTTTAAACCTCCTTAGTTCAAATACAGTTAGATAGTACAGAAATGATCGAAGAACAGGTTGGCATTCTAATTTATCCATTACAATAGCGCACCACAACACGCTAAATCCGGCAGCGAACAAGTGTCGAACACCGAATCAAAGATACAAGCACACCACGTCCTGTTAAAATGGAATACAAGTCCCCTAAAAGAGAGCATGATTATAAGGGACATTCAAGCAGGGATTACTCTAAGTTGAACGCTTCCGCCCTACCGTACACCCCCCAAGGTACACCAGCAGCTAATGCCAAGGCACCCACCACTGAACCACTGGCAAACTTCCTGGCTCGGCGAGACTTGGTGAGCTCAAGCTTATATCAGTTCGATGACAGGCCCGAAAACTACCGTGCTTGGCACTCATCCTACACCAACGCTATCAGAGGGTTAGGCCTCACAGCAACAGAGGAATTGGATTTAATGACAAGGTGGCTTGGTAAGGAATCCAGCGAACATGTCAAACGAATGCGCTCCGTGCATGTAAACAACCCAGCAGCAGCTCTTCAGAAGGCATGGGAAAGACTCCGTGAATGTTATGCAGCTCCCGAAATATTGGAGAACTCTCTTTTCAAGCGCCTGGATGACTTCCCACGAGTGACGGCGAAAGACCACAAAAAGCTACAAGACCTAGGAGATCTGCTCATGGAGCTCCAGGGTGCAAATGAGGACGGATACCTCAGGGGGCTGTCATATTTGGACACTCCACGGGGCATAAACCCCATTGTCGAGAAGCTACCTTACGGGCTCCAAGAAAAATGGATGTCTACCGGCTCCAAATGGAAGGAGGAAAATGGCAGCTGTTACCCTCCATTTCAGTATTTTGCCGGGTTTGTCTGTTACGAAGCACGAAAGCGTAACGACCCAAGCTTTTTTCTTTCCAGCAGTGACACTGCACCTGCAAAAACAGACAGACCTACCTTTAAAAGTCAAGGCTCCAGCTATCCAATCACGGTTCACCAGACCGATGTCTCCACAGGAGAAACTGATGCAAACAACCTTGTGAAAAGCGACAATGATCCACGTATAACATGCCCAATCCACGACCTTCCACATCCACTGAGGAAGTGCAGGACATTCAGAGATAAAACACTCTCGGACAGGAAGGCCTTTCTCATGGAAAAAGGAATATGTTTCAAATGTGTGTCCTCGGCCTCTCATCTAGCAAAGGACTGCAACAATGCAGTAAAGTGTGAGGAATGTGACAGCAGCTTTCACGTAACAGCCATGCATCCCGGGCCAGTGCTTCATGCACGTTAACGAGAAAACCTGTCATGGCGGGGAGTCGCATGACAGTCTATTCAGGTTAGTCTATCAAGGCTGTAGTCTCACGCCCTCAAGGAGACTTCACAGACAAGGATGTCTACAACAAAACAGTGGAGGAAAATTCAGGAATACCTACCAACCCTGCAATGCGGTCAGTGGACTGAGTCCAAAAGAAACCTTCAACATGGACATGTTGACCTGCCAAGGGACAATGAAGCTGTTCGGAACAACTGGCCAATTGCTTTGATCACCGCCACCTTAGCTAGGAAAAAGGAAAGATTACGCAATGTGGAAATGAAGACTATGGACCGAGGTTGTGCAAAGACTTTGTGTAGACTAGTCATAGTTCTGCTTCTACCTACAGAGGACTCCTATTCAGAACCCGCAGTGTAAAAGATAAGATGGTGACCTCATAAAGGTCAAGCGGATAATGTGATTTTTATTGTTTGCTGTTATGTTGCTTAGAATGGCTTTATTTTGAAAGACAAAAGTACCCTTATATTGAAAGGCCCTCTTGACAAGAAGAGGCCACTGTGACTTTAGGTCCTCTTGATGAGAAGAGGTTGTTAGTTAAGGCAGGTGTGTGAGTTTAGCTAATTGCACTGGATACAGAACAGCTGTGTGAGCCAGCAAACAGCATTTTTATGTCAGTAGCAGCAGAGAGTGCATGCTCTTCATTGCTGTCCAATTCTGATGTTTTTCATCTTACCTTCAACATACCTTCCCCAGGAGGCAATGCTGTAAGTTAGAATTCATGTGGAAGCTATAATTTCATGTTGTTGTGGCAATTTCATGTATGCTTAACTAAGACAATAAGTTAATGTTAAAAATGGCAGTTAATGGTTATTTTGTATTAAAAAATGATTGTATTTACAAGCCACTGTAAATAGAAGAGGACAACATCTCATGATACATTGTATGTTACTTTTGTTTCCAGTTTTTACTCCATGACCTGTAATGATGAGGAATCTTCAGTAAAAAGAACAAGTCCTACTTTCTGTCATTATTCTTATGGGAAGTGGAGTTTAGCTTGCTGTTGAGCTGAAGTTCAGCATACACTTTGGCAGGAACAGCACACTCAATACTCGGTCAGAATTTCCATCAAAACACAAACAAGACAACATAACAATGTATTCAACCATTCAAGAGCATAAATAGTCATTTTGTACCTGAAAAGTGGAGATTTCAATAAAGATTGTGGAACACAGTCGCTTAGAGCGTCCTCCCAAGACGGATATAGAAGACATGCCATCTCCTGTTACTTCCTGTATCAATGGAAGTGGGCGGACGCCGTTTTAGCAGACCGGAAGCAGGTTGGAGTCTATTCATTTTCAAAGGCAGAGTAGTCTCGCGTAGCCAGACAACTATTCCACAATCTCCGAATGCTATATAGAGTCAATATAGCACAACTACAACTCCCGAAATCCAATTGAGGAAACTGGCACTTCCGTTCACGAAAATATATTTTAAAATATCTTTACATTTTCTTTTTTAATTTCCATTTCTGCTAAGCAGCAAGCTAAATATACTTAAATGATTTTGATTTATAGTCGGATAAATTTGCGCGACTGTAAAGACGAAACGGAACTGGGGAGGAAGCTTCACATCCGGTTTATATTATAATTATGATCAGAGCTTCCGAGTCCCAGACATAGAGTTAAAAATAATAGAGAGGGCACCCGAAATCTCCTCCCATCCACTTGCATTGAGTTGCTCACCCAGCGCATGGGCCTAAATCACCCCTTCTTCCGGGTTGGAAATTTGGTGGGCGCGGCCTATTTAGGGCCCAGTTCGTCACAGAAGTGACGCGTTTTGCGTCACAGAAGCGCGCAGCCCCGTGCGCAAGCACGTGAGTCGAGCCCATTGGTCGAAACCGTTTTCGCTCGTTCATGTTGAGGCCCCAGGCCTGCAGTACCATGAATGGCCAGCATGTCCATTTGGCTTCAATGAAACCACTGGGTTCTGGGGGCTTGGGTCCCAGACCATAGATATAGAAACCTAGATACCTCATTGGCTTCTGCAGTTCTTTGGAGCGACCTGTTTCGTATGGTGGCCGCCATACGCGCTGTGATTGGCCAGTGCCCGTTCCCCCCCGGAAATTGGGGGAACGGGCACTGGCCAATCACAGCGCGTCTTTTCCAGGACTTGTCAGAATCTAGTTGTCCCGCCCCCATATGCCTCTCATTGGCCTACTGAACGCCCCCTTCTGTGACGCACGCGGAAATTTCCAGCTGCCCCCCAAAAGGCTCTCCGGGAAGCGGAAGCGCGCCCGCCATGCCGACGCTTCAGAGCCAGAGGAGGCGTCTACCTTTATATGTCTATGTCCCAGACAGTATGACCGGAAACATTTGAAAATTGTGGGAGGCAACAGTCTGGCCACGCGAGACTAATGGCAGAGTGAACGTCAGCTTCTGAACCATTCTTTAGCTCCATGGTCACTGAACTAAATATTGGACCAGATCGTCACAAGCCACACAATATTCCGAACATTTTGAAACATTTTTTTTTTCCAGAGAGACAAAATGTTTCTGTCCCAGCAACACACTCTCGCGGGATCTAGCACCAGTCAACATTGGACGTTCGCGAGATTTGCCGTCAGACGGCGGCGTCCGCTTAGAAGACCATTTGTAGGATTTGTGTACCATGTCGCCTCTAGTGGCTCCAATTGGGATGGTGTATCTCGATAAATTAACAATCTTTGTCTCCTCTTTACGCCCTCTGCAGCCCTGAGGAAGACTCAACAGATCACAGATTCAATGATCTCTTTCTGTTTTGTTTTACTCTGTTAATCCTTTTAAACGTTTTAACCTCTTTCATGGGGCTTCTGTACATTGTTTATTCTCACAAATTGGTTTCACATTTTATACGACTTATATGCATTTAATTTACTACAATTATAAATTAATCATATTTCGTCCCTGGATCCGTTTTGACCAATAACCTGAACATATGATAAAGTATATACAAAGTGAAAAGGATTCAGGTCTATTGATTATCTTGGTAGTAACCTAGGTGGTTTTCCACTGTAGGCCTAACCTGTAGAAAGCCTTTCTATGTACTGTTGTTTGAGCTCATATCTGCCCTATATACTGTGTGTGTTGTTTCTCCTGTGTGATAGTGTTCCCTAGTGGGCTGCATTAATCCCTGCACGGATACTCATCCATACCTCAATGCTTGAGTGAAACTGAGCCAAATCTTATACTATATATGGTGTGTGTGTGTGTGTGTGTGTGTGTGTGTGTGTGTGTGTGTGTAGACCGAAGTCTAAAGCCTGATTGATACTTTGCCATACAGCAGTGTCCCATGCTGACATTGGCAGATAATTTACATCTACAAGCTCACAACGTGTCGCGGCACACTGTCAGCTTGTAGATCATCCATTTTACGGGACACTTTGGCACCACAACGTATGAATTAGGCATGATGTAGTAAGATATCGAATTGTCCCTTTTCAGATGACGCGCACCCATCATCTCTTTTCACTCAAAGTCTGTGTGTAGGCATGTCACAATTATTACTTAATTGCCTAATCTCAACTATTTGAGATAAACGCAATTATCTTTTGCATAATCGTCATAATCATTTCCAAGTGGAAAAAGTATAATTTTCAACATTTCCCCCCAAAAATAGTGGAAATAGCAGATGTCGGCTATTTCCGCTATTCAAATAAAGTGTAAAGTTATTAAAATAGGTACATGCATCTTTTGTTTACGAAGCCTAAAAGACAAACAGAATTTTAATTTGTATTCATCATGTTCCAATGTTCAATGACAGAAACATTTAGCAGACGCTCTTAATCCAGAGCGATTTACAGTAAGCTAAGTAAACACGAGGTAATACATCAAATGCATAGAAATGGTAATCTAGGATCACAGGTAAACCAAGAACCTATCATCAGTCTAAACAGTATAATATCCCCCAAAAAAACACAATTAAATTGTTAATCGCAATTATTTTGAGTGGCAATTAATCGGCAAGTAAAATGTCATAATCGTGACAGCCCTATCTGTGTGTGAAATGTTTTGTGCCTTCATCAGTGGTGCATTATTTTGTATTACTTTTATTAGAGCCTGACTGATTTAGTGGTCTGGTCCATTTATCAGTCATTATTTGCCTTTTTTTTTTTACATCAGTGTCTGCAATTATGTCATTACAGAACAAACAAAAAAATAGCCCTACAAGCTCACACGCAACACATTGTGTGAGCGTGCAGATCTGCTATTCTTGTGGAATATGGCTTAAGTGGTTAATAAAGTTTGGTTTATGTGTTTAATTTGTATACATCAAAAAAGTTGTTATTTATTTACATAAGATGTTTTGCTTATAAGATAAATGTTTAAAAAATGTTTCCAGGATTTTCTCTTTTCTACAGGACGGCAACTCGGTTGCCTTAGCTCCCTCGGGGGTCCTTCACGGGGTGACAGTTCGCCTGTGACTGCGCGCCTCCGTCATGGTCCGAAACCAAAACCAAAACCGAAACTGAACTATTTAAGTCATCTCCGTTGGTAGGTCAGTATGTCTTGATAACACCCAATGAATGGTCAGATAAATCGCGGGTAGGTCAGTATGTCGCCTATTTCGCCCATTCAAAGGTCTAATAAGAGGTGATAATGTCCCATTCAATGCATTGATAGCATCCGAATCGGGTGGCAGCTCAGTCAAACTTCATTGTCTAATTTAGTTTTAGAGCTGAGGTTCAAAAACCCAAAAGAGAAATTAAGATGTTTGCCCGGGACCCAACTAGTGAAAATAGCAGATCTACCAGCTCAGATCTACAAGCTCACAACGCATCGCTTCGTGACGTGTTGTGAACTTGTAGATCTGCTATTTTCACTATTCTAAATTGTATTAAAATGTATTTATGGAAATTATTTGATTTATTTGATTTTATGTATGAAACACGAACAATTTTGGAATTGTTTTTAATTGAAGAAAAGGTTTTATTTATTTATTTGGGAACAAAAAAAGGGGGATATTTCCTCGCGACCCATAAAAAGTTGTCCACGACCCAAACATGGGTCCCGACCCACTGTTTGGGAAACAGTGGGTAAGAGCAAACGCCTTTCATGTGGAAGGTCGTGGGTTTGAACCCTACTCAGGGTTGACGTCAGCAAGGTCACAACGTTTCCCTAACGCCAAATCAAATAGGTTCAGATCTGAGCCAAGTCTCCTGCAGGAGGCACGTCTGAAGCCTGTCCTGGACGGGAGTCTCCAGACGTAAAAACAGATGATGATGATGAAAGGATTTGCGATTTAAAATGTTTCAAAAACATTCCAGGTTTTAAAAATGTGATTAAAAACTCCTAAGTTTGTTTTAAAAAAAATAGCAGATGCATATTAGGTTTAAAGTATGGAATCAGATCACTGACACGTTGTGAACTTGTAGATCTTCCATTTTGCTATGAATACAAGTGTCTTGACATTTTGACAGAGCATTTAGAGCAGTAAGAGAGTGCAAAAGAAACATTATACATTTTTATTTGTATACAATTAAAACTAGTCCATGAGAAGTTGAGAATAGAAAATATCAATAAAATAAAATCAATAATTAAATGACAGTGCAGAATCAATAACCTCACTAAAAGGCTGTGGCATACAGAAAGGTCTTGTTTTTTTTTTCGGAGAACATTACCACAGATGTGACAAGATTTAGGTTTAGGCAGGGATAGTCGGACTATTTAAGACTTACCTTTATTATTTACTATGTTTTTATTTATCTTTTAAAACATGATTTTCTACTTTTATTTTAATACCAAATGCTGAAATCCGAGATGAAGGAAGATACCAGCCTTCTTATACATATTTGAGACTGTTTTCCTACCGGTGATCCCAAAAGTTGTGTTAGAGAGACCACAAGATACTGTGTGTGTGCAATTAATGGCGATAAAATATTGAATTGGAACAGTGGTGCGTTAATGCGCTAATTTTGGCCAAATCATTAACCACACAAACTGCAACTAAAGTTTTTTCAATTATCATGTATGAGTCTTCATATGCATCTTCAGCTAATCGGAAATGATTTAAGCATTTCTAACAATCTGGATAAGGGCTTATGAGTCCTCAGGTGTGATTTCAGATGTTGAGATTGATCAAAGCTTTTCCTACGAACTGAACAAGCAAATGGAGTTTCCCCTGTATGAGTCCTCCCTCGTCTGTTTTCAGATGTTGAGTACGGCTAAAGCTTTTGTTACAAACTTGATATTTTTACAAGTGAATTGTAGAGATGAAGTTGTAGTCAAGCTTTTGCTACAAACTGAACAAGTAAATGTTTTTTCCCCTGTATGAGTCCTCATGTGTGCTTTCAGATTTTCAGACTTGTAGAAGCTTTTACTACAAACTGAACAAGCAAATCACTTTCCCCCTGTATGAGTCCTCATGTGTGTTTTAAAAATTTGAGATTGGTTAAAGCTTTTGCTACAAACTGAACAAGAAAAGGGCTTATCCCCTGTATGAGTTCTCATGTGTGTTTTCAGTTCTTGAGATTGATTAAAGCTTTTGTTACAAACTGAACAAAAAAGGGGCATTTCTCCTGTATGAGTGCTCATGTGTGCTTTCAGACTTTGAGTATGTCTAAAGCTTTTGCTACAAACTGAACAAGCAAATGGAGTTTCCCCTGTATGAATCCTCATGTGTGTTTTCAGAATTTGAGGTTGGTTAAAGCTTTTGCTACATACTGAACAAGCAAATGGCTTTTCCCCTGTATGTGTCCGCATGTGAGCTTTTAGACCTCGCGCATTGGTAAAGCTTTTGCTACAAACTGAACAAGCAAATGGCTTTTCCCCTGTATGAATCCTCTTGTGTGCTTTCAGGTCATGGTTATGGCTAAAGCTTTTGCTACAAACTGAACAAGCAAAGGGCTTGCAACCTGTATGAATTACCATGTGTGCTTTCAGATTATGAGTATGGCTAAAGCCTTTGCCACAAACTGAACATAAAAAGGGCTTGTCCCCTGTATGAATTACCATGTGTGCTTTCAAATGATGAGTATGTCTAAAGCTTTTGCTACAAACTGAACAAGAAAAGGGCTTATCCCCTGTATGAGTTCTCATGTGTGTTTTCAGTTCTTGAGATTGATTAAAGCTTTTGCTACAAACTGAACAAAAAATGTTTTTTTCTCCTGTATGAGTGCTCATGTGTGCTTTCAGACTTTGAGTATGTCTAAAGCTTTTGCTACAAACTGAACAAGCAAATGGCTTTTCCCCTGTATGTGTCCTCATGTGTGATTTCAGACCTTGAGTATGGCTAAATCTTTTGCTACAAACTGAACAAGCAAAGGGTTTCTCCCCTGTATGAATCGTCATGTGAATTTTCAGAGCATTGGATCGTCTAAAGCTTTTGCTACAAACTGAACAAGTAAAGGGCTTGTCTCCTGTATGAGTCCTCATGTGTGTGTTCAGATGATCCTTGCATTTACAGACTTTGACACACTCTGTACAACAAATGCTTTTCTTTCCTGTTCGACTCCTCATGGATGTTGTTTGTTTTAATGATTTCATGTTCTGGGACAACTTGTTGCTCAAAGACAACCTTTGTCCTTTCACACGTTGTGTCTTGTGTGATTTCAGTGTGTTTAAAACAGACTGAGCATCACTGGCCTCCCACTCATCGCTGTCTTCAGTATCAGATTCAGAATACGCCCAGTCATCACCGTCCTCGGCAATGTCAGATTCAGAACTGTATGAAGATAGGAGCTGGACATCAATAGTTGGTTGTGATGTTCCACAGTGCTCTACATCAGCAGTATCAGATTCAGAATACGCCCAGTCATCACTGTCCTCTGCAATGTCAGATTCAGAACTGTATGAAGAGAGGAGCTGGACATCAATAGTTGGTTGTGATGTTCCACAGTGCTCTACATCAGCTTGTGTTTTCACGTCTTGAGTTGAGGTGCTGGCTAGAGGCTCTGTCTGTCTGTTTTCATAATCATCTTCACTTTTCACTGCTAGTAATGTCAACGATGACCCTGCAGCCTCCTCTGATCTTTGAAGTAACTCCTCCTGCTGTTCCTCTTTCACCTGGGCCAGACTGGGACTCATCTCCTGCTGTTCAGGGGAAACCTCCTCTTTACACACAGGAAGGGTTGTGAGATCTACGAGGAGGAGAGAGGAGGTAACATCAGCAGAGGTCAAATCAATTTATATTCTCATTGTATCAGATTTATTCTTCTTCTCCTAATTGGTTTGTTTAATATTGATTATTGTAATGTCTCTTTGCATTGTGTGTGTGAGTGACCCTTTGTGCACAAAGTATGTATTAGTGTTAACTGTTCATATCGTTGCTGTTGTGGAGAAACCTCACATCTCCACATTTAATGTAGTAAATGTATGCCCTACAACAGTGTCTCACAAAAGTATAGCCAAAAAATCTACAAGCGTTGTAAGCTTCTAGATCTGTCATTGTTGCTTTAAAAAAAATGCTGTCAACGAATATTCCACATTCAAATATAGATAAAGACAGTATATAAATACTTGATTAACATTTAAGATACAAATGAAAAAATAAATGCCTGGGTGCCTGTAACCTTACACAGCAGCTGGATTTGCGAGATCACAGAGCCAGCAATCTGACTACAGCTTCAATCTTCCCTTGCAATCCACTAGGAAAAAACGGACGTTGAATCACACATCGTCACTTTAATTGATTCAAAATTCTAACTTGGGTCAAGCTGAAATGGGCGATCCACTTGGTAATGATGGCAGACATTTTACAAACTGTGACTCGACCAAACAAGCTATCTAAAAACTCTGTTTGGAATTGTCTCTCATGGTAAATGTCCTTCGTGTGACATTTCCTGTGTACATTAACTTAATTTAATTAAAACGTTACAAAGGTGTAGGTTATAATGAGTCTCACTGAATAGATTGGTTTATAATTTCCTGTTTCATGTCAAGGTCAGTTATTTTCTGTTCCTACCAGTGAGGAGCCCCCACCGGTAGAACGTAGACTGCTTCGTCCTACTTGTAATCCGACAACAAAATTCCCTCTCGGGGACTTTGATATGGTCCGCTGTTCAACAGTTAAAATCCTTATAGTCAATAAGCTTCATTGGTTATTATATTGGATATGTTTAGACCTTAACAACAAAATTTAGCGAGACTGTTAACAGCCATACATTTTCTTATGGTCTCCCCTTTTCAACCGTGAAACGATACTACACCCGCCAATAGGATCACATCAAACTTATTTGTCTCATTGTTATTTGAACTTTTGGTTCAAAGCAGATGTTTAAAAGTGGTCAAGGTATTGGATCCCATATACAATACCATTGTTGTACAATATAACCAGGAGAAATACATAATAATGAATAAAATCCATCGTGACAATACTATTCAGACATCACTTTAAATGCATGAATTAGAATATTTATTAAGGATTTAGCGATACAGGGTAAAGATAGATCAGACCGTATAGTACAGTAGTTGTTACAAATTAGAAAGATTAGAATAAAATATAAAATAAAAGTCCCTGTCAGTAAACTCCCTACCAGTCTGATTATTAAATAACTTAATATACAGTAATTTAGATAGGCAGAAAAGGTGGTGATCAAACACTTCCCAACCATTACAGCCTCACGCAATTCTGGCTTGAATAGCCAGAGAGCTTGGGGTTCCTGTAATCATCCCAAAGAAGGTTTGGCTGACTTTGAGTCCTTTACTCCCGATTGAGCCCATGTTCTCAAGCTGTAGAGTGTAGACAAGCCATACTCACATGAATATCGCCAGAAACAGCTATTCGAGGCAAGAGACAGACGATGCCTGAATTCTTAGCTGAATCTGACTCTGAAAATATCCTAAGTATGGTAGTAGTTGCCTCCTCGTAAAAATGTGTCATTCCTCTGGGTGGAGTGCCATCAATTGTACAACCCATTTTACTCATTATACTCATCACCTGCCTCTTAGATATCATTACTAACCGTAACAATCTTAAAATAGCTCTCGCTCCTCCCAGTCTCCTGACATTCAGGTCACTAGGTCAAATGTGAAGTGACAATTTTTACTACAAAAAGTTACTATGACCCAGACACCATGGCGCTGCACCTGTGTCACGTTTAAAGTTCCACTACCATGAACTGGGTTTAAAGTCATAATAATACTATGATATTGAACGTTTAAACTTCCAAACGTTAAAGTTTACTGTGCCCCTCCTATCACCATGGCCTTGGTTAAAGGTTACAGTTAACTATGCCATCATGACGCCACTACGCTGCTACTTTCGCCGATGTTTTGGAATTCCAGACTCTTCAGGCAGAGCGGCTCACTAACATTGTTTTTTGGAATCGTCACAAAATGTTATCATAACATGGCTTCCCTAGCAGAACAATTAGCTTACACAGTTAACAGAGTAGCTATGGTTACGCACTTTCAGATCTGACTGTTATCTGTCTACTATGCTTCTAACTTCAGCAGTAATACACACACAGTTTCCATTAGAAATGCATTACATTGTAATTAGTGACAACACATTATTAAGAAAGTAATCAAAGCAGATCACAGCAACACATCACATTAGTAATTGAATAGTACAGATTATGTCTCACACACGAACAGCTCTCTCATGTATTGTTTCTTCATTCTCTAGCATATTCTCTTTGGCTACCTCATGGCATCAGATGTGTATAGGATTTCCTCTCTAGTCAGTAAGAATACTTTGAGGATTCTAACAGGGGCCCTCATCCAAGGTCACTTTGACTATGCATGCACCTCATGGTATCACAACACCATTACATGGCTGCGGCCACACTGGCTCACGACAGCATAGAGGCAAATAATCCACTAGGACCAGAGAGTCCGGTTGTTTGTGTTAAGTGCAACAACGCTAAAGTAATATACGATCGGCAGTTCACATTAGAATTACGTGCGTCCAGTAGTTTTGGGACGGTAGATGCGGTAACTATGGACGCTCTGCAAAGTCTCGTGTTGCTATGCCGGCGAGACCCAGAGGCCCGTGAGGCAGCGGCGTCTCTCACCGGCACTGGCGGGCCTAGGAGGCGACGAAGGCGGTGCGACAGGAGGTGGAAGCGGGGGAGCCGCGGCGGGCTAACAGCCAAGCTGAGGGCTAACCCATGTAGAACACCAATTCCATCCATTCTTCTCTCAAACGTTTGCTCTTTGGAGAAACAAATGGACTTTATGAAGCTGGATTTAACAAAAAATCGGGAGATGAAGGACTGTTGCGCTATGATTCTAACAGAGACATGGTTAAAATCATCTGTACCGGACAATGCTGTTGCCATGGAGGGACTAACAACTTTCCGTTGGGACAGGAGCTGTGCTCTCAGTAGTAAAACCTGAGGCGAGGGGGCGGTGTGTGTGCATTTACACTAACAATAGATGGTGCAACAATGCCACAGTGGTCGCTAGTCACTGCTCTTCTGACATTTTATTTACCCAGGGAAATTACTACGATTGTAATCACAGCAGTGTACATTCCTCCCAGTGCAAACACTAAGGAGGCACTACAGGTACTATACCGTTCCATCAGTGAGTTGCAAACCACACATACAGAGGGGGTCTTCATTGTGGCTGGGGATTTTAACCAGGCTAACATGAAGACAGTTCTACCTCAGTTCTATCAGTATGTGGACTTTTCAACCAGGGGCAAGAAAACACTGGACCGGGTCTACACTAACATCAAGAGTGCCTTTAGAGCAGCCCCACGTCCCCATCTTGGCTCCTCAGACCACTGTTCTGTGATGCTGGTCCTTGCATATAGGCCCATGCTCACTAGGATAAAACCTGCAGTTAAGCAGGTGAGGGTCTGGCCTGAGGGTGCTATGGATTAGAGCCCTACACGGGCCGAAAATGTGGGCCCTAGCCCGGCCCTGGCCCGTGGTATTTCAACCCGCCCGGCCCCTGGCCCGTAGGTGGCGCAATTTTACAGCCCAAGCCCGTGCCCGACACCTCTTTATTTATTTATTATTAATTAATTAATTATTTTCAAGCGTGTGCTTTCACTGCTGCACGCTACGCAGCGAGCTGCTGGCACTCTCGCTCTGGTAAAAACAAACCCACAAGAAGTCAAGACAAGAACACAACAATCAAATCAAGTATAGGCAGCAGTGTGCCCTTTGCGTGATCCTCATCCAGCCAGCAGCAACAACAAAAAAGGATTATGGCCTACCTTTCTTTGAGGTAAACTGTGAAGAATAATATTGCAAAAATAGTTCCAGTCCGCAACACGTTTTTGATGTGTGCGCGACATGTGTGTGTGTGTGCCCCGGTGTTGTTGTCACGTGACTACTACTAGCAGCGTGCAGGCTGCTGCTGCAACGCAGCGAGAATGGAGTGGACAACCATGCACTATACCGGAGTTCCGTGAGAGGCGGATTATTTTACCAGGGTGAAATTATGTGCACAAAATGTTCGGTGAGCCTGAGCCCGGCCCTAGGCCCGATGGTCAAATACAGAAACGGCCCTAGCCAGGCCTGTTTTGGCGGGCCCCGCCGGGCCTGCAGGGCTCTACTATGGATGCACTACAAGACTGCTTCAAGTGTACAGACTGGGACATATTTAGGGAGGCGGCAACAGAGGGACAACACACTGATGTGGAGGAGTATGCTGGGACTGTGTCTTGCTACATTTCTAAATGTATGGAGGATGTTAGTGTTGTTAAGAACATCAGAACACGAGCCAATGAGAAGCCTTGGATGAACAGCGAGGTACGGGCACTGCTGAGGGTGCGGAATAATGCTTTTAGGGCAGGAGATGGTGGGGAGCTCAGGACAGCAAGAGCCAACCTGAAACGTGCCATCAGAGTTGCAAAACGTGCCTACAGTCGGAAAATCCAGGGTTTCTTCCAGGACCCTAAGGACTACCGGCGCATGTAGCAGGGTATTCAGTCCATCACAGGCTATAAGGGGGCTCCATCATCCTGTGAGGACAATGAGGAATTACTCAATGAGCTCAATAATTATTTTGCACGCTTTGAAGCAACAAAGAACATCCCTGCAAGGAAAACTATTCCTCTTCCAGATGAGCAGGTACTCAGTCTGGACTTGGCTGATGTCCGGAGGACCCTGAGAGGTATCAACGCCCGGAAGGCGGCGGGCCCCGACAAGATTCCAGCTCGGGTGCTAAAGGAATGTGCGGATCAGCTGGCCCCGGTCCTCACAGACGTCTTCAACATCTTGTTAAGCCAGGCTGTTGTCCCTTCATGTTTCAATAATGCTATAATAATTCCAGTGCCATAACATCTCTCCATGATTACCGCCCAGTGGCACTCACCCCGATTATGATGAAGTGCTTCGAGAGGCTGGTAAAGGCTCACATCGTTTCCAAACTCCCCCCCACATTTGACCCGTTCCAGTTTGCCTACCATGCTAATCGCTCAACAGAGGATGCCATTGCCTCTGTCCTACACCGGAGCCTAGCACATCTGGAGGGGAAGAACACCAGTGTGCGTATGCTGTTCTTGGACATCAGCTCAGCATTCAACACGATCATTTATGCATTTCATGTATATGTTTAATGACAATAAAAATGTATCTATCACTATGGCCTTAAAAACAAGGCTCCAGACATCCCAAAACAAACTTGTAAGGCTTGGCTTACACCTCATCTAACCCCTGCTCACTTTGCAAGGATCGGATGGCTCATGGTAGAGGACAGAGTACAGCAACTTGCCTGGGCCACAAGATAAACCACAACGTAAAGATACCCATGTACCTGTCAAAATACTTCAAAAACATAAATGAAGTACACAATCACAACACCAGAGGTAGCTCCACTGATCACATCCAGCCCAGATTTGACACAAACAAGGGGTTGAATTAGCTCTCCTGCTATGCAACATAGCAGGAGAGCTATGTCGAACGTTTTACTGTACATAGTTTAGAAAGAAAAAATAAGAAAAAAAAGAAATATTTATATGATGTTCTGCATATTAGTGTATATCTGTCTGTCAATTAATGTCTCTATGAATTGAGTACAAAAGGACTACAACTGAAACAAGTCATTGGCTTTATTGGGCTTTTTAAATCCTATTTAATTGACCTTGTATTTGAACTGTAATTTCTTTTCTTTTCTTTTTATCCCACGATTTTGTAACCCCATCTTTTTCACCCAGTGCCAATTGTCGAGGTAATCCTGGGCACTACACTCCCTCTGTCAACCTAGGGAGAGCTCAGAGAGCTCATGCCTCCTTCAATGCATGAGAGCTAACAAGCCTTCTTATCACCCGACAGGGGGGAGTTTCCCCGGTTGGACGTAGCGCGTGGAAGGAACACGTTATTCCAACCAGTTCCTTTCCCCTCCATCAGGCGCCCCTCCTGACCAGGGGGAGGCATCTCTCTCTCTCTCTCTCTCTCTCTCTCTCTCTCATACAAATAATACAGAATAAGAGAACAAAAACATTAAAAAAAGGGGGTGAAAAAAACTATATGTACAAGAACAGGGGGGGGTCGGCTGTCTAACAGGAAAATGGTACTACCTCCTCTTTTGGCCTCAGGTGAGTTTTTAAGGCTCTTTAAATGAGCCCAGCGAACTGCATTTTTTTGAGGGATGGGGTTAGACTATTCCAATCCTGGGTGGCAGTGCTGTAGAAGGAGAATTTGCCCATGTTTGTTTTATGGGTGGGTGGTACCAAATTGTTGTTAACGCTCCCTCTAGTATTGTGACTGTGGGTGTCGCTAACTTTTTGGAGGTATTTACTCTTTAGATATGCGGGAATAGGGGGCATATCGGGCAAATTTGCATTTACAATTTTGAAGACCAGTCCCATTTTTAGTTGTTTAACCCTGTCTTCCACCCTGAGCCAGCCTAAGCTGGCAAAATGGGTGGGAGAGAGGTGGGTCATGGGCCCCAGTCCAAGGAGTAGCCGAATCAGTTTGTTTTGGGAGGTTTGAAGCTTAGTCAGTGACACCGGATGCTGAGGTGTTGGAGTACCAAGAGGTGCAAGCATAGTCAAAAAGTGGCTGAATCAGGGCCCCTGAGAGGGTCCTGAGGGCCTGAGGGTTGACAAAAGAGGAAACTCTGCCCATAAATTTGGTTCTCTGGTTTACTCTTTTGACCACCTTTGTCGCCATGCTTTCACCTGTCAGGTATTTGTCAAGAATGCAACCCAAATAGGTAATCTCTTCTTTGCTAGAGATAATTGTGCAGGGGTAGACATTAAGGGAAATTTGCCACTGGCCCTCCGGTCCAGTGACCCCACCATTGTAACCACTGGCCCAGGACTTTCGTCAAGTATCGATCCCATAATAAGGAAAATGTATGAATTTGATTCCGAATTTTCCCTAAAGTAAAATGTATTTTCCCGTAAAATAAACAAGCAAAAAACCTCACTTCTGCTGCCTATTACATATCATGTGTAAATATTTATTTTGTATAACTACTACAGCTATCTATAGATAGGCCTAAAGCATGTTCATTATACAAATAATTGTATGACAATCATTCTAAAAGTAACCCATTCTGATTTCCGAATGGGGAAATATGTAGTTGTTTTTAAAAATGTTATTATGCACTTTCTGCTTGTCTGTCATTGTTAGGAGGTAGATATATAATATTAGGCATTGGCTACTGTACTGTTAGCCCTGCATTGGGGTTTATGCATAAATAGTACATCATATACTGTGTAGGCTACATTCCTGCTACAGCTAATCATTTATACAGCACAGGCTGATTTAGACCAGTGGTTCTCAACCTTTTCAGGCCATGACCCCCCCCCAAATGATCATATTTGAACTGGGGACCCCCCACCCTGACAGGCTCTTAGAATTGTAGGAGTAGAGGCATACAGATTTTGTTCCACAGATAAATATTGTGAAAATAGCTGATCTACAAGCTTTAAGCTTTAAACCTGTTTGCATCGCCTATTTGAAAATAGCCGATGCATCTTTGGGGTCCATTAGCTCTAGTCCATAACGTTATAAGGAGTTAGAGAACTCCTTCTAACACTAGTTTGGACCAGAGCTAAGGGGTCCATGACATGCAAATATTTGAGAACCACTGCTAAATAATAATTAAAACATGTGGAAGCAAGCCCAAATACGCAACTGCACTTTAGAAACAGGCCCAAAAAAGCCCAATATTTACAAGCAAACAAAAAAAGAAGCCCAAAGTCGCTTACAATAATCAGCTAATGATTTTCTGCGGTACAACGGTGAAAAGCCGACCTACAAGCTCACAGTATGTCACAAATGCGACGTGTTGTGAGCTTTTAGATCGGCGATTTCTAGCAACATCCACAGGCATTCAAAAACATCAGAACGACCTATGGAATGCAGTCGGGTCTCACTCATCCTCAGAAAGTTGTGTTAGACTATTAGCCTATTAATGTAAATGAGGAGACGAATGATTTTGAATAGCTAACACTAGCTTTTAGGCTAGCTGGCATTACTGTCGGTATGGTCACCTCCTTACAATTAATAATCAGTCGGATTATTATCCATATTATCCCGTTTCAGCACCAAGGAGTTGGAGATCTCTCCCCCTCTCTCCCTCGATGTAGGCTGGCTGACACAGCTGGACTGCACAGTGCGTGTTTGATGCACTGTTTACATATAACATTATCGTTCTTTGGTGTGGACGCACATAATAGTTATCGTGCTCGCTTTTAACTTATCTTATGCAAGCCAATTCTAGCGGTCTCGCCAGTGGTTGAAACTTTCTCTCCCTCTTTTTCGTCTCCTACTGCTTTTCACTCTGGCAACTTCTTTTTTCTGTATTTGTTTTTACCTGGTGTTTGACCGAATACTGGTGGTTTTAAAAACATTTTGAAAATGAATGAAAAGGTCCAAGGATGACGGGAAAAGGCTCTTCTGTGAGCCTGCCCTGCTTGAGTACATGAACGTGCTCGTATATCGCGGGCGAGCAGTGAACTGCCTGCTGCGAGGTGCGCTGAGGTCCGGGTTAGAGCCACAGCAGACCGCTCTGTTTTTGAGACATTCCAAATATATTATTTAACTATGTTTTAACGGTAATTACGAGACGATTTTACAGAAATGTTAACAGAACACAGTAGTACAGGGAAATTATGTGAAATTATTAGATGTTAATGTTTTACATTTTTATTTTCAAGGCATTATTTTCACTGGCCCCACCGGGCAAGTGCTTGGTGCGTTCTGCTGGCCCTGACGGTTTAAAAAGTACATCTGGGCCACCGGGCCATTTATAATGTCGACCCCTGTTGTGTCATCGACTTTGACCTTGAAATCATTTACATCCATCTGTCTGAGGGAATGTTTGGTCCCAAAGAGAATGGATTCAGTTTTCCCAAGGTGTAGTGACAGTTTGTTATCGGTAAGCCAAGTATGGATTTTGTTGAGTTCGGAGCTGAGCGCTTCCTCAACTTGCAACTTGTCCTCTCCCGAGATCAGGAGTGCAGAGTCATCACAGGAACAATTTGCAGTTACAGGCAGCTTTCATGTCGTTAATGTATAGAAGGAACAGTAACGGCCCTAGAATGCTGCCCTGAGGAACCCCACAGCTCACCGGGAGGGATGAGGACATGGTTCCGTTGATGTCAACCACTTGTTCTCTACCCTCCAGGTAAGATCTCATCCAGTTTAGTGATGTGCTATCAAAACCAATCGTATGGTTTACAGAGTCGAACGCTTTTTGGAGGTCCAACATGACCATGCCGCAGTATTTGCCCACAGTATTTGCCCGCGATCCAGACTTGAATGTACTCTGCTCTTCTTGATAAAGTTAGTGTGTGTGTGTTACTCACAGCCTGTCTCAGTGTCAGTGCAGTTGTTATCCTCAATGGTGAAGATGGGAGGCATAATGGCAGCAGTCCTCCAGGGGGCAGCAGAGCTCAGGTCTTCGCTCAGGGCTGCCGAGTTGTAGGAATCATTGGTAGACATCTGCTTTATAGCACACACACACACACACACACACACACACACACACACACACACACACACACACACACACACACACACACACACACACACACACACACACACACACACACACACACACACACACACACACACACACACACACACACACACACACACACACACACACTTTAGCTATATCATAATTAATAATAATAATAACTTTGTTTGTATAGCACCTTTCATACAAACATGTAACCCAAAGTGCTTCACATAAGATAATAACTAGTAGAATGCCAGAAAAAAACGGAACTGGCAAACAGAAACATAACTAAACAGTGTAGTTAAACTAAAGACCAAGTCAACGTAGGGCAGAATTATACACATTAATCATAGTAGAAATAGCAATACAATATAAAAATAAAAGTAATACAAATAGTAAAAAAGTATGAAACGTGAACACAAGATGAATTTAAATAAATGCAATAAAAAGATAGGAAAAAAAGTGGTGTCCTTATTTATGTCATGTCATTATAGGTGAATGTTTTTTTTTTGTTTATAACCGGATTTTTTAATATAGTTTCGCTGCTGTTAATCTCAATGCATCATACGGTCTTCTTTTTCTGATTCTTCATTCACCATAAAGTAATGTTATAAAAACTAAAATTATCCTTGAATTCAATACTTCATGTGGTAAGTAAACAATTTAAATAAATAAAATGCATAGGCACACACACACACACACACACACACACACACACACACACACACACACACACACACACACACACACACACACACACACACACACACACACACACACACACACACACGTTACTGTACTAAACACAATCAAAAAGCAAACAATGTGTGTTGAACCAATAATGGCCACATGCTGTCTTGTACAATGAGCGGATACTGGCTCTGGTCCGTAGCATTAGAAGGAGTTCTCCTTAACAATATGTGACTTTTAGGGCATTGTCCTCATGCCACCGGTAGGCGTAGCGCAGCCTAAGTATAAGGATAATTCCTTTTAACAAGTCCGTTCATGAAAGTCCTTGCGGTTTTGTTTCCAATGAGGGCCTGTGAGCAATTAGGGGTTAAGAGAGTCTTGCTCAGGGACATATTTCATTTCATCGACACATTTGCTGGCCTCGCCTGGAATCGTACCTGGGGCAACCAGGGCCTCTGGCTCCCTAGGCGGGCTCACTGACCACTCAGCTATGGCCGCCTCTCGACTTTAGTAAAAAATAATAACTTCACTCTTTCTCTACTCACCAAAACAAATACGGTTTTAAGATGTTGAAAGCCTACTTTCCTTGATGGAAACACTCTGAGCCCCCCACCGCCCAACTCCCGTCTAAAATACACTTTTCAGCCAGAGAAGAAAATATTTCACTGGAAGGATATATTTTAGTTACTCCACTGCGCCTCCTACAGATCTAGTCAAAGGCATTTTTCTATTGACAAGATCTATAGGGGGCACAGTGGAGTAACTAAACATTTTTACCCGCTTGCTGAAAGCTGGCGGGTCTACAGACAGGCTGGGCCACTTGACACCTATGCGACACCTATTTGTCATTGGCTGTCCTGGCTGTCCTTCACTACTTTAAGCCAATGGGGACACTTTCCCGTTTAAGCCAATGCCTCTCCTCCTTTACAGCACCCGCCTCGATGTTGCTCACATGTTGCAAACACAGCAGCTATTGGTGAGGGCGGCTCCAGCTAAACAACAGGCCGCTCGATGTTCGTTTGTATGGAAGAATTTCACTGTAGATGTGGACAAAAACAACGGTGGAGTGACGAGGCTAGTCGACGATTTTAGCATTGTTAGCTTGACGTCAAGCGTCATGGTTGAACTTACACCTGGTGTTTGCATTTCTCCATTTACAACTCGTACATCTACATAAACGTTCAGATTTCAAATATAAAGTGCTTATCTCATGGCTACGGGTGTTATAATTATACACGGGCCCTCATAAGTACCCGTATCTTCCGTATCGTTGAATAAACAGCATTTTGATCCGATTGGTGGCCATTGTCTCCGTTTTTCTCAACTACGCGGCTGTAGCGGTTGGGGGGTGTATGCACTCTGATACATTATAACTCTATGAGAAAATGGCCGCCGATCGGAATAAAATGCTTTTTAATTAACAATACGGAAGATACGGGTACTTAGACCCACCCGAAATGACGTGTCACATCCGTGGCCATGGGGTAAGCACTTTATATTGCAAATCTGAACGTTTATGTAGATGTACAGGCTGTAAATGAACAAAGTGCAAACGCCATGTTGCAGTTCAACAAAGACGTCACGACGACATGTAGCCGTTTATTTGCAGTGGTGGAAAGTACCTAAGTACATTTACTCAAGTACTGTACTTAAGCTCACATTCGACGCGTTGTGAGCTTGTAGATCTGCTATTTTCAAATATTTAGTACTTTTGGTACTTCAAGTACATTTTGATGCCAATACTTTTGTACTTTTACTCAAGTACATTTTTAATTCTGGACTTTTACTTGTAACAGAGTATTTTTATATTGCAGTATTGGTACTTTTACTTAAGTAGAGAATTTGAGTACTTTTCCCACCACTGCTTATTTGGCCTTGCTTTCAAGACTCTTTTTGAAAATAGCTGTATTTCACCTCAAGTGGCGAAACTGGTCGTTTCTTTTGGGCTTGTTTTCATAGACCTCGTAGCTTGTTTCTCTCACAGCACAACACCAGCACTGGATTTTATCAATACATTTACTTACATCGGCAATTTGAAAATTGCCGATCTACAAGCATGCATTGTGAGCTTGTAGATCTGCTATTTTCAAATAAATATTTTATTAAATCTATTATGATGATGATTACTTAATATGCTCAATTTCTTTTTTTTATAATTAACCAGTTGAGGTACTTTTACTTAACTGGAGTATTTCCAATTATCAGTACTTTTACTTCTACTCAACTACATCTCACAGGCAAATATTGTACTTTTACTCCACTACAATTATTTGAAAACTTTAGTTACTTTATAGATATACACATACAACACTAGCACTGGATTGTATCAATACATTTACTTACATCGGCAATTAGAAAATTACCGATCTACAAGCATGCATTGTGAGCTTGTAGATCTGCTATTTTCAAATAAATATTGTATTAAATCTATTATGATGATGATTACTTATTATGCCTTTTTTTTACAACACAGATCCTCTATGGGGGTCCCTGGCACTAAATAAAGTGGACAGCTGACTGAAAGGTGTCAATGGGGGAGTGATTAGAGGAGTGGCTAGGCTGAATAAATTACCCATTGTTCACGCCCATTACCTGGAGCTGAGAGGTGCTCCGAAGTGACAATTCTTTAGAAGGGATTATCTCAGTTTGCACTATTATAGATAACCAGATTCAAATGATCACATCTTCTTCAAATATGTTCCAATTTTGAAAAATGCCAACTTGCGGCATAAAGCATTGTACCCAGTCACATATAACCCCCCATGCAAGATCTGTGTGAATTTGGAAAATATTCATACATTTTCAAAACATTTTTTTCCCAGATTTTTCTAGCCGATCTACGAGCTCACAACGAGCTTGTAGATCGGCTATTTTCAAATATTCAATGTATTTCTATATAGGTTTAAACTTTAAAGTGCTTGGGTGGCCTATATATAGTCGTTTCTTTTGAGATTGTTTTCATAGACCTGGTTGCTTATTTCTCTCGCCAAATCTGGCAACATCGTTCAGAACAGAGGCATAATCCTCGGACGTTCATAATGCCACGGAGTTAAAAAGTATTCCAGTCTTGATGATGACGAACCTTTATGTACATGTAGACCTACTCTATAGGCCTAAAGTGACAAAGGAATTATATCCCCTCATACCTGCAACCTACAAAGACATAATGGCCTGGCTGCAACAGAGAAGGCGTGCACGTGTTCTAAATGTTTTAACAACACCCGGTTGCATTGGCTGGGACATTCTGCACAATGAGCCTGCCGCAAGCGGGTATATTATGACTGTCATTTCTTGTTTATTTCCTTCCAGTGAAATATTTTATTTTCTGGACGAAAAGTGTATTTTACAAGGAAGGTGGGGGGCTGATTGTCTTGACTCTTTCCACCAAGTAGAGAAGGCTTTCAACACATTAAAACCGTCTTTGTTTTGGTGGGAAGCAAAAGTGTATTCTTTAACTTTACTAAAGTCAAGAGACATATTGTTAAAGAGAACTCCTTCTAACTTTATGGAACAGAGCAGTGTTGCCAAATTTTGCGAGAGAAAGAAGCAACCAGGTCTATGAAAACAAGCCCTTCTCCCTTTAAACATATACATTGGTTATTTGAAAATAGTCGATCTACAAGCTCACAACGCGTCGCAAGTGTGAGTTTGTAGATCTTCTATAAAAAATATATTTTAAAAATCTTGAAGAAAATGTTTTAAACATTTTCACAGAAATCTTGAGTGGGAGTCCCACTAGTCCCTGGCATGAAATATTTTCAGATGGGGGTCCTCAAACAAATACATATTAATTTGGGTGTCCTTGACTTGAAAATGTTAAGCCCAAAAAACCGCAAGAAACTTTACAGAAAAACTAGCACAAAGTCGCTTATAATAAGCGGACATGGCAACACTGGACCAGAGCTAAGCGGATACATGACACTAACCGTTAGCAACTAGATGCTATAAATGCTATCTTAGCATTTAGGCTATAGCTGTTCAAGGCTAACACGACACTTCTAAACCACTCAATACTCGGTCAGAATGTTCATCAAAACACAAACAAGACAACATAACAATGTATTCAACCATTCGAGAGCATAAATAGTCATTTTGTACCTGAAAAGTGGAGATTTCAATAAAGATTGTAGAACACAGTCGCTTAAAGCTTATCTCCTCTTTACTACCTCTGCAGGCCTGAGGAAGACTCAACAAGCAGATCACAGATTCACTGATACTTTTTTACTCTGTTAATCCTTTTATACGTTTTAATCTCTTTCATGAGACATAGTTTATTCTCACTTATTGGTTTCACATTTTAATGGATTTAATTTACTAAAACGTACTTATAATTTATAAGTCAAGTCAAGAAAAAATATGATTCATTTATAAGTTATAAATTCATGATATTTTGTCCCTGGATCAGTTTTGACCAATAACCTGAACATATGATAGAGTATATAAAAAGCAGTGGTGGAAAAAGTACTCACATTTCTTACTAAGTAAAAGTATCAATACTGCATTGTAGAAATACTCTTTTACAAATAAAAGTCCGGAATTCAAAATTAACTTGAGTAAAAGTATACAAAAGTATTGGTATCAAAAGGTACTTAAAGTACCAAAAGTCAAAGTACTAAAATGTTTGAAAATAGCAGATCTAGCTCACAACGCGTCGCGATGCGACACGTTGTGAGCTTCGGCTATTGTCAAATAGCCTAGGTATAAAATAGGGCTGAAGTGGTTAATGTATGTTTTATAATGTAATAATTTATATCTGCAAAGTAACTAGTAACTAAAGTTTTCAAATAATTGTAGTGGAGTAAAAGTAAAAAATGTGCCTCTGAGATGTTGTGGAGTAGAAGTAAAAGTACTGAAAATTGGAAATACTCCAGTAAAGTAAACAAAAAATACCTCAAAATTGTACTTAAGTATACTGTACTTGAGTAAATGTACTTACTTTCCACCACTGATAAAAAAGTGAAAAGGATTCAGGTCTATTGATTATCTTGGTAGTAACCTTGGTGGTTTTCCACTGTAGACCTACCTGTAGAAAGCCTGCTTTCTATTTACTGTTGTGTTCAGAGCTCATATCTGCTCTACATACTGTGTGTGGTTTCTCCTGTGTGATAGTGCTCCCTAGTGGGCTGCATTCATTCCTGCACGGATACTCATCCATACCTCAATGCTTGAGTGAAACTCTTCACTGCAGGTGTTCCTTCTGTTCTCTGGACTGTAGGAGTCAAGGATATCTTCATATGTGTTTGTTTGTTATATATTGGTAGATGTTTTCTTTTGTCATAATATAATCACACTAGTTTATAAATAATCTATGCCGCTCTGAAAGTCTACCACAGTTTACATGGTATTATATCATTGCTGTCGAGTGGGAAATTTGTATGTTCAAAACTGTTATTTTTAATATTCAAAAACATTTTAAAATAGTGAAATATCTTCAGGTTCACACATTCACACGCATCCCAACACGCTGTGAGCTTGTAGATCTGCTATTTCACTACTTTTGTGTGACACTGTTGTATGATGAAGTAGGGCATTCATTTACGGTAAATATAAAAAATGGAAAAAATAGGTCCTCAATGGTCAGGTGTCATTGCAGGGTGTCATCCCTATGTTCCCTGGGTTCTATGTTCCCCAAGTTCTATGTTCCCAGGTTCTATGTTCCCCAGGTTCTATGTTCCCAGGTTCTATGTTCCCCAGCTTCTATATTCCCAGGGTTCCATCTTCCTCGCTTACCAAAGGGGTTAGGATTGTAAGTTAGTAACCCGGGGAACATAGAACCATCCATTGTAGTATACTAACATACATGGACTGAAAAGGTTCTGCTGATGAAAAGGTTAAAACAGTATTTCAGGAGGAAATGTAAAATAGTCAAACACTCCAGCCTGAAGGGTGTCATTTGGGGTCTCGTCTCAGGGGATGGCAATTGTCACACCTTTTTTTTGGCTGAAGTGGTCACTTTTCTGCCACTTTCTAGTTTTAATTAAATGACGGCTCTGTCCAGCCTCGATGACAAAAAAAATATTTTTATTTCAAAGTTACTGTTGCAACTTATGTCTTCATCAGGACAAACATTTGTATAAAACCCTCATGAATACATGTGAAAATGTTAGCAGTGAATACTTAAATGTTTGCATGGAAGCTGGTGTGTTATATTAATACAGAGAGTTACCATGGAGGCTGGTGTGTTATATTACATCCAGATGTTTACATGGAGGCTGGTGTGTTTTTATTTTAATACAGCTGTTTGCATGGAGGCTGGTATGTTATTATATTAATACAAATGTTTACATGGAGGCTGGTGTGTTATTATATTAATACAGACGTTGGCATGGAGGCTGGTGTGTTATTATACTAATACAGACGTTGGCATGGAGGCTGGTGTGTTATTATACTAATACAGATGTTGGCATGGAGGCTGGTGTGTTATTATATTAATACAGATGTTGGCATGGAGGCTGGTGTGTTATTATATTAATACAGATGTTGGCATGGAGGCTGGTGTGTTATTATATTAATACAGATGTTTACATTGAGGCTGGTGTGTTATTATACTAATACAGATGTTGGCATGGAGGCTGGTGTGTTATTATACTAATACAGATGTTGGCATGAAGGCTGGTGTGTTATTATACTAATACAGATGTTGGCATGGAGGCTGGTGTGTTATTATACTAATACAGATGTTTACATTGAGGCTGGTGTGTTATTATACTAATACAGATTGTTGGTGACAGGTATAGGCAGCTATAATGAGTTATGGTTTTTAATTGATTCATTGATCATGTCATTCACAAAGAGGTCACGTGGTGTTGGTGCTACGTCAGTCAGGCAGTGGTAGTAAAGTCAGCTGTTCACCTGCGGGTTCTCATGAAATGAAATGGAGAGGGGGTGAACGGGGGAAGTCAAACTTTGCTAACCGCACGGTATAGAGCAACACTATACTATGATTCACTTTGTCATGATGTCGCTGAAATGAAATGCTTTTAAACTTAATAAAATGAACAAACGCAGTACCCTGGAACAGTGATTTTAATGACAAACAGCGTGTCTGGCAGGTAAACTTTCCCCCCGATTTAGCCTCTCGGTGACTAAATAAGATGTTTGGTAGTCACCATACACAGATGTTGGCATGGAGGCTGGTATGTTATTATACTAATACAGATGTTTACATGGAGGCTGGTGTGTTATTATACTAATACAGATGTTGGCATGGAGGCTGGTGTGTTATTATACTAATACAGAAGTTGGCATGGAGGCTGGTGTGTTATTATACTAATACAGATGTTTACATGGAGGCTGGTGTGTTATTATACTAATACAGATGTGATATACAGATGTTTACATGGATGCTGGTGTGTTATTAAAACACACACACACGCACACGCACACACACACTATATATATATATATATATATATATATATATATATATATATATATATATATATATATTTTAGGGCTGGGACTTGATTAAAAAAAATCTAATTAATTAGAGGCTTTGTAATTAATTAATTGCAATTAATAGCATTTTAATCGCGTATCAATATTTGACCTGAGAACAGTGAAAAGCATTTCAAATGGATTGTGGCATACATCTTTAAGTACATGTACTCAAGAACTGTACTTAAGTACAATTTTGAGGTATTTGCACTTGACTCGAGTATTTCCTATTTCTAATACTTTTACTTCTACTCCACTACATCTCAGAGGCAAATATTGCACTTTTACTCCACTACAATTATTTGAAAACTTTAGTAACTAGTTACTTTGTAGATTTAGATTATTATTACAAAACATACATTAACCACTTATGCCCTATATCGGCCATTTGAAAATAGCAGATCTACAAGCACAACACATTGTGAGCTTGTATATCTGCTATTTTCCACCACTGGAGGCTGGTAGAGTGTGTTGTTACTGTTGTTTTATTGTAGTTTAATTAATAACTATTAATACAAATCGTGCGCATGTGACCCGCATCGTGCACACATACATACATATATACCGTTCCTGAGCCTCACTGTTGTGCCACGAGACAAGTCCAGATATGACAACTGACAACCACACATTATTATAATCAAGTTATAAACCATCTTGATAATTAAATCATTTACTATATCGGTTTGTTTCCCAGTACAGACGTAATTATTCTGCATCCTTATTTTGAGCAGTTCATTATAGGTGAACATTTTAAATGTAATAAAATTGTGTATTTCATATTTAATCACAATCACTATTCAAAAATAGCAGTTATACAAGCTGACATGTCGCATCGTGACACGTTGTGAGCTTGTAGATCAGCTATTTTTGCTGTGATGTATTGAGATTTTGACAAAACATTCAGAGAGTGCAACAGAAACACATTATATGTATGCTATTTTAATGACATCTTCCAATAAGGAAAGGATTCCAAATAATCCTGCTGGCTTCTTCCTTTTCTTAGACAATAACTTGTTTTCTTTTGATGTACAGTATTGTTTCTATTTAGAATTACAATGTGCTAATAAACTAAACAAACTACACTAAACTTGAGAATAGAAAATAATAAGAACAATAAAACAATTAAATGCAGAATCAATAACCTCAGTAAAAAGATGTGACAGAATTTATATATATATATATATATATATATATAATACATAATACTGTGTGTGTGTGCGTGTGCGTGTGTGTGTGTGTGTGTGTGTGTGTAAAACAACAGTTAACAGCGGTACCTAAACTTTTGCCTCACAAACTGCAACTAAAAATGTATTACCATGTGTGTGTCCTCACTTGCATTTTCAAATATCATTTTCGATTGAAGGGTTTTTCAGGATCTGGATAAGGGCTTTTCCCTCATATGAATCCTAATTTGCATTTTTAAATGTTGAGATTGGTTTAAGCTTTTGTTACACACTGAACAAGCAAAGGGGTTGTCTTGTTTATGAGTCCTCATGCATCTTTTCAGATGTTCAGATTGATTAAAGCTTTTTCTTCAAACTGAGCAAGCAAAGGGCTTCTCGCATGTATGAGTACTAATGTGTTTTCAGATTTTCAGATTGGTTAAAGCTTTAAACTGAGCAAGCAAAGGCCTTCTCCCCTGTATGACTCTTGATATGAACTTTCAGATCTTGCGTATGGCTATTTTTTTTTGCTACAAACTGAAGAAGCAAAGGGTTTGTGCCCTGTATGAGTCTTCATGTGTGTTTTCAGATTTTGCGACTGGTTAAAGATTTAGCTACAAACTGAACAAGCAAATTGCTTTCCTCTTCATGAGTCAACATGTGTCTTTTCAAAGGTCTAGATTCTGTAAAGCTTTAGCTTCAAACTGAACAAGCAAATGGCTTTTCCCTATGAGTTCTCATGTGTGTTTTCAGATTTTGAGATTGGTTAAAGTTTTTGCTACAAACTGAACATGCAAATGGCCTTTCCCCTGTATGGGTCCTCATGTGTGTTTTCAGATCTCCAGATTGGTTAAATTTTTTGCTACAAACTGAACAAGTAAATGGCTTTTCCCCTGTATGGGTCCTAATGTGTGTTTTCAGATGTTCAGATCGGGTAAAATGTTTGCAACAAACTGGACAAGTAAATGGCCTTTCTCCTGTATGAGTCCTCATGTGTGTTTTCAGATGTTCAGATCGGGTAAAGCTTTTGCTACAAGCTGAACAAGCAAAGGGTTTGTGCCCTGTGTGAATCATCATGTGCGATTTCAGATGTTGAGACTGGTTAAAGCTCATGCTACAAACTGAGCAAGGAAAGGGCTTCTCCTCTGTATGAATCCTCATGTGTATTTTCAGAGTTCCATTTTCACTAAAGCATTTCCCACAAACCGAACAAGTAAATGATTTTTCCCCTGTATGAATCCTCATGTGTCTTTTCAGATCTCCAGATTGGTTAAAGCTTTTGCTACAAACCGAACAAACACATGGTCTTTCCTTTGTATGAATCCTCATGTGTTTTTTCAGGTCAGCCTTGCAACTACATAATTTTTCAAACTCTGTACAACAAACATTTTTCTTTCCTGTTTGACTTCTCATGAATGGTGTTTGTTTTGATGATTTCCTATTCTGAGACAACTTGTTGCTCAAAGACAACCTTTGTCCTTCCACATGTGTCTTGTGTGGTTTCAGTGTGCTTAAAACAGACTGAGCACCACTGGGCTCCCACTCATCACTGTCTTCAGTATCAGATTCAGAACAGTGTGAATCCCAGTCAACACTGTCCTCAGTAATGTCAGATTCAGAACTGTGTGAAGAGAGGAGCTGGTCATCACCAGTTGGTTCTGATGTTCCACAGCGCTCTACATCAGCTTGTGTTTTCATGTGTTCAGTTGAGGTGCTGGCTAGAGGCTCTGTCTCGCTGCTTTCATCATTAACTTTACTTTTTACTGCTAGTAATGTCAACAATGACCCTGCCGCCTCCTCTGGTCTTTGAAGTAGATCCTCCTCCTGCTCCTCTTTAATCTGTGGAGGTTCTAGTGTCACCTGGACCGGACTGATGCTCCTCTCCTTCTGTTCCTCTTTAATCTGTGGAGGTTCTAGTTTCACCTGGACCAGACTGGGACTCATCTCCTGCTGTTCCTCTTTAATCTGTGGAGGTTCTAGTTTCACCTTGGCCAGACTGGGACTCATCTCCTGCTGTTCAGGGGAAACCTCCTCTTTACACACAGGAAGGACTGTGCGATCTACAAAGAGGAGAGAGGAGGTGACATCAGCAGAGAACAAATCAATGTATTTTCTGATTGTATCAGATTTATTCTCCTACTAATTGGTTTGTTTTGCATTGATCATTGTCATTTATGTTTACATTTTTGTCAAGCGACACTTTGTGTACAAAGTATGTATTAGTGTAAACTGTCGGGCAGAAACTTTGCATCTACACATTTCAACTTTTAGTTTTTTCGTAAATTAATGCCCTACTTTGTCGTACAACAGTGTCTCACAAAATGCGCGAAAATAGCCGACCTACAAGCATTGTAAGCTTGTAGATCTGATATTTGTACTATTCAACTTATTCCTGGCCTTCTCCAGGGCGCCGCCATTGCCTCTTACAGGGGGCGCCATTGAGTTTTTCTCTGTGTGCTGCTTCATACAATATCTATTCACTTCCTCCCTAGTAGCCTACTGCAGGTGTAATGCAGGTAACCAGTCAATCAATAAGGTGAATTAAAAAAATATATATAGACTTTAATATTAAAGTAATATTTGACTCAACAAAAATGTAAAAAGTATGCCTGGTCGCCTGTAACATTACACAGCAGCTGATTTGCGAGATCACAGAGTAGAGGGTAGCAGACAAGTCAATATTTTGGACCCAACCCAGCTGGGTTCGGGGCAGACCCGTGCTGCCCTCTATCACTGAGCGAGTCTAACTACAGCTTACGCTCTAAAAACCCTGGTTGGAATTGTCCCCTACGGTGAAACGTCCTTGTTGTCACATTTCTCGTGTACCTTAATTTTATTTAATAGAAAACATAAAAAAAGTATTGGCTATGAGTCAGACTGAATAGATTTGTTTATAATTTCCAGTTTCATGTCAAGGTAAAGATTGTTCCATCACAGCACATTGCTTGGGGCAAGTAATGTCCTGTTTTTGTTGCTTTTTACACCCTTTTCTCCCCAATTTAGTCATTATGCCAATTAATTCCTCTCTACACACAATGTTGTCACTGCTGTTGTATCCTAATGACTCACCTGTGAGGAGCCCCCACCGGGAGGACATAGACTATGTCCTCCCGGTAAAAAAAATATATGAATAAAATAAAACACAGGGACATGAAATAAATTGCTATTAGAGATATCTAATCTTCAATGCACAATATTGACTTCCTCATCAATCAATATTCACGTTTGGGTATTATGTTCAATTGATTGATTTAGTTTTTATTTACATAAAAAAAAGCATACACATGACCATATATTTGTACATATCTGCCAAACGGATACTTTTGATAGAAGTGATGACAGATTATCTGTCATCAATTGTGTGGGTTGATTTAGTCTGTGAGGGTATTATAGGGGTGTCACGATACGATACACGATATTGAGCTCACAACGTCATCAACATTGTCCATCACCATCAGTTTAAAAGTGCTTTATTTAGAAAACACATTAAAATAAGTTAATACTGTATGTAAAGTTGACCGGAGGTCGAGACTCCAAAAACAGTCAGAAATTGCTCTTTTGTGGTTTTTATTTCTCCCACTTCTCCTCCACCAAAGTCAGTGTAGCTTTTTACAGTGCAGACGTATTCGAATAACAAAAATAATACTGTCCAAAAAATACGAACATAATGAACTCAGGAAATTAATGCAAAACTTAACAAAAAGGGAAAAGAACAAAACAAAGCGCACTAGGCTACACCCCTATGAGGGGGCCCTGGCAGCTCTGACTGGGCTCTTAGCTCTCTGCCTGCCCGAACATAACTGAAGCTCTGACTCTGCTGTCTCCTTTTTATAGGAGAGGATCCTACCACAACAGAGGCAGCAATTAACCTTCAAAAATAGCTTATCTACAAGCTGACACATATATCATGAATAACCCAACATATAAATAGATATTGTACTTTCAGACTGAACACCATTTTGTGTTTGAATTCATTTCCGAATACCATAGAATACTTTGCCCATAAACATTGTGAAACACCCCTCCTCCTCTGCAGTACATGGCACCTTCCACTGGTACCTCCTCTACTTAAGCTACATGGTTTGGTCCATTCTCTGTTTAGCAGTTCAACCCACAGTGCCAGTACTGCAGAGGAGTTACAGGTGACAAACAATGAGCAACTCCTTTTAACACAGGTTACACAATAAACTGAATGTTTTATCCCTGTAAAGTCTGTGTGAATTACTTGTGAATTTGTGAATGCATTCAACAGTATTGACATTATAGTTTTGACATTCTGTTAGGACATAATCTGCCACACTTCCAACAGTTGCTCCAAACCGGCCGGTGGTCTTGATTATGAATTGGACGTAGCTGTGTGGTGTGTGTGTGTGTGCATGCAATGCCCTTAACCCATGTGTCTTTATGTATAGGGCACGGGTTGCCCCGTGACCCTGTATAAATATTAATTCCACTAACCTTATAGTCATATTCTTGTCATCTGGACTTGGATACCAACCAAGTGCAGCCTTGTTATTAACACTTTATTAACAACAAAATATGTAGCCAGCCCAGAGGAGGTCGCTTGTAAAAATCTATTGTTCTATTGTTGCAAGATTAGATGTTGGCCTATTTGATAGTGCAGACGCATAATTGCCTTGATGCATATAACATTAACGAGCGTCAAGGAAAATCAGCTGGACACAGACACCCACCCACACCTACACACACACCCACCTGCCCTCTGCAGTGCTCTAAACTGAAAGTGACTGGAGTCTGGAAACTGACATTTTATATCACACACGCACGCACGCACGCACGCACGCACGCACGCACGCACGCACGCACACACGCACACACGCACACACACACACACACACACACACACACACACACACACACACACACAGTACGTTACTTGCACACCGATGACATAATTTTATTGTTTTTCTTTTTATAGGCTACAATTATACATTTTTCCTGTGTTCCTATGCTAGAGGACTTTTCCTTGATTTTTCTTCTGCTTTCAACACAATACAGCCGGACTTGCTCCTCACTAAAATGGTTCAGTTACACATTAATCCTTTTGTTATTCAGTTTTATTTTAAGTTCCTCACTGACAGAATTCAGTATGTAAAGGTAAACAAGACTCTCCTCTCCCATCAGGACCAGAGTTGGTGCACCCCAAGGTTGCATTAGCTGTTTACTCTTTACACGGCAGACTGTAACACCTGCGAGTCAAATCAGTTTCTTCTGAAATATTCAGATGATTCTACTCTAATAGCTCTGATGACTGACAGTGATGACCCGAAACAGTACCAGTGTAGCGTTGACCGGCTTGTGGAATGGTGTGACAAAAATAATCTGATTGTCAACACTAAGAAAACAGAGGAAATTATATTTGGTCCTGCTCCCGGTGATAAGACACCACCGGTGACAATCCATGGTTCAGCTATTGAACAAGTCCCATCTTACAAATATCTGGAGGTGATGATAGATGCCACCTTATCATGGTCATCTCATATTGATTATATTTGTAAGAGGATACAGCAGCGTATGTACTCCCTACGCCGACTTAGATCGTTTGGTGCTAGCAGTCAGATCTTGTCTCTTTTCTACACGTCTGTTGTTCAAACTGTGATGTTGTACTGTAGCACGGCCTGGTTTAACAGCCTACCAGTGGTATATAAGAACAAACTGTATAGCCAAATTAAGATCTGCGCTAAAATTGTTGGTAGGCCAGTTGAGGCTGTGTTACGTTCCTTTAAAGAAGCCCAGATCAATAGCATGCTTAGACTGGCGAAGAGCATCTCCTCTGACCCCTTACATGTTTTAAATGATGAATATCGACTGTTGCCCTCCATGAGGCGGTTTGGAGTCCCAGAATATAAGAAAAACAGGCTAAAGAACTCTTTTGTACACCAGTCTGTTCTGCTTTTAAACCAAAATCGGTAAGCCAAGAGGATGTTCTATTGTTCTTGTTTCTGTCTGCTTCTGTGATGTGTGTCCTGTAATGTATTGTGTATGTCCTGTCTGTATCTTGAAACGGTGACGTCTTGGACACAAAGCAAATTTCAGTGAGAACTGACAATAAAGTTGTATCGTATCGTTATCGATACTTTAGTCAGATAACAGGTGGCTGCTAGCTACAGCGGAGCAGAGTGGTGTCACATATCACTTAACGGGGGGGGGGGGGGTAAGCTTCCAAAGTGTAGTTGAAAGCTGCATTGAACTCAGTACGGCGAGCTTATACTTGCGTATGAGTGTCATGCATACAAGTGCTTTATTTACTTCACATCAACCTGTAGACGGTGCTCTCAATTAATCTTATAATTATTTCCTGTTCGCGTCTTGGACAACGCCAATGAGCTGTAACATGTCAATATTAATGCAGGACACCCGGTGCACAATATATTAATGAAAGTAATTAAAGTGGGTTATGTGGTGTTACCGGTGTTGTTACAATACATGTATTAATTGTTGGGAGCTTCCCCACACCGTGACAACCCTAGTTGGCAGACACTACCACTGCTTCAACCGAGCGCTTCATATGGCATCCTTGACTTGAGTCCAGACCTCCCTCGAGTGTACTCTGCTCTTCTTGATAACGTCTGGATTAAACTTTACGGGGCCTGAGAAAGCAAGTGTGTGTGTGTGTGTTACTCACAGCCTGTCTCAGTGTCAGTGTAGTTGTTATCCTCAAGGGTGAAGATGGGAGGTATGCTGGCAGCAGTCCTCCAGGGGGCAGCAGAGCTCATGTCATGGCTCATGGCTGCTGAGTGGTAGGAATCACTGGTAGACATCTGCTTCACACACACACACACACACACACACACACACACACACACACACACACACACACACACACACACACACACACACACACACACACACACACACACACACACACACACACACACACACACACACACACACACACACACACGTGGTTATTCAATTTAGCTACATCATATATACAAGAAATGTAGTTACACAATTGAACACAAAAACATAATGTTTACAATGAACCACTTTCACCCTGGTGTCCTTATTTTTTTCATGTCATTATAGGTGAACATTTTCACAAGGAAGTTTTTATGGAGTTCATAACCGGATTTTTTTATATAGTTTTGCTGCTGTTAATCGTGGCCTCAATTTACCTCAATGCATCAAATATGGTCTTCATTTTCTGATTCTTCATTTACCATAAAGTAATGAAGGATAAACTAAAAGTATCCTTGACTTCAATACTTCATGTGGTAAGTAAACAATTGAAATAAATAAATAAAATGCATAGTCATAAGTTAAGCGCGCACACACACACACACACACACACACACACACACACACACACACACACACACACACACACACACACACACACACACACACACACACGTGGTTATTCAATTTAGCTACATCATACAAGAAATGTAGTTACACAATTGAACACAAAAACATATAATGTTTACAATGAACCACTTTCACCCTGGTGTCCTTATTTTTTTCATGTCATTATAGGTGAACATTTTCACAAGGAAGTTTTTATGGAGTTCATAACCGGATTTCTGATATAGTTTTGCTGCTGTTAATCGTGGCCTCAATTTACCTAAATGCATCAAATATGGTCTTCATTTTCTGATTCTTCATTTACCATAAAGTAATGAAGGATAAACTAAAAGTATCCTTGACTTCAATACTTCATGTGGTAAGTAAACAATTGAAATAAATAAATAAAATGCATAGCGTTAGAAGAAGGAGTTCTATTAACACTATGTGACTTTTAGGGCATTGCCCTCATGCTTCCGGTAGCGCAGCCTCTCGACTTTAGTAAAAATTAGGTTTACACTTTGTCTACTCACCAAAACAAAGACGGTTTTAAGATGTTGAAAGCCTACTTTCCTTGATGGTAACACTCTGAGCCCCCCACCTCCCGTCTAGGTGCACCAATACACTTTTCAGCCAGAGAAGAAAATATTTCACTGGAAGGATATATTTTAGTTACTCCACTGCGCCCCCTACAGATCTGGCCAATGGAATGTTTCTATTGACAAGATCTGTAGGGGGTGCAGTGGAGTAACTAAAACATTTTTTCCTTCCAGTGAAATATTTTATATTCTGCCCAAAAAGTGTATTTTACAAGGAAGGTGGGGGCTGAGAGTCTTGACTCTTTCCACCAAGGAGAGAAGGCTTTCAACACATTAAAACCGTCTTTGTTTTGGTGAGTAGCTAAGGTGTATTGTTTAATTTTACTAAAGTCGAGAGACATATTGTTATAGCCTCGCGTGGCCAGACAATTTCACACGACACACTGCGGCTAAAGTGCAATGCAATTTTGCAATGGCAGATTCGTCTGGAACCAGGCTAATATTGTTAAGGAGAACTCCTTATAACTTTATGGACCAGAGCAGTGTTGCCAGATTTTGCGAGGAGGAACAAGCATCCAGGTCTATGAAAACAAGCCCAAAATAAGCGAACCCTTCACCCTTTAAACATATACATTGGCTAATTGAAAATAGCCGATCTACAAGCTCACAACGCGTAGCATGTGTGAGCTTGTAGATCTTCTATAAAAATATATTTTAAAAAATCTTGAAGAAAACGTTTTAAACATTTTAACAGAAATCTTGTGTGGGGGTCCCACTCCCTGGCATGAAATATTTTCAGATGGGGGTCCTCAAACAAATACATATTCATTTGGGGCCCAAAAGCCCCCAAAAAACGCAAGCAACTTTAGAGAAAAATTTACAAGCACAACGTCGCTTATAATAACCGGACATGGCAACACTGGACCGGATGGATCTAAGTTGTTCAAGGCTAATAACATGACTCTTCTAAACCACTCAATATTCGGTCAGAATGTTAATCAAAACACAAACAAGACAACATAACAATGTATTCAACAATTCAAGAGCATAAATAGTCATTTTGTACCTGAAAAGTGGAGATTTCAATAAAGATTGTGGAACACAGTCGCTTAAAGTTTATCTCTTTACTACCTCTGCAGACCTGAGGAAGACTCAACAAGCAGATCACAGATTCACTGATACTTTTTACTCTGTTAATCCTTTTATACGTTTGAACCTCTTTCATGAGACTTCTGTACATAGTTTATTCTCACTATTATTGGCTTCACATTTATAGGACTTTTAATACTACAACTTACTTATAAATGAATTATCTTTTGTCCCTGGATCAGTTTTGACCAATAACCTGAACATATGATAAAGTATATAAAAAGTGAAAAGGATTCAGGTCTATTGATTATCTTGGTAGTAACCTTGGTGGTTTTCCACTGTAGGCCTACCTGTAGAAAGCCTGCTTTACTATGTACTGTTGTGTTCAGAGCTCATATCTGCTCTACATACTGTGTGTGTCGTTTCTCCTGTGTGATTGTGCCCCCTAGTGGGCTGCATTCATTCCTGCACGGATACTCATCCATACCTCAATGCTTGAGTGAAACTCTTCACTGCAGGTGTTCGTGTTCCTTCTGTTCTCTGGACTGTTTATAGAAGTCGTAGGGTAGAGAACAAGTGGTTGACATCAACGGAACCATGTCCTCATCCCTCCGGGTGAGCTGCGGGGTTCCTCAAGGCAGCATTCTAGGGCCGTTACTGTTCCTTCTATACATTAACGACATGAATGCTGCCTGTAACTGCAAACTGTTCCTGTTCGCTGATGACTCGGCACTCCTGATCTCGGGTGAGGACAAGTTGCAAGTTGAGGAAGCTCTCAGCTCTGAACTCTCAAAAATCCGTACCTGGCTTACCGATAACAAACTGTCACTACACCTTGGGAAAACTGAATCCATTCTATTTGGGACCAAACATTCCCTCAGTAAAATGAAGGTAAATGACTTCAAGGTCAAAGTCGATGACACAATCATCACTAGCAAAGAAGAGATTACCTATTTGGGATGTATTCTTGACAAATACCTGACAGGTGAAAGCATGACAACAAAGGTGGTCAAAGGAGTAAACCAGAGAACCAGATTTATGGGCAGAGTTTCCTCTTTTGTCAACCCTCAGGCCCTCAGGACCCTCTCAGGGGCCCTGATTCAGCCCCTTTTTGACTATGCTAGCTCCTCTTGGTACTCCAACACCTCAGTGTCACTGAAGACTAAGCTTCAAACCTCCCAAAACAAACTGATTCGACTACTTCTCGGACTGGGGCCCATGACCCACCTCTCTCCCACTCACTTTGCCAGCCTAGGCTGGCTCAGGGTGGAAGACAGGGTTAAACAACTAAAAATGGGACTGGTCTTCAAAATTGTAAATGCAGATTTGCCCGAAATGCCCCCTATACCCCCATATCTGTATAAATACCTCGAAAAGGTTAGTGACACCCACAGCCACGAAACTAGAGGGAGCGTAAACAACAATCTGGTACCACCCACCCATAAAACAAACATGGGCAAATTCTCCTTCTATAGCACAGCCACCAAGGAATGGAATAGTCTAACCCCATCCCTCAAAAAATGCAGTTCGCTGGGCTCATTCAAAACAGTCCTAAAAACTCATCTTTCTGGAGGCCTAAAGAGGAGCTAGTACCAGTTTCCCTGTAGACAGTCGACTGCCCCCCCCCTCCCCTTTTTTTGTACATATTTTTGGGCGGTGAAACCGCCCCTATAAGTGAGGTTTGGATATTTGTACAACAAATCCTGCGCTGTGATTGGCCAAAAATGTCCCCCGCCTAACCCTGCACCGTGATTGGCCAATCACAGTCTATTCAGGACTGTGATTGGCCAGTGTCACATGACATATGTGCACAGCCCTATATAAGAAACCATAACTTTAAAAAAAACCATAAATTTGTTTTTTTAAAGTTATGGTTTCTTCCATCATAAAGAGTGTTTCAATAAATGTATTTATTTTTTGTACATGATTGGTTGACTCCATTCAGTATTGTGATTAGCTAGCAAGACACCGCCCACTTCACACAGGGTGTGATTTTTTTGTACATAGTGGTATTTTTTCTGTATTATCTGTATTTTCATGTTGATTTTTGAACTGTTTGGTTGCTACTATATATGTCTATGAAATTAATTCAAGGACCCCAACGGAAACAAGTCCGCAAGGACTTTTTTGGCCGGACCTTTTAGACAAAAGCATTATAAATGTAACTGTGTTGTTTTACATTCTTTTGCCTAATAAAAATTTCAATCAATCAGTCAGGGATATCTTCATATGTGTTTGTTTGTTATATATTGGTAGACACTTTATTTTGGCATAGTATATGTTATCTATCAATCACACACTGAAAGTCTACCACAGCTTACATGGTATTATATCATTGCTGTCGGGTGGAAACCTTTTATGTCCAAAACTGTTATTTTTAACCTTTGCATTCTGTTAGAAACCTGCTGACACTTTTGGTGTTAGCGGGTCAAATTTGACCCGTGATTT
The DNA here is from genome assembly GCF_963280865.1 of Gymnoscopelus braueri. NCBI lineage: Eukaryota > Metazoa > Chordata > Actinopteri > Myctophiformes > Myctophidae > Gymnoscopelus > Gymnoscopelus braueri. Next base: position 1,202,121 of record NC_137624.1, on the reverse strand, counting down.
AACTCAGTCCAAAATACTCAAAAATATATAATTTTCATTTATTTTTTCCCCCACCTCATAGCTGACTTGTTATGCATTCATATCCATGTAAACACTTTTTAAAAATATTATTTGGGGTTAGGGTTTCATCTTTCAATATAACTTCAATTATAAAAATGTTACAATTAACTAATTATATTTCCTATAATGAAGACAATAGATAATGATGTTATCTAGCCATAATAAACTAATATTAGAACACACTTCCAAAAATAAAACACTTGTTTTAGTTTTTTAACTTAAAGAATTGTTAATATTATTGTATTGTTTTAATGGTCAAAATGTACCCATATACCATAGAAGGTGTTAGAAGTCATTTATTTACAGGTTTGAGAGTGTCCGCGTCACCAGCGCCCATACCCTAGGTGGGGTTGGCGAAAGGGCCTACTCTGTGTGGAGTTTGCATGTTCTCCCCGTGTCTCCTAGGGTAGTTAATACCCTCACAAAAACATGTAGTAATCCTGGTCACTATATTGCCTCCCCCTGGTCAGCCGGGGCACCTGATGGAGGGGAAGGGAACTGGTTGGAATAACGTGTTCCTTCCACGCGCTACGTCCAACCAGGGAAACTCCCCCCTGTCAGGTGACAAGAAGGTCAGTCGGCTCTCATGCATTGAAGGAGGCATGAGCTCGGCCCTGGCCTCCCTAGGCTGGTGGGGGGAGTGTAGTGCCCAGGATCACTTAGCAAATTGGCACCGGGTGAAAAAAGGGTTACAAAATCGAGGGATAAAAAATATTTTAAAAAAAAACCCAAACCTTATTTTACTCCTAATAGCAAATGCAAATTTAGGACAAGTTTCTCTCACTCTCAAACCTGTAAATATTGAATATTGACAATTTGGGGGGAATTGAGCCACACTTCTCTGCCGGGTCATATTTGACCCTTAACACCACAGATGTCACTTTTTTTTATAGAAACCATTAGTGTAGAGCCTTTACCTGTAGCTATACACTGTGAGGGGCGAGGGGCAACTGGGTTGCTTTTTAGTCGACGCGTGCACCATGAATTCAATGTCCAGAGAGTTTGTATACTGTCGGATATGTCAATCCATTTATGAATCATATCTTGTTATACATTCACTCAAACAAATAACATTGAACGCCGACCAGCGTGGCGTCATGTTCACGGACACGGTCAAAAACTGTTTGGCCTTTTTCCCCTTGCACACCTGGGGATCGTCACCCAAGGCCAAGTATAAATGGGTAACCACCCCCTGTGGTGGTTCCCATGGTGACAGACAATGCCACACCTCTCCTGTGGTGGTTGCCATGGTGACTCACAATGACACACCTCTGCACAGTGAGTTAAAATAAAACGAAATAAACAGAAAATACATTTTGGCTCCAACACACCGGCCCCTAATTGAGGATGGCAGGAGGCCAGGAACAATTCAAAATAATATTTACATAATGGAGCCAAATAATTCATACAAAAACAATATTGAATTAGAGGCTTTAAATTGTAGCTTCTTGAAGCAAGCACAGTTTAGTTACTGGTCTATCCAGTGTGCTTGTTTTGGTCTTCACTCGTGCAGAACGCACCAGTCCTTTCCTGTCGGGATAGGTCTCCAGGACTCTTCCAAGTAACCAGGAACCACGTGGAGCTGTAGCGTCTGCGATTAATACAATGTCCCCAGGGACAAGACTTCGTCTCTCCTTACTCCACTTCTGCCGCTCCTGTAGCAAAGGTAAGTATTCTCTCAGCCAGCGTTTCCAGAAAAGGTCTGAGATGTATTGGACTTGTCTCCATCTCCTTTTGAGGTAGAGGTCGGACTTCTCAAACAATCCAGGTGGTAAGATCGGCATTCTTTTCAATGTGAGAATGTGATTGGGAGTGAGAGCTTCCAGATCGTTGGGATCTCCAGACAACTTTGTTATGGGGCGGTCATTCAGGATGGCTTCGACTTCACACAGCACCGTATGAAATCCCTCGTCATTCAAAGTTTGCTGGTGTAGAACTGATGTATCCGTCGAATCATCCGTATGATGCGCTCCCATGCACCTCCATGATGAGAGGCTGTTGGTGGGTTGCAGCTCCACTGAATTCCTTCCTCCAGAAACGCTGATTGTATTTTGCTGTGGTTTAAAGCAGCAAGAGCTTCCCTCAACTCTCTTTTAGCACCAACAAAATTGGTTCCATTGTCAGATCTTAAATGAGAGATGGGTCCTCTTCTACAAACAAACCTGCATAGAGCATTTATACAGGAGTCTGTATCCATTGAATAAGCGACTTCCAAATGGACTGCTCTACATGCCATACAGGTGAAAATGACTCCATAGCGCTTTTCAAGGGAACGGCCCCTCTTGATCTCAATCGGGCCGAAATAATCAACTCCAACGTTGGTAAATGGAGGAAGATCAGCAACGATTCGCTCTAGAGGCAAGTCTGACATCTTCTGCTCACCCAACTTCCCTCTATGGCGTCTGCAGAAGACACAGTCAGACAAGATCTTTCTTGTTGCTGCATTGGCACTTGTGATCCAATATTTTCTTCGTAATCTAGAGCGTACATGGTTTCTCCCACCATGGCCCAACTGCTCGTCGATGTGCTTTAATATAAGAGTGGATATATGGAGGTCTTTCGCGAGGATAATGGGATGCTTGGATTCCTCAGACATTGCTGCCCTACTCAACCTCCCTCCAACTCTAAGCAAGCCATCCTCCAGAATGGGGTCCAGTTTGTAGATGGGACTGTCTTTCTTCACTTCACCCTTTTCAGATGTCAACACAGCAAGTTCATCAGGGAACCTTTGCTGTTGAGTGAAGCGGATGATGGCAGTTTCAGCTGTAGAAAGATCATCTGGTGTGAAGTTCTGATTTCCGTATGCAGCTCTAAGGCGTTGCATTTCCTGTTCCACTTTGTCTGCATCTTCATGACTCAGTTGGTTTCTTTTATGACTCATCTCCAATAGAGTCTTCCTTACTTTCAGGATCCAAGCAACTGACCTCTTCAACCTTTTCCAGTCAGAAAAGTAGGTGATCAGTTGGTGTGTGGCACTTGGTGCATCAACAATTACTGCATGGCTGGTGAGCTCCTTTTTTACCTCAGGGTCATCAGCAGCAATGTTGTACACCAAGCTACTATCTGGCCACTCTTCCTCTGGTTTACACAGAAACTCAGGGCCTTCAATCCATGTTCTGTTGGTTAGCAAATCATCCACCTTAACTCCTCTTGAGGCTTTGTCTGCAGGATTCTGGGTAGTATGAATGTACCTCCACTGTGTGACATCAGATGCTCTTCGGATGGCAGAAATCCTGCTCGCCACAAAGGTGTGAAATCTCCTATCTTCGTTTCTGATGTATTTTAAAACTGAAGTGCTGTCAGTCCAGAAACAAGATTTCTCCAGGCAAAGCTGAATTTCTCCTCTGAGCATGGTGTCCACACGAACAGCAAGAGCAGCAGCAGTGAGTTCCAAGCGTGGAATGGTGATTTGCTTTAGTGGGGCAACTCTGGCTTTGCCTAGCATGAAAGAGACATGACACCTGTTGCTGTTGTTCCATATCCACTTTCGCTGGCTTCAGAGAAGTGATGTAACTGACCACAGATGGATTCTCCAAATTCTGCCGGCTTGAGGCATCTTTCAACCTTGAATGCCATCACTCCTTCCAGGTCTCCCAACCACTTCGTCCACTGCTGTTGGAGAATTGGGTGAATTTCATCATCCCATCCATAGTTCCTCCTACACATATCTTGCAGTATGAGCTTGGCTGGAAGTGTGAGTGGGGCAAGAAATCCTAAAGGATCATAGATAGAGCTGACCATAGATAGAATCCCACGTCGAGTATGAGGCTGTTCTTTGAGTGCCAACTTGAACTTAAAAGTGTCTGTCTCAACACACCAATGAAGTCCAAGGGCTCTCTCGACTGGCAGTTGGTCTCTGTCCAAATCCAATTCATGCAGATTCTTGGATCGTTCTTCCTCTGGAATGGATAGCAGCACTCCACGATTGTTGCTAATCCATTTTGTCAAATGGAAGCCTCCTTTTTGACAAATAACAGTCAAATCTTTGACCATTTTAACAGCCTCCTCTTCTGATGGCAAGCTCTTAAGACAGTCGTCCATGTAGAAGTTTCTGTTGACTGTGTCAATTACATCAGGAGGGAAACTGGTGTTATCTTCTGCTGTCTTTCGGAGGGCATGACAAGCACAGCTAGGAGAAGACACTGCCCCGAACAGATGCACAGTCATCCTATATTCTACTAGTTCTTGGGCTACGTCGCCGTCAGGCCACCACAAGAACCGAAGAAAATCTCTGTCTTTCTGTGCCACATTGACTTGATGGAACATCGCTTTAACATCAGTCATTACGGCTACAGGTTCTTGCCGGAATCGTGTGAGGACTCCTAACAGACTGCTGGTGAGGTAAGGGCCTTGTAAAAGCTCCTTGTTGAGAGATTTTCCTCTGTACTCTGCTCCACAGTCAAATACGACACGCAGAGTTCCTTTCTTGGGATGGTACACTCCATGGTGTGGAATGTACCACACTTTTCCATCTGAACGTTCCACTTGATGTTCAGGTACACGTTCAGCATACCCTTTACTGATTACATCACCGAGAAAGTTGGTGTACTTTCTGTGGAACTTCTCATCTCTCCCAAACCTCCTTTTCAGTCCAAGTATGCGTTGCCTAGCAACACACTGATTGTTTGGCAGAGAGACGTCCTTCTTTTTAAAGGGAAGATCCAAGGTGTAATGTCCATCTTGAAGCTTGCATGAATCAGTCATGATTTTCATGAACTTCATATCATCCCTTGACATTTCCTCTTTGTCTTCTGATGACCTTTCATTAAAATCATGGTTGTTCAGCAACTCCTCCAGCTTCGTTATGGAGATCCTGTTAACAGTAGCAGCGGGGTAGCCACTCTTACTCCGCTCCTCACTGTAGCCTGAAAGGGGTCCATTAATAACCCACCCCAATAGGGTCTTAATGGCATATGGCCCATTGCCACGACTGTTTACCACTTCCCACGGTTCAAGCATTTTGGAGGCATTGGTGCCTATCAATAACTCCACATCAGCTTGAATGCGAGGAAGGACAACCCCTTCCAAGTATGGCCACTTAGCCAACTCCTCTTCTGTAATGATGTTCCTTGTAGTTACCGGCATCCTCTTCTGGGTGTAGACCTTGGGCAGGTCATAAAACTGTTTCCCAGTAAGGCTGGAGATTTCCAAGTCTGTCAGCATGTAGCTGGACACTGATGTCTTCGGGCCCATGGTGAGTAAACTGATTTGTGCTTTCCTTCCAGTAAGGTTCAGCCTTCTCATGAGGGTTTCCGAACAAAAGGTGTCGGTGCTGCCAGGATCTAGAAATGCATATGTTGTGATGATTTTGTCTCCCTTGCGGGACTTCACCTGTACAGGCAAGATTGACAGAGTGCCATTGCTGCTTCCGGCCCCCGTTTGTCCACATGTTTGCAAAGAGATCTGTGCGTTGCTCACCGATGGTTTCCTTGTCTGGTTTGTGCTTGTGTTGCTTGCTCTCTGCTTCTGATTAATATGAAGAACAGTGGGATGGTTTTGGTTGCATACCTTGCAGGTCAAGCGCTTCTCGCAATTCCTGCTAAGATGTCCAATGCGAAGGCAGCCAAAACAGATTCCTTTTTGTCTTATAAAAGTAATCTTGTCCCTGTGGGTCTTCTCCTCCATCTGAGGGCATTGGTCCAGAGGGTGAGTTTTAGAGCAGCATATACAAGTGTTGGTGTTGTGAGCAAATGCATGGTCTTTCTTTGGAACGTGTTTAGATCTTGCTTGGTCTTCCACTGCAGGGGCTTCGTTGGTAGTAACTGTGGTTGCAAAACTGTCACCTTTGAATTTGGGTTTGATTTGTGACTTCATTCTGTTCATGTTCATCGGTTTGCTTCCTGTACTTGGTGGTGTATTTTTAATGTCCCCAAAGACTGGGTCTGAGACAATCTTGAGCTGGCGCTCGATGTAGGTGACAATATCAATGAATTGGGGTCTGCGACGGTGTCTTTCCACTATAGAGATTGCAGAGACTCTCCACTTCTCTCTGAGCTTGTATGGAAGCTTTGAAATCAATAATTTCATGTTCACTGGCAAATCTAGTTCCCTCAAGTACTGTATATTCTCCATAGTGTTGCAGCACTCGCGGAGGAAAAGAGAATAGGCTTGAAGAGATTTTACGTCTTCAGTCTTTACTAGCGGCCAGTTGAGCATCTTTTCCATGTAAGCTGCTGTAATTTTGTATTCATCTCCGAAGTGTTCTTCAAGGAGGTATTTTGCCATTTCGTAGCCTCTGTCTGTGCTGACAGCTTCGCACAAGCTCCTTGGGCTGACCCTTAGTGTACTTCTCCAAAAAGTACAAACAATCACCTATGTTTCTTGTGTTTTTCTCCACACAATGAACAAAGGCTCTGACAAAAGTTCTGTACTGCAGAGGATCTCCGTCAAAACATGGGATCTCTCGGGGTGGCAGTAAGTGAGTGGTTTGCTGCTCCAATAGCAGTGCTGTTATGTCATTTTGTTGTTTTAATAGATCGCATACAGTTGGGGTTTCATTGCTTTGAGGTGAAATTACAGTTGGTGTTGTTAGCTGCACAGGAGGGTCCATGTAAGTTGCATTGTCCTGGCTATTGTCCTGTGCTGTGTCCCAAGACACATGTTGTCTATGAATGGGTGGTGGCTGTAGCAGTATAGCTTGTTGGCTTTGCCAAAATGAAGGTTGTTGAATGGTTGTTTGTTGCTGTTGCCTAGCTTGTGATTGCCATAGGGAAGGTTGTTGCGCATACGATTGCTGTGCAGATGGTTGCTGTGATTGTATAGATGGCTGCTGTGGTAGTGGTGGTTGTTGCTGCTGTGGTATTGGTTGTTGCTGCTGTGGTTGTGGTGGTTGTTGCTGTGGTAGTGGTGGTTGTTGCTGTGAGGATGCTTTGTATTCTTTAGCATGGGGGTTGAGAGAGACTGAGGGTTCCTTTACCCTTGTTCCTTTCCTAAAGTAGGAGTCCATTCCATCTGAATGTGTGAGTGAATGAGCTTGGTGACTGGGGGATTGTAACACTGCTAATTTTGCATTGGTAGCTGCCAGTTCTGCGTCAAGCTCCATTGTTTCCTTTTTCTTTTTCAGCATTTGTTCCTGCTCCTCCATCATTTCTCTTTTCTTTCTCAGCACTTGTTCCTGCTCCTCCAGAGCGTGCTTCGCCTTTAACGCTGCAGTGCGAATCACCAGTGCAGCTCTCTCTGCCTCTGCCTGTCTGCGGGCTGAAGATGTAGAAGATCTGCTGGACCTGCTGGTCCCAGACCTTGTGTGGCTTTTGCGAGCAGATTTTCTACTTTCCACATTTGAAATGCTGTCGTTTGGATGTATCAGATTTTCCAAATCATCCACCTCCTCCTCCGCAACACTTTCCACAATTTTGGGATTTTTTGTCCATGCATTCACCTCATCAATAAATTCATTAACATTGATCAATTTGGCCTTGAACCATATGTCGTGCTTTTCCTTTTCCTCAGGAGGCAGTAATGGCAACAGAGCCTCCTGAGCCTCTGCTGCTTCCTTGCATATGTGGAGATATTTCATAAATGTGCTTTGCACCTCCTGTTTGCATCCAGTTTGCTTTAACTCCAAAATATTTTTTTGCAAGTTAGCTGCCTTGTTTAATTTAGATTTTCTTTCCTTTTGTAAAGTGTCGAGTTTATCCATTAGTGCTTTTGGTGTCATTATGCTTTTGCGTTTTGTGACAATTTGTGATTCGGCTTCAACATTGTGCATGATTTGACCTGTGTCCACCTCGGACTGTTTTTCAGCCACTGCGGGCTGTGACTGCTCCTCAGTCTGTTCAACCTGTGCGGATTCAAGTTCAACCCTTTGACTTTGATATGCATCACCATTTGAATGAGTTTCCGCCACGGCGGACTCATCTTGAATCTGAACACCTTTATCAGACTCCATATCAGCAATTACAAGACCCACACAATATAAAACAGTACCTTTGGTTAAATCACAGACAACAAAACCCACAGTTAATCATCACATTTAAACCAGAACCTTATAATAGACAGAACACACCCACAAACGGGTTGCAAACATGAACCACCAATGCATTGGATTTGTCTCTTTTCTTTTCTCAAAGGACCTTGTGTGCACACAATTGTTTTTTATATATGGCCATATATGGTAACCATGGTAGCGCGCTACATACCTTTTAGTTGTCCGTTTGTCTTTGTTTAAACTTCGAAAAGTCTTCAAACAGCGCTCTTTGTCCGAGCGCTATTCAATCAACTCCTTGCGTGCAGGGCCGCTCCTTCTCCGTCCAAACGAACGGTGCGGCTCGCCGCGATCAACTCCTTCGGTGCAGAGCAGCTCCTTGTCCGTCCAATACGGACGATCAACTCCAAACGGTGCAGGCCGCTCGTCCGAGCGCTGCTCGATCAACTCCTTGCGTGCAGAGCAGCTCCTTGTCCGTCCAATACGGACGATCAACTCCAAACGGTGCAGGCCGCTCGTCCGAGCACTGCTCGATCAACTCCTTGCGTGCAGAGCAGCTCCTTGTCCGTCCAATACGGACGATCAACTCCAAACGTGCAGGGCAGCTCCTTGTCCAAACGCCGCGTTGCGAGCAGCACCGGGTCCCCCTGGTTCACACGCTGCAAGGCCGCCCGGCCGTGCGATTCACCGAACGCTGTGCGTAAGCACCGGCGTGTCCTCCTGGTCCTAATTATCCTTTGTTCCGCAATTCAAAGCGAAACGGGGGAATCAAACAATTGTCTATAAATCCTCAGGGTAATGCTGTCCCACTGATCAGCCGTTGAATCCCGAGGTTTTCCAATAAATAACACAAAAGTTTCAATTGTCCATTCCAAAATAAAGAGCCAGTTTTTGACTTAATGTAGAGCCTTTACCTGTAGCTATACACTGTGAGGGGCGAGGGGCAACTGGGTTGCTTTTTAGTCGACGCGTGCACCATGAATTCAATGTCCAGAGAGTTTGTATACTGTCGGATATGTCAATCCATTTATGAATCATATCTTGTTATACATTCACTCAAACAAATAACATTGAACGCCGACCAGCGTGGCGTCATGTTCACGGACACGGTCAAAAACTGTTTGGCCTTTTTCCCCTTGCACACCTGGGGATCGTCACCCAAGGCCAAGTATAAATGGGTAACCACCCCCTGTGGTGGTTCCCATGGTGACAGACAATGCCACACCTCTCCTGTGGTGGTTGCCATGGTGACTCACAATGACACACCTCTGCACAGTGAGTTAAAATAAAACGAAATAAACAGAAAATACATTTTGGCTCCAACAATTGGGATTAACTAAAATGGTGGTAATTCATTTTGTTGCATTAGGTAGTACTTTTTACCTGTTTAAACTTGAAAACGGGTAAAAATAATGACCCTAACACAATTGAAGGGTTAATATTTTAAAACATTTTGAAATAGTGAAAATAGTCTGATCTTCAAGTTCACAAGGCGTACCTAGCATCGCAACACGTTGTGAGCTTGTAGATGTGCTATTTTCACTACTAAAAAAATAAAATATGGAAATATGGTGTATACAAGGTTTCAATGATATGATCCTCAATGTTCAGGTTTCATTGCAGTACTTCTAATATACATGGACTGTAAAGCTTCTGCTGATGAAAAGGTTAAGCTGTCTTTCAGGAGAAAAAGTAAAATAGTCAAACACTCCAGTCTCAGGGGTGTCATTTGGGGTCTCGTCTCAGGGGATGGCAATTACCACTCCGTTGTGAGCTTGTAGATTGGCTTCTTTTTTTTTTAAGTGATACAAAAAATGCTTACCCTCTAAATTGTAATGAAATGATGGAATTATACACACACTATCTATCTATCTATCTATATATCTATCTATATACACACACACACACACACACACACACACACATATATATGTCACAGGGAAATTGGCATTCCAGGGAAATTGAAAGAGGAGCGCTCGCTTTTAGGCGCGGGGCTTCGGCGCGAGGCGGAGCTTTTCGAGACAGGTTTTTTTTACGCGAGGCTCGCGAGGAGGCGCCGCCTCGTATCAAAGCCCCGCTTCGCGAGGAGGCGCCGCCTCGTATCAAAGCCCCGCTTCGCGCCTCCTCCTCCTCCTCGCGCCGCCTCGTATCAAAGCCCCGCCTTGCGCCTCCTCCTGTCTGTCTGATATCTCTCTCTCTCTCTCTCTCTCTCTCGGAGGAGGAGGCGGCGCAAGGCGGGGCTTTGATACGAGGCGGCGCGAGGAGGAGGAGGAGGCGCGAGGTGGGGCTTTGATGCGACGTGGACCGCACGTGATAATGGTTATTGTCCATGACGGAGGTGCGCCTGCTCTGCTGAGTCGAATCAGCGCCGTCCGAGTTGTAACCCGATAGGGGGAGAATAGATCTTTTTATGGGTTACTATCCACGACGACACACATGTGTGACACACACACACACACACACACACACACACACGCATGTGCATGCGTATGCGTATGGCTTCATTGCCCTCTAACGTTGGTTCTACAGAATTGCCTGGGTGGGTGGTAAAAACAAGCGCTACCCTTTCAATTTCCCTGGAATGCCAATTTCCCTGTAACATATATATCCCCACTATGAATACAAGTGTCTTGAGATTTTGACAAAGAATTCAGAGCAGAGAGTGCAACAGAAACACATTATAAGAGGTTGTATACAATTAAAACTAGTTAATAAGGAGTTGAGAATAGAAAAATAAAATAAAATAAAATAAAATAAAATAAAATAAAATAAAATAAAATAAAATAATGAAATGACAGTGTAGAATCAATAACCTCAGTAAAAGACTGTGGCAAACGGAAAGGTCTCCTGTTTTTATTTCAGAGAACATTAATACAGATGTGACAGGATTTAGAGTTAGTCATCAAAAGTCTTACTTTGTTATATAAATCTAAAGAAAAAAGAAAAATGGTTTTCTTTTCTTTCTTTATGCCAGGTGCTGAAATCCTCAGAGACGAAGGAAGATACCAGCATTCTGATGCATATTTGAGACAAAGACTGTGTCTGTGTCCCTGCCGGTGATACCACAAGTCCTCTTACAGAGACCACAAGATACTGTGTGTGTGTGTGTGTGTGTGTGTGTGTGTGTGTGTGTGTGTGTGTGTGTGTGTGTGTGTGTGTGTGTGTGTGTGTGATTAATGACGATAAAATATTCAATTGCAATTAACAGTGATGTGTTAATCTGTTAATCGCTCATTATTTTTTTATTATGCATGTATGAGTCTTTAAACGTTTTTTCACAATCTGGATTAGGGTTTAACCCCCATATGAGTCCTCATGTGTGTTTTCAGATTTTGAGATCGGCTGAAGTTTTAAGAAAGTATTCCTACAAACTGAACAAGCAAATGCTGTTTCCCCCGTGTGTGTCGTCATTGTGTATTCTCAGAGTTAACGCTTTTGCTACAAACTGAACAAGCAAAGGGCTTTTTGCCCTCACGCTCGTGTGTAGCATTTGCTACACACTGAACAAGCAAATGGCTTTTCCCGTGTATGAGTCCTCATGTGTGTTTTCAGAAGAGAAGTTTTCAGAAAGTATTTCCTACGAGTCCTCATGTGTGTTTTCAGAAGTGAAGTTTTAAGAAAGTATTTCCTACAAACTGAACAAGCAAATGCTGTTTCCCCCTGTCATGTGTAATCCTAGAGTTTCAGAAGCTCTAAAGCTTTTGCTACAAACTGAACAAGTACATGGCTTTTCTCCTGTATGAATCCTCATGTGTCTGTTCAGATCAGCCTTGCATACACAGATTTGGCCACACTCTGTACAACAAAAGCTTTTCTTTCCTTTTTGTTTGAATGATTTCACATTCTGGGACAACTTGTTGCTCAAACCCAGCCTTTGTCGTGTCTTGTGTGGTTTCAGTGTGTTTAAAACAGACTGAGTACCACTGGGCTCCCACTCATCACTGTCCTCAGTATCAGATTCAGAACAGTGTGAAGCCCAGTCAACACTGTCCTCAGTAATGTAAGATTTAGGACTGTGTGAAGACAGGAGCTGGTCATCACTAGTTGGTTGTGATGTTCCACAGTGCTCTACATCAGCTTGTGTTTTCATGTCTTAAGTTGAGGTGCTGGGTAGAGGCTCTGTCTGTCTGTTTTCATCATCCTCTTCACTTTTCACTGCTAGTAATGACAACGATGACCATGCAGCCTCCTCTGGTCTTTGAAGTAACTCCTTCTGCTGTTCCTCTTTAATCTGTGGAGGTTCTAGTTTCACGTGGACCAGAATGGGACTCATCTCCTGCTGTTCAGGGGAAACCTCCTCTTTACACACAGGAAGGAGTGTGAGATCTACGAGGAGGAGAGGAGGTGACATCAGCAGAGATCAACTCAATGAATTTTCTGATTCAGATCTCCACATTTTTTACGTGTAAATTAATGCCCTACTTTGTCCTACAACAATGTCTCACAAAAGTAGCGAAAGTAGCCTATATGCAAGCGTTGTAAGCTTGTAGAACTGATATTTGTGCTGTTTGGAAAAAAAAACATTTGAAAGATAAAGTGAAAGTGTGTGTGTGGGTTTATTAATATTTAACCAATGAAAAAAGTATTAAAAGTGTGTAAATAACAACTATGGATCTATTGGAACATCTCTTTTTTGTTTTGGACAGTGTTCTCCCTACTATGCAATTAACTGTGGCAGCCCGCCACTTTGGGCCGCCACAGCTTCATTCAAATGATAATGCTTTTCATACGCGGTGCGTTGTGCGCAACACCATCGTGCGATGGTGTATTTATTAAAGTCTCCCGAGTCTATGGGTCTCCTTTGAAACGACTCCCCTAGGATAACACTTTTCTATGGGTCACAGGTTTAGGCCCGACCGTTGGCTGGAATATGTTTTGTTTTACATGCTATGTTTGTATAGCTTTTCTAAGATGATCTTAACGTGGATTTTGCTGTTCATTAGTAATATGCATGCAATGGACGCATCGACGGTGAGTAAGTTGAAGCTTGTATTTACAGAACGGTGTAATATTCCACGTCGGTAACTTGGCACTTGCCTGTACATAATATCAGCATATTAAATAAAGTTACACCAGTAGATTTGCTTGTTTAGTCAAGAAAGCAACACTATTGAATGACTTATGTGGGGGCGAACACGATGTGGGGGCGAACACGAGCACAATTGCTAGGGCCTTGAGAAAGTGCACGCAGCAGAGACCGTGCAGAAAAAGGGCAGATAGAAACGGTCCAGTGAGAACGGGGTAGTCTGAAACAAATAAGATTGGAACATCAGATAATAATCAGGATAGCGTAGGCCAAGGGTTAGAAACAATAGGGGAACATAGCGATGGCCAGAAAAGAATCAAGGCCGTGGGGGGCAGCCAACTAGCACCATGGCCTAGTAACCTCAGGGGAGACAGTACAATGGGGATGGGGATGGTACAGAAAAGAGTATTGAATTAACAATAAGGTCAGGGTCGCCTCGACATGATTACGGGAAAGAGTTTGGCAAGCACATGTTGTGTTGGCAAGCATGTTGTGTTCTCCTCTGTGTACGTGAGAACACAACAAATTGGCAACAATAACTAAATCATAAATAGGAAGGTGAAAAATGAGATAAGGGAAAATAACTAAGAGGGAAGGAGGGGGAATCACAAAAGATATATATGGATGGGAAAGAGTGAAGAGTTCAGAAGATTGAGAGAGAGAGAGTTTGAGAGATATTCACGTCAACATTGTTTGCTGTAACGCTTATGCTGGCTGACTTGCTGTAATAAACCATTCTGATATAACTTACTTCAGGGTTGAGAGTGCTTCATTCTACCAGTCCTTCCTAAGTTAAAGACCTCACGTAATTTCCTCACACTTACCATAAGGTAAACCATAAGGAACCCGCAAATACAGAGAGCCTCGGCTCTTGATCCCCGCCACAAACACCTGCACTTTAATTTTGTTTACATTTAACCGTTTTGTTTACATTGCTAAAAAATCCCAGGAGGAGCTAGATTTGAACTATTTTTCATATAATTCAAAATGGTGGGAGATCTAAGGGTCAAAGGTCAAAAGTCAGAGCGTGAAAGTTGTTTGTCATGAGGAGACGCATAATCACATATGCGCGTTGAAGTTTCATGGCAATAGCTCAAACAGGGCATGAGTTATACTTATACTGCATTTTCAATTGAGTGCTATAGCGCCACACTTTGACGAATGACTGTGAGTTTCATTTCTTGACCGTTTTCCATGACCCACTACCATATCGCCGAGTTTCGTAAAAAGTGAATGCACGGTTAGGCTAGAACTGCGAAAAACGGGGGAAGACGACGAAAGAGTAGAGATGCAATAAGGGTCCAAAGGCCCTACGGCCTTGGCCCCTTAATACAAATTCTGTTCTCTCAATCTGTCTGTGTGTATTTATTAGTTATGAACAGCAGTGCTGTCAGTGTGGTGTGGTGCTGCGCTGACAGTGACTGGATTCGGTTTTAAAACTTTTGGATACAAAGGTCTACAGGGCAGGGCAGCAGAAGAACAAAAGCCCAGAATAAGAGGCAGATGAACACATTTTGGTTTTGTAGATCTGCTGCTGTGTTTGGCGTGCCACCGTTGAAGGACGTCAGGGAGAGAGAGAATGAGAGATGTGTGACACACGTGGAGTTAACAGTCTACTAACTCTACTTTAGCCTATTTTGTGCAGAACTTAGCATGTTTTATGAATAACTGGACACGTGAAGTTGCCATATCGCCAACGATTATATGTCCGTTCTCTCACTCTGTAATTTCAGCCACCGAGAGAGACGCAACTGCTGTATAAATTCTCCATGCAACGGTGTGTTACCGATCGGATTGTGCTGTTTGTGTATGTCTTGTAAACATTCGGTAATATTTATTCGGCATTACAATAATTTACAAATGCATTTATTTGGCCTTATTAGGCCGAATATATTAGGTGGCCGAATATTCGGTGCATCCCTACTTTCATATACTCATATTTTTTTCAAATGATATTTGGCCTTATTGATCAAAATGTGCTCAGTTTTTGGCAATTTTCTGGTTGTTCATTTTAATTAATTAATACATTTTCGACTTTTCATAGAAATGTTTTAAAAGATGTTTACACGTCAGTGAAATTAACCGCTGGCAACATCCCTACTTGTAGATCTGCTATGTTCGGTACCACCATACACTGGATTATACATCGAGCTAAATGGTAGGTGTGGAAGTCAATAACCATCCATGGGACCGCCCCAAAACAAATTCATCCTAAATAATAATAATAATAATAATAATAATAATAATAATAATAATAACACTGATAATAATAATAACACTATGTTTCTACACTGCTTAGCCTCCTCTGTAAGATTTCCTGAACTGTGAACTTTCCTAAACGTTTGGGCCAAAAGTTCAGCTTTCTCTAAATTGTTGATAGCCACCCTCTCACCACTACTCATTACTGGCAACGCATAGTTCCTTCTGATACCCCCATAATTCTGATCATACCCCATACATCTGACAGCTGCGCCTCTCTTCCAATACTGCTGCAATATTGCCTCCAATATGAGCGTTTTGGGGTTCTTATTGTTCTTCTCACAACTGTCTGGGCCCTCTTATACTGAATCAAAGTATCCAGAGAATGAAGCTTTTTGAGTTTCTTAAATGCCTTATTTCTGTCTTTAACGGCTTTGCTACAGTTCCTATTCCACCAGGGCATATTCTTGACCCGTCTTGCTCCTGCACTCCTGGATCAGGAGGAGAGACAACAGCTGGGCTCCGAAATGACACCTACGTCTAAGACGACATCAAGACGAGTGAGGTATAGAAGAGGGTAAGGCAGAGGGGGGCACACCTGGGACGCCAGGTGTTGCTGTTGAACCCTCTGGAGGTGTTGTGGGCCTAGTCAATGAAACACCCAAGATGGAGGGCGCCCACCTGACGACCCCAATGAAACCCTTAGCCCCTTCCACCCAACCCTGTGATGACTTTATCATCCCCACCCATGTTTCTCAAGGTATAAACAAGGATTGTAACACCTAGTCCCATTCAGGTATGCGGTCAGGCGCAAGCTTGGCTCAGGGAGGAGGACGTCCCTGCCATGCAGAGTGCATTGCACTTTGGATAATAACACCATATTCTGTGTTTGTAAAACTGTGCCTATTTTAGTCACTACATAGAGGGTAAAATCTTCTTCAGTGTAGTGGCTCGCAGGTTGACCACCTACCTGGAAATGAACCACTACATTGACACATCGGTGCAGAAAGCAGGGATGCCAGGCTTTCCCTGTTGTGTGGAGCACCAAATTCAAGCCGCAAAAAGGGATGGAAGAGACCTCCATGTCGTTTTCCTAGATCTGGCCAACGCCTTTGGCTCGGTTCCACACAACGTCCTATGGACTGCATTCAGCTACTTCAGAGTTCCAGAGCCAATCACTGCCCTCGTCAGGGCCTACTTCCTAGATGTGCAGATATGCCTGACAACAGCAGAGTATACCACAGCGTGGCAACACCTGGAGGTGGGCATCATGGCAGGATGCACCATTTCCCCGCTAGCCTTCACCATGGCCATGGAGGTCATCATCCGTGCATCTCGTGGGTGGTGGGAGGAGAGCAGCTCCAACCAGGCCTGCGGCTCCCTCCCATTAGGGCATACATGGACGATATGACCACTCTCACTTCAACCATTCCATGCACGAGGCGACTGCTGAGGAAGTTGCAGGAGAACATTAAGTGGGCCCGGATGAAGTTTAAGCCAAGCAAGTGCAGGAGCCTGTCAGTAGTCAAAGGGAAGCTATCAGATCAGCGCTTTTACATCGGCGAGGAGCCCATACCAACTGTGGCAGAGAAGCCAATCAAGAGCCTCGGCCGTTGGTACGATGCGACCCTTAAGGACACAGTCCAAGTGGAACAGCTTAGACAGGATGCCACTAGTGGTCTTCAGAGCATCGATAAGACCATGCTCCCTGGCAGGCTGAAGCTTTGGTGTCTCCAGTTTGGTCTCCTACCTCGGCTGATGTGGCCTCAAACAATCTATGAGGTGCCGATCTCAAAGGTTGAGAAGCTTGAGAGGTTGGTCAGCTCCTTTGCCAGGAAATGGCTAGGTGTTCCCAGGTGTCTTAGCAACATAGGGCTGTACGGGAAAGGCATCCTGGAGCTTCCTCTGTCCAGCCTCACAGAGGAGTACAAGAGCACCAAAGTCAGGTTGGAGATGATGCTAACAGAATCCCGAGACCCCTTTGTAGCTAAAACCGCTCCCACCCTTGCAACCGGGAGGAAGTGGACTCCAGCTGCAGTTACACACCAGGCCAAGTCAACCCTTAAGCACCGGGACATTGTCGGCCACGTGCAAAGGGGAAGAGGAGGCCTTGGCCTCGGGGAGAGTAAACCATCCTGGTACAAGGCATCTCCAGCTCAGCGACGAGGTCTCGTGGTTGAGGAGGTACGCAGAGAAGAGCAGGCTGCAAGATGCGCAAAGGCTGTCTCACAAGGAAAGCAAGGACAATGGATGCGGTGGGAAGATGTCGAGAAGCGAAAGCTCTCTTGGAAGGAGATATGGGACATGGAAGCTTTTCGAACCAGCTTCATCCTGCGAGCCACATACGATGTTCTACCATCACCACAGAACCTCAGCCAATGGTACGGAGAAGACCCTACATGCCCCCTCTGTCCATCTCCAGCAAACTTGAAGCACATTCTAGTCGGCTGCAAGACAAGCCTTACACAAGGTCGCTATACCTGGCAGCACAATCAAGTGCTGAAGTGTCTGGCAGCTTCACTGGAGAGTAGACGGACGGTCGTCAACACCCTGCCTCCGCATTCCACCCATCTTGGATCTTCAGGACAGTTCGTCCGTGAAGGGGAGAAGCTACCTAAGTCCCGCACACCAAAACCAGAGGCTGGACAGCTGGGCGCAGCACGAGACTGGAGCAGAGACTCTGCTTCCCAGCGGAGATTTCCACGACCAACCTCAGGCCAGATCTTGTGCTTTGGTCCTCTTCAATTCGAAGCGTCTACATCATAGAGCTCACAGTGCCCTGGGAGGATAATGTGGGCGAGGCCTATGAGCGCAAGAGGCTTCGGTATGCCGAGCTGGCAGCGGATGCTGAACAACGGGGCTGGAAGGCCAGAGTTCGTCCTGTAGAAGTGGGCTGTAGAGGCTTCGTGGGCAGGTCAGCCACCAGTCTCCTCAAGGACATGGGAATCCGAGGCCAGGCCCAACGTCAAGCCATCAAAGCCCTGTCCAGTGCTGCTGAAAGAGCAAGCTAGTGGCTCTGGATCAGGAGGAGAGACAACAGCTGGGCTCCGAAATGACACCTACGTCTAAGACGACATCAAGAGGAGTGAGGTATAGAAGGGGGTAAGGCAGAGGGGGGCACACCTGGGATGCCAGGTGTTGCTGTTGAACCCTCTGGAGGTGTTTTGGGCCTAGTCAATGAAACACCCAAGATGGAGGGCGCCCACCTGACGACCCCAATGAAACCCTTAGCCCCTTCCACCCAACCCTGTGATGACTTTATCATCCCCACCCATGTTTCTCAAGGTATAAACAAGGATTGTAACACCTAGTCCCATTCAGGTATGCGGTCAGGCGCAAGCTTGGCTCAGGGAAGAGGACGTCCCTGCCATGCAGAGTCCATTGCACTTTGGATAATAACACCATATTCTGTGTTTGTAAAACAGTGCCTATTTTAGTCACTACAGGGTAGTGATCACTACCTAATGTACTTACCCACACTCCACGTACTTACACCTGCTATTGCACTAGACACAAATGTCAGATCAAGTGCTGATTCTGTATTTTGCACTATAGTGTACCGTGTTCCTTCCCGATTATTAATACAAACCAGGCAGTAATCATCTATAAAAATCCTCCACAACTAATCCATTTGCATCCGTACTGTTGCTCAATCACCGATACCTTTCTGTTAATCCTTTCAACGTTTTAATCTCTTTCACGGGACTTCTGTACATTGTTTATTCCCACAAATTGGTTTCACATTTTATAGAATTTACTACAACTTACCTATGAATTAATTATATTTTGTCCCTGGATCAGTTTTGACCAATAACCTGAACATATGATTAAGTATATAAAAAGTGAAAAGGATTCAGGTCTATTGATTATTCAAGATTCAAGATTCAAGAGATTTATTGTAACAGGGATGTACATGTACACACTGTTAAAAACTTAAGTTGGGGAGGTGCTCCAAAAACACAGAAATAAAAACTGTTCATAAATATCAATACTAAGCTTAAATAAATAAATTAAAAACAGTAAAAAGACTAAGATCAGCATACAAAGCAAAGTAACACCACAGAAAGTTCAACGCATAGACTCATTTAGCAGTCTAATAGCCTGTGGGAGGAAACTGTCTTTCAATCTGCTTGTGCTGGCCTTTATACTCTGGTACCTCTTCCCAGTGGGCAGCAGATGGAATAGTCTGTTGTGGCGATGTGTGGGGTCCTTAATGATCCTCAGGGACTTCTTGAGGCAGCGCTGGGTGTACAGCTCCTCCAGACTGGGCAGCTGACAACCAGTGATGCGCTCGGCTGTGCGCACCACCCTTCTGAGGGACTTCTGGTCCCTGTCTGTACAGCTCCCATACCAGCTGGTGAAGCTGCTTGTCAACAGGCTTTCGATCATCCTCCGGTAGAAGGCCTTGATGATCCGTGGACTCAGGCCGAACTTCTTGAGGCGTCTGAGTCCATACAGGCGCTGCTGTGCCTTTGCCACCACCACAGATGTATGTGCCTCCCATTTTAGCTTCTCGTGGATGTTCACCCCCAATTACTTAAATGTTTCCACCCTCTCCACCACGTCGCCGTTGATGGAGACAGGAGGTTGTGGGTCCCTTCCCCGCCTATAATCCACAATGACCTCCTTGGTCTTGGAGACGTTCATCAGGAGGTGATTCTCTCCACACCACTGCTCCAGGTTGGACATTTCCTCTCTATACGCCGTCTCATCATCTCCGGTGTTCAGCCCCACCACCACCGTGTCATCTGCAAACTTCACAATGGTGTTTGAGGGGTGTGAGGCCACACAGTCGTGGGTGTAGAGGGAGTACAGGAGTGGACTGAGGACTGAGGTGCTCCTGTGCTGAGATTCAATGGCACAGCTGGCTCAGAAGACTGAGGAATAGTGTCCCCCAAGGGTCTACTCTGTTCTCTCCCCAATGCCGTTTAACATCAGTCTACATACCTACCGGATACAACATCTTCTTCTAGAAAATACGGATGTGGAGTTGTGGACGAACTAAAACAACAATAAAATCTGCACACCAGATTGCTGCTCCCATCGTGGGTTTTTTCTTTATTGGTGGTAACTTTTCGAGCCGGGAGGCTCAGACCTTACGTAAGGTATACTGTACTGTCTCCCTTCCCCTTGCCTGAAGTTGAACTTAAACCAGCTGACCTGTCCTTGAACAGAAAGGAAACCTGAAAGCAGTTGAATGTGTCCCCTTGCCGTCACAGAAAAAGGGTAGGCTTGAGTTGACATGTTCTTTTTTTTTAATACATCAAAACAACGGCTACTTAACTTTTTAGTTTAGCCTCATGTTAAACGTAAAGTAAAATAATCAATATTCAAAATTATATTAATGATAATACAAATGACGATAATAAACAAATAAACATGTACCCAAAAAAATGAAAAACTTGCGCATGAGATCAAGACACAAGAGTTCGGCACGGCAACTCGCTCGCTTTAGCTTGCTCGGTGGTGCCTCTTGTGGCTCAAGTTCGCTTGAGACTGCACGCCTGACTGTCGCTATACTTTATTAGCCAAAAAGAAATAGTCTGCGGTTGTCGGAAAAAAGAGTGCCTCCAGCGGGATTCGATCACGGAGCTCAGTAACGGCAGTCCAACGCTTGGCGAGGCACACCACGAAACCAGTTGGAGCACTAGGGTTTTGTGCTGTATTAGACGAATGTAGCAGCTGTAGAACAATATTACGCGTCAGGGCTACAGGACACACGCACAGTGACAGTCTGTCAGGCGCGAGAAGTTGTTGCTACGCTGGCCTGGGCAGCATGCTGCTTTGATATTGGGGGCCCACTGAAGTCTACAATGCGTCAGGATCTAACACGTTTGGAACTTGTAGATCGGTTCTTAAAAGGACATAAATCAGACAATGGCAGAGGTGCAAATATTGGTGGGTGTGCCGTGTACAGATCCGCAAGCCCAGGATAGAAGGCAGATGAACACGTTTTGGGTTTGTAGGTCTGCTGCTGTGTTCAGAGCGAGAATGAGAGATACCTGACAAGTTGACAACAGGGATTTAACAGCTTTAGCCTATTTTGTGCAGAACTGACTAAATTGGCATGTTTTATGAACAACTGAATATGATATGTCCAGTCTGTCACTCTGCTATAATTTGAGCCACTGGCACTGCCTACTGGCTATCTTTTTTTCTTTTTTTTTCCTTCAGGTTTTTCCGGGTTTTCGGGCCTAACATAATGGTAATTGTTCGGGCCGGGCCCTGTTCGGACTGGCCCAGTTAGGACCGGGCCTTAATTTTCAGGCCCGTTGAGAACTCTACAAGACACTCATCTTCCTCCCCTTGGTAGGCGCAGGCGTGGGCCACGACGGCGCGGCTGGCCATGGGAGGGACCGGGAGGAGTAGATTGGCCACTCTGGGCCGCTCTGGTGGTCCTGCTGGGAGGAGAGCGAGATCGCGCTGCTGCTGATGGTGGGGCTGGCGGTGCTGCTGTTCCCGAAGGAGATGGAGGGGGAGGCGGAGGGCCCAAATGAGTGAGCCGCTCCAGTGCTGCGGTGCTGCGCACGAGCACTTCAATACAGCGCTCAAGTGCTGGAGCCATACGCTCAACTGAGTCGGCGAGCCGCCCCAGCTCCATCCCCAGCATTCGGAAGCCCTCCTGCTGGATGTCTAGGAACGGCCGGTCCCCAGGCCTGGAGACGTTTCGACGGGCTCTCCGCCTGGGACGACTCGCCTCCCGTCTCCTTGACGACCCTCCGCCCGGATCCGTCTCCTCCTCTCGCTCTCCCCCCGTTTCTGGTGGCGGGGATTCGCCAGACGCGGACAAAGTCCCGTCTTCCCTGACCTCCTCCCGGCCGGATTCAGCTTCGGTGGACGAGTCGTCTGTGGAAATAACATGGAAATTAACTGCACTGTTGACTGCGTTGTTAATTTACAATAAATTGACATTTTTTAAAGCTGACATGACATAAACAGACATTTTTGGTGTTGAGGGTGGGAGGCATACCGTTGTTGACCGAATTTGATTTCGGAACATTCATTTGTGGAGTTTTTGTCCGTGTGATTATTATCTTTGACAATCCTGTGTGTGTGTGTGTGTGTGTGTGTGTGTGTGTGTGTGTGTGTGTGTGTGTGTGTGTGTGTGTACGTGCGTGCACGCATGCATACGCACACACACACAATTATATGTTTTGATTAGAACTCTGCTGCCTTCAGTTATTTTGTTTTTCATTGGAATTGCGTGGCATTACACCAGGCCATCACCAGGTGGGTGTACACACATCTCTGGAACATGGCAGTAATAACAATAATGTAATTAATACATGATGATGAATGACAGACAATGTGCATAATAATGTCCGATAATTATGTATAATGAACACAAGTCTGTTGTTTCTGACCATCCATATTGCGTATACCCTTACCATGCTCTCCCACCTCCCCAAAAAATAGACCCAACCAAAACCAGGTGGAATTGGAAACAAAGCGAATTACCTGTTACCCCGCCATCTTCAAGGCCGTCAACACTTTTGCGGAAGAGAGTAGAGGCGGCGACTTCCTCTGGTGATATCAGAACCTCCACCAAAGCCGATCCTCCTCCCGTGGCCATTTGTTGCCGTCTGTTAGCGATGACCTTTGGAGTGAATTTTGTATTGACAATTTCAGCAGTAGGCTATGACCAATGGTGTAAAGAAACTAAGTACGTTTACTCAAGTACTGTACTTAAGTACAATTTTGAGGTATTTGTACTTTACTTGAGTATTTCCAATTTCCAATACTTTAACTTCTACTCCACTACTTCTCTAGTAACTAAAGCTTACAAATAATTTTTGTGGAGTAAAAGTACAATAGTTACTTTTCAGATATAAATTATTACACTATAAAACATACATTAACCACTTTAGCCCTATTTTATAACTGGGCTATTAGAAAATAGCCGATCTACAAGCTCACAACGCGTTGCATCGCGACACGTTGTGAGCTCGTAGATCTGCTATTTTCAAATATTTTAGTGAATATTCAACATCTAGACAGGCAACAAACCTTCCTTTTTCCGATCCTCCTCAAATCAGCAAACCGCTTCTTGATTTGTCGGACAGACCTGGGGATGCCTGAGGACACGGTAACGGCCGCAGCTACCTCGGCCCACGCCTGGTTCACCACCGAATTTTGGGGAGGCTGGGTCGATGTCCCAAAGATTTGAATTTGACGTGCCTTGACCTCATGCACGAGCACGTTCTTCTCAGCCTGCGTGTAGCGCACCGCACGGCGTCTTGGCTCCATCTCCTCCTCTGGTCTTTGAAGTGACTCCTCCTGCTGTTCCTCTTTAATCTGTGGGGGTTCTAGTTTCACCTGGACCAGACTGGGACTCATCTCCTGCTGTTCACGGGAAACCTCCTCTTTACACACAGGAAGGAGTGTGAGATCTACGAGGAGGAGAGAGGAGGTGAGGTAAAATCAGCAGAGAACCACTCATTGTATTTTCTGATTGTATCAGATTTATCAGATTTATTCTTCTGTCTTTTTACATTTTTGTCAAGCAAACACAGTATAAATTAGTGTTAACTGTTGACATATCGTTGCTGTCGTGCAGAAACTTTTCATCTTCACAATTCAACTTTATTTTTGTAAACAAATATTTAATTTGTAATAATACAAATTCTTTGTCCTACAACAGTATCTCACAAAAGTCTACAAGCATTGTAAGCTTGTAGATCTGATATTTGATATCTGATATATTAAAAAAACTAAAAAAGAAAATGAGTGTGTGTGGGTTAATTAATGTTGAACCAAGGAAAAGTAGTAAAAGAGCTTGTAAATAAGAACTACATTGGATCCATTGGAACACAGGTTATTTTTTCCATTTTCTGAAACATAATAGTTTTGGACATACAAGGTTTCCACCCGACAGCGACGATATGCAACTGTACCGACTAGGGCTGTCAACGAATAGTCCACATACAGATTTTAATATGAACACATTGCCTGCGAAGAACGCATATATGCATTCTATTTAATTAATCACTTGCCTGTCAAGAACGCATAAATGCGCTCTATTATCAAATTATTATTATTTTCTAAATTTCGCTCTAACACAGCTTTGGAATGATCCCTCGTCACTCAGAGAAGAAGTAGTCGGATGTGACGTCATTCCACAAAAACAGACATCCATCCAGCCCAACTATGGGATTTTTAGAAAAACACTCCTAACTCAGTTTCTTTTTTTTGCATTGAAAACCTCCCGTTTTCAACGGGCCATAGCCCCAAATTGGCTGCTCGCGGTTGGAATGTTATTGTCCCAGTGGATACACGGATCCCTCCGCCTACCCACGGGGACTTTTTTTGTTGTTGTTTTTTGTACACAACGTGGCTTCCACGGCGTTTCAACGATCGTCTATGTAAGGTAATTACAAAGGCAAGGGGATAAAAAAACGATATCAAGGCAGGTAATGTGTTAAAGGAATATTTGACTGTGACAATTAAAATGTATTAACTGAATTCTTTTTTTTAACCTTACACAGCACAGCAGCTGGATTTGAGAGATCATAGAGCCAGTCTAAATACAGCTTACGCTCCTCCCTTGCAATCCAGTAGACACAAAGACTCCTCACGGCAGAAACAAGAAAGACCTGAATGCTGTACTGAATGTACACAACACGTTGAATCACACAACGTCACTTTAATTGATTCAAAATGCTAACTTTGGTCGAGCTGAAGCGGTCGATCCATGTTTCGACGGGATCTCCGCCTGTGATCACGCGCCTCTCCTCTCCTCGACGACCCTCCGCCCGGATCCATCTTCTCCTCTCGCTCTCCCCCCGTTTCTGGTGGCGGGGCTTCGCCAGATGCGGACGAAGTCCCGTCTTCCCCGACCTCCTCCTGGCCGGATTCAGCTAGGGTGGACGAGTCATCTGAGGAAATCATTTTTGAAATAATAATTTGTACATTTGTGTTATGATTCATTCTTTTCCCCTGAGAAATCTTTGTTACACTATTAGGCCACTTAGGTTACTGTTGGAGCCACTTTGAAGTTTTTTTTAATTGTGAGATTGTATTATTTGTATTTTTCGTTTTCATATGTTTCAAATATGATTCTAAAGTTTTTATAAAATATCTAATTTGATCTAGCATCCTCCACCTTATAAGTGTTGAACTACATAATTTACTTATTAAACTTAGTTATGCTGATTTGATATGGGATTTCCTATGGTAAACTTTACCTTCAAAATAAAAGTGTTTGCGTCATTTGCGACATTAACTGTAGATTTTGAGTTGGATTGCAGTTTTATTCTGGGGGTTGAATTTGGACAGGGAGTACTGTAACTTGTTGAAGCTGACATTACATAGCCAGACATTTTTGGTGTTGAGGGTGGGAGGCGTACCGTTATTTGACCAAATTAGATTTAGGAAAATTAATTTGTGGATTTGTTTGTGATTTGTGTGTGATTATTATCTTGGCCAATTCTTTTGATTAGAACTCTGCTGCCTTCAGTTCTTTTGTTTTTCATTGGAATTGCGTGGCATTACACCCGGCCATCACCAGGTGGGTGTTAATTTGGTAGAATACCTCTACACCTGCACAAGCGTCTCGGGAACGTGGCAGTAATAATAATAATGTCATTAATATATGATGACTGACAGACATTGTGCATAATAATGTCTGATAATTATGTATAATGAACACAAGTCTGTTGTTTTTGACCATCCATATTACACACCTTACACGCCTTACCATGCTCTCTCCCCCCCCCCCCAAAAAAAGAACCCAACCAAAACCAGGTGAAATTGGAAGGAATTTGAATTACCTGTTACCCCGCCAACCTCAATCCCCCCAAAGCCGTCAACACTTTCGGGGGAGAGAGTAGAGGCAGCGACGTCCTCTGGTGATATCAGAACCTCCACCGTAGCTGATCCTTCTCCCGTGGCCATCTGTTGCCGTCTGTTAGCGATGACCTTTGGAGTGAATATTTTAGGCTATGATACAAAGAGCCAAATTGATTAATCAACCAAGAGCCATTGTGGTCAATGTAAATATTCAACATTTATACAAGCAACAAACCTTCCTTTTTCCGATCCTCCTCATATCGCCAAACCGCTTCTTGATCTGTTGGACAGACCTGGGGATGCCTGAGGACGCGGTAACGGCCGCAGCTACCTCGGCCCACGCCTGGTTCACCACCGAATTTCGGGGAGGCTGGGTTGATGTTCCAAAGATTTGAATTTGACGTGCCTTGACCTCATGCACGAGCACGTTGGTCTCAGCCTGTGTGTAGCGCACAGCACGGCGTCTTGGCTCAGCCTCGCCCGGATCCATCTCCTCCTCTCGCTCTCCCCCCGTTTCTGGTAGCGGGGCTTCGCCCGATGCGGACGAAGTTCCGTCTTCCCCGACCTCCTCCTGGCCGGATTCAGCTACGGTGGACGA
The DNA here is from genome assembly GCF_963280865.1 of Gymnoscopelus braueri. Lineage (NCBI taxonomy): Eukaryota > Metazoa > Chordata > Actinopteri > Myctophiformes > Myctophidae > Gymnoscopelus > Gymnoscopelus braueri. Next base: position 1,175,526 of record NC_137624.1, on the reverse strand, counting down.
GTCATCTGTGGAAATAACATTAGAAATAACTGCATTGTTAACTGCGTTGTTAATTTACAATGAATTGTCATTTCGTTTTTATCCAGCAGCCTCCACCTTATAAGTGTTGAACTACATAATTTACTTATAGAATTTAGTCATGCTGACATTAACTGTAGAATTTGAGTTTTATTTTGGGGGTTAATTTTGGACAGGAAGTACTGTAGCTTGTTGAAGCCGGAAAGGATGGGAGGCATACAGTTTTGACCAAATTTGATTTCGGGACATTCATTTGTGGAGTCATTTTGTTCTTTTTCCGTGTGATTATTATCTTGGACAATTCTTCTATATTGTTTTGTTTTGATTAGAACTCTGCTGCCTTCAGTTTTTTTTTTTTTTTTTCATAGGAATTGCGTGGCATTACACCAGGTCATCACCAGGTGGGTGTTAATTTGGTAAAATACCTCTACACCTGCACACACATCTTGGGAGCATGGCAGTAATAATAATAATAATAAACATAATGATGTCAATAATATATGATGATGAACGACAGACTGTGCATAATAATGTCCGATAATTATTTATAATTAAAACAAGTTGTTTGTGTGAGAGGGAGTGTGTTCCTACTAGAAGGTTCACTGTTTCTCTAACAACAAAGAAAATGTTCACCTACTTAACACATCCACCGCCAAGGGCTAATCTCATAATGTACTCACCAGTGCCAAGGTTTTATTGTTGTTTTTTGTTTTTTTCAGGTCGCCATAGGCCCCGTTAAAATCCTTTAGATTGCCCGATCCAATGTTTGTAAACAACGGGCACATGTCCTGGTGTCTACTCGTCGAGACCGCGTGTCAAACGGAGCCGCCATGTTTGAGTTCTGATCGTTTAAGTTAACATGGGAAATGCGAGGATGAAAAACTACATGTCCTGTACAGCTTTTACAGGGGTTTATGTGTACGACTTAGAATGGAGACAGACGGGAAACAAAAAACGTGATCGCACTTCCGGTCCGATCGGGTGGTGTTACACTGAAAATGGTCCCCCTAGAAAATTAAAAAAAAAAAAAAATTCGAAAAAAAGGAAAAAGCACCACAGCCCGTAGGCTACGGGATTGGCGCTTAACCGTTGGATTTAACGGCCCGTAGAACTACGGGCCCGGCGGTAAATGTGTTAAGAGGAAAAAAGCAGCTTATCAAGTTGCTTTGAAGATTTACAACGAGACACACAATGGTCGCTCTGCCAGGTCTACTGTAACTGTAACATCATTTGGAATATTAGATGAACCTCTAATGACATTCTTAGGGTATGGTTATGGTACTTTTTCTTTTCACTGTGAACACTGTCACTTTCTTTTGCATTGCACTGATTGAAATGGACACTTTTTCTGATTAGCCTTGCACTGACTGTAATGATCACTTTGTTTGATTTAGGATGGGATACAGTGAGACACTGTAACCTTGTGTTGTTTCCTGCATAGGGCAGGACGTGATGTGGTGAGACACTGTAACCTTGTTTGTTTTTCTGTATAGTGCAGTGTTTTTTTCCTGCATAGTGCAGGACAGTTGTATAGGTTCTTTTTATTGTATACTCTTGTTCTCTTTTGACAGTGCTTCTTGTTTTCTTTTTCTTGCCTTGTATTGCTGTATACAACAGTACATTATTTCCTTACTCTTAACCTCTTTACCTGTAACACTTAACTGCTGTGCTACCTCTGGGCGACTGATTTTCCCCCACAGGATCAATAAAGTTATCTATCTATCTATCTATCTTGTTTCTGACCATCCATATTACGCCCTCCCACCCGCCCAAAAAAGAATCTAACTAAAACCAGGTGGAATTGGAAGGAATTACCAGTTAAGCCGTCAATACTTTCGGGGAAGAGAGTAGAGGCGGCGACGTCCTCTGGTGATATCAGAACCTCCACCGAAGCTGATCCTTCTCCCGTGGCCATCTGTTGACCTCTATTAGCGGCGACCTTTGGAGTGAATATTTCATTGACAATTTCAAAGTACAGCAGTAGGCTACGATACAAAGAGCCAAATTGATTAATGACCAAGAGCCATTGTGGTCAGTGGAAATATCCAACATCTATACAGGCAACAAACCTTATTTTTTCTGATCCTCCTCAAATCAGCAAACCGCTTCTTGACTTGTTGGACAGACCTGGGAATGCCTGAGGACGCGGAAACGGCCGCCGCTACCTCGGCCCACGCCTGGTTCACCACCGAATTTCGGGGAGGCTGTCCCAATGTCCCAAAGATTTGAATTTGCCGTGCCTCGACCTCTTGCACGAGCACGTTGGACTCATCCTGTGTGTAGCGCACAGCACGGCGTCTTGGCTCATCCTCCTCAGGTCTTTGAAGTAACTCCTCCTGCTGTTCCTCTTGAATCTGTGGAGGTCCGAGTTTCACCTGGACCAGACTGGGACTCATCTCCTGCTGTTCAGGGGAAACCGCCTCTTTACACACAGGAAGGGTTGTGAGATCTACAAGGAGGAGAGAGGAGGTAACATCAGCAGAGAACAACTCGTAGTCTAGGTCAGATTTCCAAAAATGGTAACCTTGAAGGCAAATAGTGTTAATTCAGGGCATACATGTTTTTTAGGGGTATTAAGGGGTGCTGAATACAAATTGGTTGTATGCCCAGATCAAAAATGGCTGCTTACTTTACCATTTAAAGATGGCGGCCACCACTATGCTGAAATATGTTAAAAACAGAAGCTTGATTGAATTTAGCGTACTTAGGTTTTCATACAGTATATGGGGAATGCAATGCCATTTTCAGATTTGAGATCAAATCTGAGGACTACCTAAAAATCATATGTCATGAAAATTATGATTTATTGGTGAATATTTGTTTTCAACCAACTTCATCCCATGACATGTCAAATTATTATGTACATACATACTGTACATATGGATATGAAAAGCTCCAGACTTGGGGATGGGCTCCTTAGTGGGGATAAATTGGAGAGACATAGCCAATTATGGGTGTGGAGGTCACGCAAAGCAGTCAGAATGTGTCTGTCTACTGGGTGTCTAGGCAGGGGTAGTGGATGAGTGTAACAGGGCTATGGAGCCCCTCTGGCGGGTAGAGGGGGGTATGGGGGTGGTTATGGAGGTCAGTGCAGAGCTATCAGAACCTAAATGTCTACTGGGTGTCTACGCAGAGGTGGAGAAGCATGGCCATGGAGTCCCTAAGGTGGGTAGAGGAGAGTATGGGTAGTGGGTGTGGGTGAGGAGGTAAGAGGGGGTCTAATCTAAAGGTTTGCCAAAGATGCCCCTCAGGTGGGAAGAGGGGAGTATGGGGGATCTGGGTCACTGGATAGCTCCTTGGGCACTTGGAGCATGGATGAGTTATGGGGACCTAGAACGCCCTGGGCTTCTTCCCTCTACCATGTCTGGCATGAAACCCTCCAACAGCTGGCATAGTAATGTCCCATTAAGGCTACAGAGTGGGGCACTTGTGAGCCCAGGAGGAGTGCTCATAGTTAAACTTTGATTTCGACTCTTGTTTTTTACTGTTTTATTGCTTTTAATTTGAGTTTTCTTCCTAATAAAGTTGTTCTCTTTTTTCTCCTCTCCCCCTGGTCCCCCCACACACACACACATGTAAAGCGACTTTGAGTACTTAGAAAAGTGTAATATAAATTCCAGGTAGGCAGTGAAAGAGTGGGGAGAGTCAGTCCCCGGTAATGGTGGTTCTACCTCCATGTGGTGCATGGCTGCGCTTCAGAACAACAGGGGTGGCTGTTTCGGTCTGGCTCACTGGATAGTCCCGCTGGTCTCAATAGTTAAGAAAAAACTCCAGAACAAAGACACAGAGCATTACATGTATGCAGATGTAACGCCCGGAATTCAAGCCTGGGTCTCCATTCAACATGTTAACCAATAGCCTAAAGGGGAATTCCCCCTTGGACGGGGGAGATAATAGGCTTTTGGTCATGATACAGAGGCTCTGAGCCAATACCGCCACAGGAAAAGCAATGCTTGTCTGTCGGATAGCAGCAGGGAGGGACATGGCCGCTAATGGGCCTGGAGGTTGGTTACACTAGGATAATAGTGAATGGAGCCCAGTAGTGCTGCACGATTCTTGCTCAAATGTGAATCACGATTTTCCTCCATAAGAATTGAGATCACGATTCTCACACGATTCTCACACAATTCTCTTGTAAATATAAAAATATTAAGAAAAAAGAAAAAAAATCGTCATAGTTTAAAATCGAGATCGCATAGGTGTCTGAATCGAGATCACAATCTTTTTTCGATTAATCGTGCAGCACTAGAGCCCAGACATCATGGGCTGTTCACCTTTCCCCTCTAGCTGTTAAAAAGCTCCAAGCAAAGGTAAACCATATCACTTCCACACTCCTTCACCAACCCTGCCTAGACACCACTTCCATGCTGAGGAGACCATCTTCCCCATACACCTGATGGCCAAGCTCAGTCCCCCAATCTGGAGCTTATCAAATCTGTACAGGGGAGAGAGGGACAACCCAGGACTCCCCGTACTTCCAGCCCCCCCTCACTGATCTCCACACCAGCACCCACCCCTCACCTCCAGAGGCGGTAACAGGATAGGTGGGCACCTCGATGTAAACTTGACTATTTAAAAAATGTAATATTTGAAACATTTTCTTGAGTAAAGTAAAGTGAACATTAGAACATGCTTAAACATTCGACAATTAAGGTCTAATATTTCTACAATTGCTACTAATTGCTACACAACATGTATATCCAGTCATTTTGGGGCTTAAACAAGAAGTTGAAGCATACAACTAAGTCTGATAATGATGTACCATGCATGTTCACGTCGTGTATACTTTACATTACTTAAAGGAGAATTCCAGACATTTTAAGTGTTGTCTTTGATGTGTCGTTACTCACCTACCGACATAAAAAGTGGCATTGTTTTTTTCCAGAGATTCCCCTGTCGTCATTTTTTCAACCCCCTCCGTTGTCATAATGGGAGCGCGTGGCTTAGGGAAATTCGTCTATTATAACCGATGCAAAGTTATTTTTTTCTCTACTAGTACTCATTGTAGAGTCTCATGATAGTCAAACATGCGCTGAAAGTTCCTGAGAGGCTAGCGCTACTGCCGAACGATTTAACACTGGTTGCTTGTTTCTCTCCAGAACCTGGCAACTTGGTGTTGCCAGGTAGAGAAACAAGCAACGGAGGGGGTTGAAAAAATGACGACAGGGGAATCTCTGGAAAAAAACAATGCCACTTTTTACGTCGGTAGGTGAGTAACGACACATCAAAGACAACACTTAAAATGTCCGGAATTCTCCTTTAAGACCATTTTTTAAATATTCGTTTTTGGACATAATAGCCAATTTTACATCGTGCCCAGATGTCCCTAGTGCCCACCTGTCCTGTATCCTAAACAAATAAAGCTACTTTTACATCACCCAGCAATATATTTTCACACAAAAAATGGGTTTGTGATGAGCATGAAAAGTGAACAACGTGTCACATCACGATGCATTGCGAGCTTGTAGATCTGCTATTTTCAATGCATAATTTTTTTAAGGAAATTCTTTTCAATGTTTGACTTCTTTAAGTTCTTTAAGACTTTTTATCTTGTGAAATAATTGCAAATGTTTACAGGCTGGACATTTCTTAAGCCCCACCCCCTCTGTGTTCCTACTGGCTGGGCTTTAAACAGCCATAAATCCTGTTCCCAGCATGCTAAAGGCCCCAAACTTGGTAGGTGCTATTACACAGCCAATAGGGGCGGACTGTAATTGCTTAAGCCCCGCCCCTAGCTCTGTGTTGCTATCATAGACTGTATAAAATGAATGACAGCGTTACGCCCCTAGACTCTACAGACCGTAAATGAAGCCGATTGTTCAGCTGTGTGCAATCCGCCATCTTTCAATATCGTGTCATATCGCGTCATATCCTGCAGAATGAAACCAGACCATTATTGGTTGGGTAGCTTGTCAATCAAAAGCAGGGGCGGGGAATGAATGCTATTGGTTGTGTATCTTGTCAATCAAATCATCCCGCCCCTCCCAGAGCATAACCTACTTTATCGTCAATTTTAAAATAAATGGGACCATAGTTTACCAAAACGCTTTTCATGATGATTGAAAGGAGACTTTAAACTAGCGACTGGAAGCATATAGTATTTATGACAACTTTTATTAAGGTAAGAAAATCTAGTCTAAAGTTTGTCAAAAACCCATCGGCGTGCGTTAAAATAAATTATTTCTGACCCCCGCAGGGGTAAAACAGTGAAACTACAGGCCATTCATACGAACTGTCTCTTCCGTATTGGCGTCAATGTAAAAATCTCAGGCTGGCCCCTTGGTTGCTATTGGCTTGGCTTTAAACAGCCATAACTTCAGTTCCCAGCATGCTAAACGCCCTAAACTTGGTAGGTGCTCTTAGACGGCCAATAGGGACAGGCTGTAATTGCTCAAACCCGCCCCCCTCTGTGTTTCTATGGGCTGGCCTTTACACATCCATTACTCCAGTTCCCAGCATGCTGAAGGCCCCAAACTGGGTAGGTGCTGTTACACGGCCAATAGGGGCGGACTGTAATTGCTTAAGCCCCACCCCTAGCTCTGTGTTGCTATTGGCTTGGCTTTAAACAGCCATAACTCCAGTTCCCAGCATGCTAAACGCCCTAAACTTGGTAGGTGCTCTTACACGGCCAATAGGGACAGGCTGTAATAGCTTAAGCCCCGCCCCCTCTGTGTTCCTATTGGCTGGGCTTTAAACAGCCATAACTACAGTTCTCAGCATGCTAAAGGCCCAAACTTGGTAGGTGCTCTTACACGGAAATACTGCCTAGACTATCACTGTATTTTCTGATTGTATCAGATTTATTCTTCCACTTATTTATTTGTTTTGCATTGATTGTCTCCGCCTGGCCGAGACTATGTTATGCCCCCTGTCTGTCTGTCCATTTGTCCGTCCCTGTATGTGTGCCATCTGTGAACAGCTAATCTCCGGCACCGTTGGCCCGATTGACGTCAAACTGTGCACAGCACACACTCCCTGGATACCAGAGCAGATCAGCCTGTTATATCACCACCAGGAGAACCCATTTTTAAAAATTACTCCTACAGATTGTGTCCTAACATCACACAAATCGGACCACATTAACTCTATAGCCATGTGACCAAGACGGATCCGTCCGATTTTTCATATTCCATCCTGATTGGCTAAGATTGGCATCTAAAGTTTGCAGGAATGGCTTCTTTTGAACAAAATGCCTCAAATCATGAACGTGTTTGATTGCAGTGAAACTTTGCATGCACATTTCCACTAGTTTGAAGAAGAAATGCCAACCTTTTCACATTGGCCTAATACAGCGCCACCAGCAGATACATTTTTGCTAAAGATTTTTTTTTATATTACTCAAATCGGTACACATTGTCTCTATGGTCATGTGATCAAGACGGATATGTCTCACTACGGATATGTCTAATGTTTGCAGGACTGATTTCCGAGCATTGCTGTCCCACAATAACCTACAATACCTGACCTGGCGGAGACCTGTGCTCCGAGGAGCACTTTTTCTAGTTGTATTGTCTGATCTTGTTGATTATAATCTGTCTAGTGTCATAAACTGCTTTAAATGTCAAAATAATATAATGGTGTCATATTGGCCTAATCCAGTCATGTACTTTAGTCTCCTGTCTCTCTATGCAAGGTCAAGCTGGCTACAGGCTTTCTGTGGCTATCTGTCGGCTCCTCGAGTTATGTCAATATTTCCAGTTAAAAGGAATGTTTTAGAACACTACATGTCAGTGTTCTTCTCCGATAACCATTCTTTCAGTGCCACCGAGTGACCACTGACCAGTGACCGGTTAGAGCCGAGGTCAACGTGTTGTTTGAGACATTTGGACGCTGTTTGTCCAAGATAAACTGTCACACCATCTTCATCATCTATGATCATCATCCTCATCTGACGACGACTATCATCATCACTCTCATCCAATCCAAGAAGTCCACCTTCGCTCGGAAATTCATCTATGTCACATCCTATGATGTCATTGTATAACTGATAACAGGCCTTGTAAAAGCCCAGTCTTTTCGTTCTATGGTGAAAGAGACGCCGACCGATGATGCGTGAAATACCTGTGATACTTTAAACCTTCCCATGGTCTCTCTGTCTGACTAAATATAATATAATAATTTTATCCAATGGCTGCCTGTCTCTGGCTGATTTTTTTTGTTGCTTTTATGAAAGTTAACGGTACTTTATGTGGGTGATAAGGAAAAACAGCTCCATCAGACACTCAAAATGTTTATGTACAAGGTATGAATTAGTGTTAACTAACTTTATTTTTTTTACGTAAAAGGAATGTCGTACTTTCTCTCATAAAAATAGATAAAGTAGCCTATTTTGGTGCTTCATACAGTACACACTAGTGATGCGGGGGTCGGGTTTTTTCATGACCCGCCCCGCCCCACCGCGGAACCGAACCCGCCTCAACCCGTGCCGCAAAACGATATATAAATCAACGACTCGACCCGCCCCGCAACCCGCAGTGAAAAAAAATCATGAGTGAGTGTGAGTGAACTGCTGCGCGACACCGTAGCCTACATCGCACATCAGTATAACTGTTATACTGATTAATTTGTTATACTATAACAAATTAATATAATAATAATAATGTTTTGGCCTTTACATCTAGCAACCTTAATATGCAAAACCTACAGCTTGTGTTTAGTTTTGTTAATGTTATACATGAATGATGGCGCAAGGGAGGTTGATTACTTGCCTTAGTTGCCTGCAATGTGTATGTGTGTCACCAACTTTCGCCACTAACACTTTATCCATTGCAGACAGACAGTCACTGTGCTTGCTTGTACAATATCCACGACCCATACGAGTTCTGGTTTTGATGGGTTTTATTATCGTCAAATGGGTCCGGCTTGGTTCATATTCTATCACTTCGGGACCCCGGTTCTGTTTATCATTACACCCGAGCGAACCACCCGTACGCAGTGCTGATTAGGAGGAGATGCAGCTGTGTAAAGCTTCATTTGTGCTTCGCCGTATGGCGGTGTTGTTGCGTATCGAAAATAGCAGACATACAAGCTCACAACGCGGCGCGTTGCGATGTGTTGTGAGCTTGTAGGTCTGATATTTTCTATGCGCAACACCATGGTACGAATAATAGGCTGATCTATCGGATAACTGCAGCGCTGTGAGACACAGCAGCACCAGACTGTCGGGAATGAACCCAAACTGACATTGTCAGATCATGATAAAAACTTTAAATAATTCTGATGGGTTTTAATGGTAGTTTAATCCAAATATTAATAATAGGCTTAAATGTGATTTTTTTTGCGTGTGAGAGTGGTGTTGATGACCCGCAACCCGCATAATTGCCTCTGATATCTTGACTGTCCGCCGCGGGCGGACAGTCAAGATATCAGAGGCAATTACCACGTCGCAACGCGCCGCGTTGTGAGCTTGTATGTCTGCTATTTTCGATACGCAACAACATGAGCACAAATGAAGCTTTACACAGCTGCATCTCCTCCTAATCAGCACTGCGTACGGGTGGTTCGCTCGGGTGTAATGATAAACAGGACCGGGGTCCCGAAGTGATCACTAGTACACACACACACACACACACACACACACACACACACACACACACACACACACACACACACCCCCCCCCCCCCCCCCCCCTCCCCCTCCCTTAAGGAGTGATTATTCGTTTTAGCTATCATAATTGAAAGAAATGTTGCATAGTTTTATTATTCCCTTTATTCTGTTTCTGCCACTTTTCGCAGTTCTGGCTTAACCGTGCATACGCTTTTTACGAAACTCAGCCATATGGTAGATGGTCTTGAAAAACTATCAAGAAATAATTTATTTATTTATTTATTTATTTAACAGGGACAATGCACATTGATCAACATGTCAGTTATTCACGTCCATGTAAATGAGCCAGAGTTAGCCAGAGTTGGCTAATTTTCATCTGTAGTCCCTGAGCAGGCTATTAAAAAAGTGGTATAGTTATCCATACAAAAAGAGACATCGTCAACAATACAAAACAAGTAGACATAGTACAGAAGACAAAACAAATACAGTAAAATATGAGAAGGCAGTGATTAATGGAGCCGAAATTTACTCATGATTACAAATTTGGTTAGCTTTAAGCCATCTTTTAAGGTTGAATTTGAAAGTTAGATAGTTGGTGGTCTCTCTTACTTCGGTAGGAAGACTGTTCCAGTGATGGGAGGCTCTAACAGAGAAGACTGTTTTACCAAACACACTCTGTCTGAATGGCACCTCACAGTCTCCCCTGGTAGTTGCCCTTGTTGTTCTGTCACCACTTTCTCTTCGCTCTATGAACTGTTTTAATGGTGGAGGTGCAAGCCCATTTAAAACCTTAAAAATGAGACAAGCATCTGCAAAATGTTTAAATCCATCAAAATTAAATAAATTATACTTTTGAACTATACGGCAATGGTGGTAACGGTTGGGTTTTTGATCAAGTGTTTTTAATGTCTGTTTGTAAAGTGATTCTATGGGTTTGAGAGTTGTTAGATTTGTCTGTGACCAGGTTGTGAAGCAGTATGTGATGTGTGAGAAAATCATTGCATGCATGAAGAGTTTGGCTGCGTCTGTTGTTAGATATGGTCTTATGTGCCTGAAATTAGACAGATTGAATTTTATTGGCTACATTTTTAATATGTTTTTTAAATGTCAAGTTTGAGTCTAGTGTGATTCCAAGATATTTAAATTCAGATACTACCTTAATAATGTTTCCATTGACGATGATGTCAGGATAAACATTGTCTGTGGAGTTGCGTGAAAAAAACATACAAACAGTTTTGTTTGTATTCAGATGTAAACATGAGTTCCTCAACCAATCAGATACATGGACCATGGCTGCAGTTAGTTTCTCTGCTGCGAGTTGTTTGTTTTCAGCATGTATATAGAGAACTGTGTCATCAGCATACATTTGTATGGAGACAGATGGACAGACAGAAGGCAGATCATTAATATACAAACTGAACAAGATAGGGCCCAGTATTGATCCCTGAGGAACTCCAATGTTACTGTTAAGATATGTTGACTGTTTGTTACCAATACGAACCCTTTGCTTCCTATTTGTTAAATATGAATCAAACCATCTGACTGCTTCAGTAGAAAAGTTAAAGAAAGAGAGTTTTGACAAGAGTACCGGATGGTCTACAGTGTCAAAAGCCTGTTTAAGATCCAGGAATACTGCACCCACTGTACCACCTTTATCCAAACTTAACTTGACACTTTCCAAAAAGTAGCAGTTAGCGGTTTCTGTTGAATGGTTGGAGCGAAAACCGAACTGCAGTGGACACAAAGGAGTATGGCCTGTATTCAAATGAGCGGTCAGTTGTTGAGCAACCCATTTCTCGGCCACCTTGGACACTATAGGTAGAATACTAATGGGCCTATAATTTGCCACATTTGTCTGGTCACCGGCCTTAAAAATTGGTGTTACAATGGCGGATTTCCAGATGCTAGGGAAAGTGCATTGCCTAATTGATAAATTTATCAAATGAACTATGGGACAAACTAATGCATCCTTGTGTGTTTTTAGAAATGTTGTGTCCATGTCATAGGCATCCCTTGCTTTTGAGTCTCTTAAGGAGCTCATGATCTTAACCACTGCAGATTCGGTAATTTCTCCTATCCTAAAAATGGGCTTGTCATCATTAATAGGGGCACATGTCAGAATTCTAGTGGGGAAACTTTGGGCCAGTTCCCCAACTGAATTTATAAAATAACTATTAAAAGTATTTGCTATCACCTCTTGATCTTGAATTAAGGTTCCATTCACTTTAAGTTCATATTCCTTTGTTTTCTGATCCTTATTTCTCCCAGTTAATTTATTAAGGGTTTCCCAAATCAATTTCCCATTTCCCCTTGCATCTTCTATTACTTTAATAAAAAAATAAGCTTTTGCTTTCCTTAAATTCCTTACTACCTTATTTCTAATACTTGTGAAAATCTGCCTATCACTGATGTAACCTGATTTTAGTGATCTCTTTAGTGCAAAATCTCTCTCTCTCATCTGCTGCCAGAGGGCGCCATTGAGCCATGGCAGGGTGTTTTTTTGTATAGGTTTACACAGAACCTTCTTTATGAAGGGTGACACTACTCTGTTTGTAGTTTCCACAAAAATACTGCTGCCACTCTCTACATCTTGACTACACAGTAGATTAGACCAATCAGTTTGTTTTAGAGCCCTATCAAGATCTGGCGAAAGGATTTAGGTTTTGTGGTATTGTCAAACCGTTTACTGGTGAGTTTCCTCACCAGTAATGTGATGTTATGGTCCGACATACCAGTTATCAAATTATATGATTTTGTTATTCTCTCTGGCCTATTTGCAAACATTAAATCAATTTGTGTCTGTGAGGAATTTGTTATTCGTGTTGGACCTTTCACCAGTTGAGTGAGATTGAACTTGTCTGTTATCTCTTTAAATTCTTACACTCATTCGTCAAAGGGTGGCGCTATAGCACTCAATTGAAAGTGCCAACTTTGAACAGGTACAACTCATGCCCTGTTTGACCTACAGCCATCGATACACACATGCGTCTCTTCATGCCTGACAACTTTCGTGGTCTGACTTTTGACCTCTGACCTTTAGATCTCCCACCATTTTGAATTATATGAAAAACAGTCATTGGCTCCTAACTTCTGCATTTTTTCACTTAGAAAGAATCCGCTCCCATCGTTATGTCCCAGGAGGAGATAGATTTTAACTATTGCAGTTTTATGAAAATTATTCATCTGCCCCTAACACATACATGCAGACTCACATTTCTTTGAAACTTTGCAGAAATGTTGAGGGTCATTCCAAATATCACTGAAACCAATCTTACTCCAATTGGCCAAAGGGGGGCGCTATAGCATTTTTTTTTAAATGCAAACTTTAAACCGGCAAAAGTCATGCCTCGTTTGGCCGACAGCCATTAAACCTGCTTACACATGTGCCTTGACTCATGAGGAACAAATGTATCACTTTGACCAGAAGCTCCGCCCCTTAGATTGTCCGTAATTTTGAGCAGTTTGAAAAACACTTAAACCCAGGATTTTTCAGCCATTTGCGTGAAACTGTATCATCTGTGTGATCTCTTTTTTCACAGGTCTTGTCTGTTGGTCCAATGGCTTCTCCCTTAAGCGAGTGCCTCACGACCGCAAGGTTGCCGGTTCAAGCCTCACTTGATACAGACTCATTTAAGTTGAATTGCAAAAAACATGACTGTATCAATGAATACATGTGCATGGTTTCGAGGAGATTTCTCTATTGGTAAATGGTTTGTGAACGAGTGATCTTAGTGTTAGTGAAAGGGCAATAGGATGAGATGTCGAATCAATCCATTCTGTTTTCATCTCTCTCTCTCTTCAATCTATTCCGTTTCAATGTCTCTCTCTCTTCAATCTATTCCGTTTCAATGTCTCTCTCTCTTCAATCTATTCCGTCTCTCTCTCTTCAATCTATTCCGTCTCTCTCTCTTCAATCTATTCCGTCTCTCTCTCTCTCTCTCTCTCTCTCTCTCTCTCTCTCTCTCTCTCTCTCTCTCTCTCTCTCTCTCTCTCTCTCTCTCTCTCTCTCTCTCTCTCTCTCTCTCTCTCTCTCTCTCTCTCTCTCTCTCTCTCTCTCTCTCTCTCTCTCTCTCTCTCTCTCTCTCTCTGGAACGATCTACAATCTCACAACCTTTCAGATAGCAACATTTTGTGAACTTGTAGATCGGCTATTTTCAATGGTTTCTGTTCCGAGGAGACATACAATTTCTCTATCGGTAGATGGTTAGGGAACCAGTGATCTAGAGTAGTTAGCGAAACAAAGGCCTGGTCCGTCAGGGACGGAAAGACTTATATATATCAACAGACACTACCAGGACTATCATATCTCTAGCTCAATGAGAAGAAAGGCAGCCTATGAGTCCGGAGGTCACCGGTTCGATCCCTGTCCCCGACGATGTGTTGAGGCGATCATGATGATCTGTCTCTCTCTCTCTCTCCCTCCATCTCCAGTTTCCTTGTCTCCCTCTCTCTCTCTCTCTTCAATTTATTCAGTGTCCATGTTTGTCTCTCTCTCCCTCTCTTTCACTGGCCCGTGTTATCGCTGCTTGCAGCTATATTTCTATTTGTATTTCCTTTATATGTAGGTCTGTTAGTGATTAGAATATTTGTCTAGATGTAAGGCAATTGCCTGACTTAACTGCTGTGCTGTGTCTTGGCTTACGTTTATTCTTAATTGTGGGAAATTGTTACATTTTATTTTCAGATTCTTCACAAAGTCAGACGACCTGAGGCTTGCCAAGGATAACCGTATCCAGGAGGTGGCGAAGATAGAAACGGGCAGTGAAGAGCCAGAGGCATATATTATATACAGGAGAAATATAGTACATTTACAATTAAAAGGTAGGGTAAGTGATTTACTTTGGTTAAAATAAGTGTTAAATATCTCTATATTTTGATAGTACTCATAGCTATAGAGTGTTTGTTCAGCAGAAGGAGTCTCTCAATACATTACAGTCATGTGTGCACTGTTTAGCTAATTGATGCAAGTCATTTCAGGTGTGCAGTACAGGAGTAGTCAGTTTTCTCCAGCAGCCAAGGAGCAAACACACACACACAAGCTGCTACTGCCTTTCTTTGTTTTTGGCTTGAAACCATCTCTTGTAAGTTTTTGTTTGTGTACATTTACTCAGTCATGAAAACACCTTTGTTTGAGAATTGTTTTGTGATATATGTGGGATGCTTAATAACTTTAATGATTGATTGCTTGCCTTGTGTGGGGTAGAGTGTACATTATGGGAAAACTACTAAATGCTTAGTATGTGATTGTTATGTTATTGAGCTGATTGTGTATTTTTTGTGTTTCTGTTCTACAGTTTCACTCCTTGTTTAGTAAAGTTGACCACCGGCATCTTAATAAAAGCAAACTGAGATGAATCCTGACTTTCATTGAACGGAGTTTGGCTGACTGTTGATTTGTGTCAGGGACGACACACTTAAAGAATCATCCGAGCACGTGAGGAGAATTCGGTCCGTCCATGTGGGTGACCCTGTTTCAGCTCTAAAAATGGCTTGGACTAGACTAGCACAGTGTTATGGCGCACCTGAGATGATGGAAAATGTGCTATTCAATAAGCTAGAGGCCTTTCCTAAAATCGGCAACAGGGAATACACTAAGCTTAGAGAACTTGGAGACCTTCTAATGGAGGTACAAGCAGCCAAAGACAATTCATATTTACCGGGGCTGTCTTATTTGGACACCCCAAGAGGCATCAATCCGATAGTGGAGAAGCTGCCCTACTATCTACAAGAGAGGTGGATTTCTCATGGCATGAGGTACAAGGAGGAAAACTATGACTGCTTCCCTCCATTCTGGTATTTCACCAGTTTCGTCTGTCAAGAGGCAAAGGCAAGGAACGACCCTAGCTTCAATTTCCTCAGCAGTAACCCCACAAAAGGTGACAGATTTACCCCTAACAGTCAGAGAATTCCAGTTGCTGTCAACAAAACAGATGTCTCTCCCTCAAGCATAGAAACATCGGCGAAAGACAATGACCCAGGCAAATGCTGTCCTATTCATAAAAAGCCTCATCCCTTGAGAAAATGTCGAGGCTTCAGGATGAAGACACTGGAGGAGCGAAAAGCTTATTTGAAGGACAATGGCATCTGTTTCAAGTGCTGTGCATCTTCCTCTCATCTGGCACGGAATTGCAGTGCGGCAGTCAAGTGCACAGAATGCGACAGTGAAAACCACTGCACTGCCCTTCATCCAGGTCCACCCCCGGCAGATTTTCAATCATCCAGCCCCTCTACAGGTGACGGCGGGGAGGAAGAAGCCACATCCTCATCACCATCGGTAATCAGTGCATGTACAGAGGTCTGTGGCAAAGGTCTTACTACCAAGTCCTGTTCAAAGATTTGCTTGGTCCAAGTCTATCCACACGGTGAGCGGGAGAAATCAGTGAAGATGTACGCAATGCTCGACGATCAGAGTAACCGATCGCTAGCGAAGTCGGAGTTCTTTGAGCACTTTCACATCGACAGCTATGCATCTCCTTACTCACTGAAGACCTGTGCTGGCATTACAAACACAACTGGGAGAAGAGCTGATGGTTTTACTATAGAACCTGTACATGGAGGAATCAGTCTGTCACTCCAAACTCTAATTGAATGTAACGAAATACCGGATAACAGATCCGAGATACCTACACCGGAGGCAGCCTTTCACCATCCACACCTGAAGCCCATTGCCCCAGAGATCCCGAAACTGGATGAGAAAGCTCAAATCCTTCTGT
Source organism: Gymnoscopelus braueri (assembly GCF_963280865.1). Lineage (NCBI taxonomy): Eukaryota > Metazoa > Chordata > Actinopteri > Myctophiformes > Myctophidae > Gymnoscopelus > Gymnoscopelus braueri. The sequence goes on along the minus strand of NC_137624.1, from coordinate 1,159,248 downwards.
TGCTAGGTCGTGACATCTTGAGAGCGCACAAGGTGAGGAAGCGAGTAAATGGACCTCACAACGCCCCCTTTGCCCTCAAGCTTGACCTGGGATGGGTTCTAGTAGGCGATGTCTGGGCAGCTCTCACATGCCAAAGGTGCAGTGCTTCAAAACCAGTGTGTTAGAGAACAACCGGCCTTCAACCTTCACACCATGTGAAAACCACACCTATCTCAAAGAGAAGCAGAGAAGCAGACAGTCGACAAGGCCACTAACTCCAGTGTCTACCGACCCAGACTCTCCCTTGATACTCACTCCAGCCATGCTACTTACCCAAAACGTTGGGTTACCTCCTCCAATAGGAGATTTCTCAGAAGGCAACCATTTCAGACAAAAATGGAAATGGGTCCAGAGTCTTGCTGACCAGTTCTGGGATCGCTGGAAACGTAAATATCTTCCCACTCTGCAGCCACGCTGCAAATGGAAGACTTCACACAAAGATGGGTCGCACAAGACCTACCTCAGACCAATAACAGAGGTCATCCTTCTGCTATCAAGAAAAGAGAAGGATAATTAATGTGTTCTGGCATCTTATAGACGCCAGGCGGGGAGTGTGCTGTCCCAGGCATCTAGTTTATTATAGATAGGTTTGACACCCCCTAGTGGGGTGTATTGTGTGCATTCGATGTTGACATGTGATGTGCAATTAGGAGAACTCATTTCATGTGTGCACTGTTTTAGCTAATTGATGCAAGTAATTTCAGGTGTGCAGTACAGGAGTAGTCAGTTTTCTCCAGCAGCCAAGGAGCTAACACACACACACAAGCTGCTACTGCCTTTCTTTGTTTTTGGCTTGAAACCATCTCTTGTATGTTTTTGTTTGTGTACATTTACTCAGTCATGAAAACACCTTTGTTTGAGAATTGTTTTGTGATATATGTGGGATGCTTAATAACTTTAATGATTGATTGCTTGCCTTGTGTGGGGTAGAGTGTACATTATGGGAAAACTACTAAATGCTTAGTATGTGATTGTTATGTTATTGAGCTGATTGTGTATTTTTTGTGTTTCTGTTCTACAGTTTCACTCCTTGTTTAGTAAAGTTGACCACCGGCATCTTAATAAAAGCAAACTGAGATGAATCCTGACTTTCATTGAACAGAGTTTGGCTGACTGTTGATTTGTGTCAGGGACGACACACTGAGAACAGTACATAACTACTTTCATAAACAGATGAGACAAAATAGGAAAATCAAATGAGCAAGAGCTAAAACAAATAAGTGTATCGAATAAACAAGATCCAATAAAACAAGAGTTCGTACAACTAAATTAGTTAACAACAAGTAGGCAAGGCGAAGAGGAAGGGTAGTGTTTCCTGAAGAGGTGGGTTTTCAGCCTGTGGCGAAAGATGGGAAGTGACTCTGCTGTCCTGACATCAGTGGGGAGTTAATTCCACCACTGTGGGGCAAGAACAGATAAAAGTCGTGACCGTGTAGATCGGCCAGAAGGACCCTTGAGCGACGAGGCAATCAGTCGCCCCGAGTTGGCCGACCGAAGTGGTCGGGCAGGGGTGTAAGCATCGACCATAACCCGGAGGTAAGAAGGAGCTGTTCCTTTCACTGCCCTATAGGCTAGCACCAGGGTTTTAAACTGGATGCGAGCCGCTACGGGGAGCCAGTGTAGAGAACATGTCTCTCCAGCTCTTTATTAAAGGGATACTTCACTCTCGGGCCGGGGACACATTTAAAAAAAATATTAAAAATAAATGAAAAAAGTTATGGAAAATTCATGGCCCCCTCACACATTAGTAGGACACTGCGTGTCGTGAGGGGGCCATGAATTTTCCATAACTTTTTTCATTTATTTTTAATATTTTTTTTAAATGTGTCCCCGGCCCGAGAGTGAAGTATCCCTTTAAACAGAAAATGCTTTTTCAGTGCTCTCTTCTGATTGGCTTAAATGTTGTCACCTACCTGAAAATGTACTATATTATTTTTTAGTGATTTTGTAACCCTTATTTTTCACCCGGTGCCAATTTTCTAAGCGATCCTGGGCACTACACTCCTCTCACCAGCCTAGGGAGGCCAGGGCCGAGCTCATGCCTCCTTCAATGCATGAGCCAACTGACCTTCTTGTCACCTGACAGGGGAGAGTTTCCCCGGTTGGACGTAGCGCGTGGAAGGAACATGTTATTCCAACCTGTTCCTTTCCCCTCCATCAGGTGCCCCGGCTGTCATGGGGGAGGCGGTATAGTGACCAGGATTACTGCATGTTTTTATGAGGGTATTAACCACCCTGAGAGACAAGGGGAGAACATGCACATCTCAGAAGAAGAGAAGACACGCCCACAGCGTCCCCGGCGGGAATCGAGCCCAGGACCTTCTAGCTGTGAGGCAACAGCGCTACCGAATGCGCCACCGTGCCCCTAAATGTACTATATTTTGTTAACTAAAGAGCTGGAGAGACACCTGTGACTGAACTCTGCAGCAATGATTACTATCAGAATATAGTACTTTCATATATATATATATATATATATATATATATATATATATATATATATATATATATATATATATATATATATATCAATTACCCTACTTTTAACCACTTATTTAAGGTGTCCTTATTTTGGTCATGTGTCATTACAAAAACAAGAACGCTCACCCCAAAACACGCTCGCCCCGGGTCAAATCAAGCGACCTCATAACAGTCGCCACCAGGTATTCCTAAACATAACCACAGTAAACTATTGTAAGCGACGTGGGTGTGGGTGCAGAGTAGACTCAGTTCAACACGGTATAGGTTCTTCTCAATAACTTTTACTATAATCTCTCAGCCAAACAGTACAGTCCAACAGACGTAAAACAATGAATGAATCCCCCGTTCCCTCGCGCGCGCTCTCTCTCTTCTTCTCTCCTTCCCTCTCTAGCTTTTTCCCACAGCGCCCCTAGCGGACACTCTCATTCTGAACAGTGGTTATTTCTTATAACATAACAATACCCCATGGCTGAATTTCACTCTTATACTATGCCTAAACCTAACCTTATTCCTAACCTTAACCTCAGTTAAAAAAAACGAATACAAGAACCGCTGGGGGCGACTGTGTTTTGGGGCGAGGGTTCCGGTTACCATGCCGTCTTGTTCAATGAGTGGACGGTAGTAGCATCAACAACTAGGTGCTATAAATGCTATCTTAGCATTCATAGCATCTAAGTTGTTTGCGGCTAACGTGACACTTCTAAACCACTCAATATTCGGTCAGAATGTTAACATAACATTCAATTCAACCATTCAAGAGCATAAATAGTCATGTTGTACCTGATAAGTGGAGATTTCATTCAAGATTCTGGAACACTGTCGCTTAGAGCTTATCTCCTCTTTACTACCTCTGCAGGCCTGACCAATCGATTATCGAAAAGACTTAACAAGCAGATCACAGATTAAATTATCTCTTTCTGTTTAAAAAAAAAACTTTGTTAATCCTTTAAAACGCTTTAACCTCTTTCATGGGACTTCTGTAGGCTACATTGTGTATTATCACAAAATGGTTTCGTATTTTATAGGACTTTTATGCATTTAATTTACTACAACTTACTTATTTTGATTGAATACTTTTAAGTACAGTTTGCAAATAGTACAGTGGTACGATTATACAAAGGTGCTAAAAGGGCGTGTTTCCACTGTGGTCCTGTGTATTAAATTCATAGAGATATTTAAAGACGTATAATAGTAGGCTATACAATAATAGGACATCATCAACACTTAGCAATAAATGTATATGGACAGTAAATAATTATCTTTTGTCCCTGGATCAGTTTTGACCAATAACCTGAACATAATGATAAAGTATATTAAAAGTGAAAAGGATTCAGGTCTATAGACCCCTAACAGACGACGTCACACATGGTTACAAGCGTCATACTGGTTGCAAATGAAACCCATTCTGTCAGGTCTCACTAGGGCGCGCAGCACTAGCCAACACACAAGAGGGGGTCACCTGTGCGTCCAGTCTAGTCTCAATGTTGGTAAACAAATAATTGGTCTATTGATTATCCTTGGTGGTTTTCCACTGTAGGCCTACCTGTAGAAAGCCTGCTTTCTATTTACTGTTGTGTTCAGAGCTCATATCTGCTCTACATACTGTGTGTGTTGTTTCTCCTGTGCGATAGTGCTCCCTAGTGGGCTGCATTCATTCCTGCTCGGATACTCATCCATACCTCAATGCTTGAGTGGGAAAAAAAAGAAGAAAGACACACTACTCACATTTGTTACTTAAGTAAAAGTATCAATACTGCCATGTAGAAATACTCTGTTACAAGTAAAAGTCCAGAATTAAAGATTTACTTGAGTAAAAGTACAAAAAGTATTGCTATCAAAATGGACTTAAAGTACCAAAAGTAGAAAGTACTCATTATGCAGAATGTCCCATTTTCAAATGTATGAAAATCTTTTGAAAATAGCAGATCTACAAGCTCACAATGCGTCGCATCGCAGCTTGTATTGGCTCTTTTCAAATGGCCGAAATGTATATAGGGCTGAAGTGGTTACTGTATGTTTTGTATTAATAATCAAAATCTACAAAGTAACTAGTAACTAAAGTTTTCAAATAATTGTAGTGGAGTAAAAGTACAATATTTGCCTCTGAGATGTAGTGGCGTAGAAGTAAAAATACTGAAAATTGGAAATACTCCAGTAAAGTAAACTTTCCTAAAAATGTACTTATAAGTACAGTACTTGAGTATGTACTTAGTTACTTTACACCACTGGAGGCAGCAGCATTCTTTAAAGCAGTGGGAGTGGTTCCCAAACCTTTTCATGTCAAGGGACCCTCAAATCTTATGTATTTGGCCGCGGACCCCCATCTGAAAATACTTTTGCCAGGGACCCACGTGCACGATGGGTGTGGTTAAAATGTCTCAAAAAGATTCTACATTTTTCAAAACATTTCAAGATAGCATTTGATATGTCTATACATATCAAATGCTGGGGGTCCTGAAAATTAAAATGGTTGATAATCACTATATCTATATCTATAGCCCTAAAATCCGTCTCTTATGGGGGTCCCTGGCATATCTTTTCAAATGGGGGTCCGCGGGCTAATGAGTCAATTTAGAGGTCCTTGACCTTTACATGAAACAGTTAAAGAACCACTGGTCTAGTAGGACACCTACCGGTTGTGGAAATACTGCACCAAAATATAACTTGACAAAATTAAATGATAGTTAACTGAATATTACCTGTTAGGCTACCTTTCATTGTTATGCATGATATTCATGTTTCTTTGTGCTGCCTTCATGGTTTCAAAAATGGTTTTGTTTGAGGCAGAATTACAGCTGAAATCAATGGTTTTTCAATGCGATATGTCAGTCCCCTCACTGATAACAATAATTACGGGGCCAGAGCTCAGCTCTGGACCTGTTTTAATATTGTCTGTATTCTTCTGTTTCCGCCACTTTTCGCAGTTCTGGGTGAACCGTGCTGTCGCTTTTTACGAAACTCGGCCATATGGTAGATGGTCATGAAAAACTATCAAGAAATAATTCTCACAATCTTTCGTCAAAAGGTGGCGCTATAGCACTCAATTGAAAATGCCAACTTTGAACAGGTACAACTCATGCCCTGTTTGACCTACAGCCATAAAACTTGGCTAATACACACATGCGTCTACTCATGATGAACAACTTTAACCCTCTGACTTTTGACCTCTGACCTTTATATCTCCCACCATTTTGAATTATATGAAAAGCAGCTAAAATCTATCTCCTCCTGGGATTTTTGAGCAATCTGCACGAAACGTTTTACACATGAACTTTGGACCTATGCCGACAAACCTGTGCAAAAGATTTTCCATAAGTGAAAGAATGAAGCTTTAATGAGCCAATGAATATTGCAGTTTTATGACAATTATTCATCTGCCCCTAACACATACATGCAGACTCACATTTCTTTGAAACTTTGCGGTAATGTTGAGGGTCATTCCAAATATTACTGAAACGAATCTTACTCCAATTGGTCAAAGGGGGCGCTATAGCGATTTTTTGAAAGTGCAAACTTTAAACAGGCAAAAGTCATGCCTCGTTTGGCCGACAGCCATTAAACCTGCTTACACATGTGCCTTGACTCATGAGGAACACATGTATCACGTTGACCAGTAAGCTCCGCCCTTAGATTGTCCGCAATTTTGAGCAGTTTGAAAAACACTTAAACCCAGGATTTTTCAGCTATTTGCGTGAAACTGTATCATCTGTGTGATCTCCTTTTTCACAGGTCCTTGTCTGTTGCTCCAATGGCTTCTCCCTTAAACGTGTGCCTCACGACCGCAAGGTTGCCGGTTCAAGCCTCACTTGATGCAGACTCATTTAAGTTGAATTGCAAAAAACATGACTGTATCAATGAATACATCATGTGCAAACGGTAAAGATAACATGAAATTCTTATTTGAGAGTATGTTTTTTCAATGTATGACGTACTTCATTGTGAAAATAGCCGATCTACAATCTCACAACTTTTCAGATAGCAACGTTTTGTGAGCTTGTAGATCGGCTGCTTTCACTGGTTTCGGTTTCGAGGAGACATACAATTTCTCTATTGGTAAATGGTTTGTGAACGAGTGATCTTAGTGTTAGTGTTAGATTGAATTCTTTTTTCACTGGTTCTGGTCTGTTGGTCCAATGGCGTCTCGCTTCAGCATCAGCCTCTGGATCCAAGGTCTCCAGTTCAAGCCTCAACTCTTGCTGGCTACTTCTCAATTGTATCGCACAAAACATGACTGTATCAATTAATGCATGCGCAACTGTTAAAGGTAACATGAAATGCTTCTTGGAGAGAATATTTTTTGCAATATATGACAAAATTGTGAAAATAGCCGATCTACAATCTCACAACTTTTCAGATAGCAACGTGTTTCTGAGCTTGTAGATCGGCTGCTTTGTTATCTCTTTTTTCACAGGTCTTGTCTGTTGGTCCAATGGCTTCTCCCTTAAGTGAGTGCCTCATGACTGCAAGGTTGCCAGTTCAAGCCTCACTTGATGCAGACTCATTTAAGTTGAATTGCAAAAAACATGAATGTATCAATGAATACATGTGCAAAGGGTAAAGATAACATGAAATGCTTATTTGAGAGGGTATGTTTTTGCAATGTATGACATACTTCATTCTGAAAATAGCCGATCTACAATCTCAAAACTTTTCAGATAGCAACGTGTTTCTGAGCTTGTAGATCGGCTGCTTTCACTGGTTCACTTTTATCTTCAACAGACAACCGCAGCCTGGACAAAGCTATAGCACTATAGGTAGTGTTGCAGCCTGTCAATCCGAAGGTTGAGGGTTTGATTCCTGTTAATGGCAATAGGTTGAGACGTCCAATCAATCCATTCTGCTTCCATCTCACTCTGTGTCTCTGTCTGTCTCTCACTCTGTGTCTCTGTCTGTCTGTCACTCTGTCTCTGTGTATCTCTGTCTCTGTCTGTCTGTCTGTGTCTCTGTCTGTCTGTCTCTCACTCTGTCTGTCTGTCTGTCTCTCACTCTGTGTCTCTGTCTGTCTCTCTGTCTCTGTGTCTCTCACTCTGTGTCTCTGTCTGTCTGTCTGTCTCTCACTCTGTGTCTCTGTCTGTCTGTCTCTCACTCTGTCTCTCTGTCTCTCTGTCTCTGTGTCTCTGTGTCTCTCTGTCTCCGTGTCTCTGTCTCTCTCACTCTGTGTCTCTGTCTCTCACTCTGTGTCTCACTCTGTCTGTCTGTCTGTCTGTCTGTCTGTCTGTCTCTCACTCTGTCTGTCTGTCTGTCTGTCTGTCTGTCTCTCACTCTGTCTGTCTGTCTGTCTGTCTGTCTGTCTGTCTCTCACTCTGTGTCTCTGTCTGTCTCTCACTCTGTGTCTCTGTCTGTCTGTCTGTCTCTCACTCTGTGTCTCTGTCTGTCTCTCACTCTGTGTCTCTGTCTGTCTGTCTGTCTCTCACTCTGTGTCTCTGTCTCTCACTCTGTCTGTCTGTCTGTCTGTCTGTCTGTCTGTCTGTCTCTCACTCTGTCTGTCTGTCTGTCTGTCTGTCTGTCTGTCTCTCACTCTGTGTCTCTGTCTGTCTCTCACTCTGTGTCTCTGTCTGTCTGTCTGTCTCTCACTCTGTGTCTCTGTCTGTCTGTCTGTCTGTCTGTCTGTCTGTCTGTCTGTCTGTCTGTCTGTCTGTCTGTCTGTCTCTCACTCTGTGTCTCTGTCTGTCTCTCACTCTGTGTCTCTCTGTCTCTGTGTCTCTCTGTGTCTCTGTGTCTCTCTGTCTCTCTGTCAATTCAATTCAATTCAAATATGCTTTATTGGCATGACAAGCATTCTTATATTGCCAAAGCATTACATACATTATGATACAAAATAATAATACATATTCAGAATCATAACAAATAATACGAACAAGACAAACATAAGCAAAATGACATTAGTCTATTAATTGTAGTAGACTTATAGTGTTCACCCATTGTCCCTCATTTTGTGACAGGCTGCTACATATTTTGCTGCCAACCTTGAACATTCGGCTTTCTCACCTAATAAGTAGGGGATTGCCTGGATAGAGTCAAACTGTATCTTTGTTTTTGTTATTTTTGTGAATTTAGGATAGTAATCTTCTCTTATGTGTTTATATTTGTCACATGCAGTCAAGAAGTGGAGCTCTGTCTCCACCACTCCTTGACCACAGTGAGAGCACAGCCTGTCCTCTCTGGGTAGCCAGGTTTGTCTATATCGGCCTTTCTCGATGGCTAGGCTGTGCTCACTGAGTCTGTACATTGTTAAGGTTTTTCTCACTTTGTTATCAGTCACCATGCTCAAATATTCTGCCACAGTGTATTGTCTGTTTAGGGCCAGATAGCAATTAAGTTTACTTTGGGTCTTTGTTGTTTCGATCCAATAGTTCTCGTATTTTTGTTTCTGTTGATTAATAATTTGGTTGGGTCGGATTTGTTGGGGAGTGATGTCAATGTCCGGAGGCTGGTTATTGTTAGGATTGTCTATAGGGGCTGATGTTGGTTTGATCAGCATCAGGACCATCTGTGTCTCTCTGTCTCTCTGTCTCTGTGTCTCTGTGTCTGTGTGTCTCTCTGTCTCTGTGTCTCTGTCTGTCTCTCACTCTGTGTCTCTGTCTGTCTGTCTGTCTCTCACTCTGTGTCTCACTCTGTCTCTCACTCTGTGTCTCTGTCTCTCACTCTGTGTCTCTGCGTCTCTGTCTGTCTCTCACTCTGTGTCTCTGTCTGTCTCTCACTCTGTGTCTCTGTCTGTCTCTCACTCTGTGTCTCTGTCTGTCTCTCACTCTCTGTCTCTGTGTCTCTGTCTGTCTCTCACTCTGTGTCTCTGTCTGTCTGTCTGTCTCTCACTCTGTGTCTCACTCTGTCTCTCACTCTGTGTCTCTGTGTCTCTGTCTGTCTCTCACTCTGTGTCTCTGCGTCTCTGTCTGTCTCTCACTCTGTGTCTCTGTCTGTCTCTCACTCTGTGTCTCTGTCTGTCTCTCACTCTGTGTCTCTGTCTGTCTCTCACTCTGTGTCTCTGTGTCTCTGTCTGTCTCTCACTATGTGTCTCTGTCTGTCTCTCACTCTGTGTCTCTGTCTGTCTCTCACTCTGTGTCTCTGTGTCTCTGTCTGTCTCTCACTCTGTGTCTCTGTCTCTGTGTCTGTCTCTCACTCTGTGTCTCTGTCTGTCTGTCTGTCTGTCTCTCACTCTGTGTCTCTGTCTGTCTCTCACTCTGTGTCTCTAGTCTGTCTGTCTGTCTGTCTCTCACTCTGTGTCTCTGTCTGTCTGTCTGTCTCTCACTCTGTGTCTCTTTCTGTCTGTCTGTCTCACTCTGTGTCTCTGTCTGTCTCTCACTCTGTGTATCTGTGTCTCTGTCTGTCTCTCACTATGTGTCTCTGTCTGTCTCTCACTCTGTCTCTGTCTGTCTCTCACTCTGTGTCTCTGTCTGTCTGTCTGTCTCTCACTCTGTGTCTCTGTCTGTCTGTCTGTCTGTCTCTCACTCTGTGTCTCTGTCTGTCTGTCTGTCTCTCACTCTGTGTCTCTGTCTGTCTGTCTGTCTCTCTGTCTGTCTGTCTGTCTGTCTCTCTGTCTGTGTCTCTGTCTGTCTCTGTCTCTCACTCTGTGTCTCTCTGTCTCTGTCTCTCTGTGTCTGTCTGTCTCTCTGTGTCTGTCTGTCTCTCTGTCTCTGTGTCTCTCTGTCTGTCTCTCTGTCTCTGTGTCTCTGTGTCTGTCTGTCTCTCTGTCTCTGTCTCTGTCTCTGTGTCTCTGTGTCTCTCTGTCCCGTGTCTCTCTGTCTCTGTGTCTCTCTGTCTCTCTGTCTCTGTGTCTCTCTGTCTCTGTGTCTCTGTGTCTCTCTGTCTCTCTGTCTCTCTGTCTCTGTGTCTCTGTGTCTCTGTGTCTCTCTGTCTCTGTGTCTGTCTGTCTCTCTGTCTCTGTGTCTCTCTGTCTCTCTGTCCCTGTGTCTCTCTGTCTCTGTGTCTCTCTGTCTCTGTCTGTCTGTCTGTCTGTCTGTCTGTCTGTCTGTCTGTCTGCCTGCCTGCCTGCCTGCCTGCCTGCCTGCCTGCCTGCCTGCCTGTTTTTCTCTCAAGTTGAGTGTTCTATGCTTCTATGGCTTATTCTGCAAATTACTTATAGTTTCTTCTTTCTTTTTTCTCTCTGCAAAACCTGGCCCTGTGTTATCGCTGCTTGCAGCTATATTGATTTTATTATAATTGTAATGGCAATTTCCAGCTTTCTATTGTTCCAATATTGCACATAACTTCAACAGGTGGTGTATGGAGTGATCCTACGCAGTAGAAAAGTAAAAAACATAACAGATGGAAGTCCAGTCCAAAAATCCAGTTTTAGGTGCATTTATTGTAGTTGCAGTTTGTTATGAACATACCATTGATATATTGCAGTGTCATTTCTGAAGTGAATCTCTGTATTTGGTTCTGTCTGTCTGCTTCTCCTTTCTGCTGGTAAAACGGTGTTAGCCTGGTAAACCCTCCCTCCGGAAATCTAATTTCTATTTGATTCCTGGAATCAAATAGAAATTAGATTTCCGGAGGGAGGGTTTACCAGGCTAAAACGGTGTGGCACCTCACCAACCTGTGTGATCTACCTAATCAGTGCACCTGTGACCCTTTAAATAACCACCCAGTGCTGTCCAAACTAGAGCCCGCCACCCAGTGTCCACAAGTAATAATGCCAAATACTAAATCATATCATCGAAATGGCTCCTACAATAATAATAATAGTAATAATCATTATCGCAATAATCATCATAACAATCATAACAGTGGTGGAAGAATTAAGTTGCCTACTCGGACATTTTACTTAAAGTAGCAATAACACAATATAAAAATACTCTGTTACAAGTAAAAGGCCTGTGTGCAAAATGTTACTTGAGTAAAAGTATCAAATATCAAAATATACTTAAAGTACCAAAAGTAAAAGTACTGACATTTTTGAAAATGGCTGCTCTACAAGCTCACAACGCGTCGCATCGCGACACGTTGTGAGCTTGTAAATCGGCTATTTTCAAATAGCCTACATATAAAATAGGGCTAAAGTGGTTAATGTGTGTTTTATAATGTAATCATTTATATCTGCAAAGTAACTAGTAACTAAAGATTTCAAATAATTGTAGTGGAGTAAAAGTACAATATTTGGCTCTGAGATGTAGTGGAGTAGAAGTACAATTGTTGCAAATTGGAAATACTCTAGTAAAGTAAAAAGTAACTCCAAATTGTACTTAAGTACAGTACTTGAGTATGTACTTAGTTACTTTACACCACTGTGTAACAATCATAATAATCGTATTATTATTATTATTATTATTATTATTATTATTATTGTTCTCTATCTGTCTGTCTGTCTGTCTGTCTGTCTGTCTGTCTGTCTGTCTGTCTGTCTGTCTGTCTACTGTTATTTAGCCGTCTATTTATTTACTGTCGCATTTTGTGCATTTGTGGCCTATGGGGGGATCCGTACATTCACGTGACCCAGCAGCAGTGGCTTCTGATTGGCTGTTGTACTTTTCACCAATGTTTTGTTTTCAACCAGGAAGAAGCAGTGGAACTATTTACCCAAGCGAACATGATTCATATTTAATATGTATCAGTTAAATATGAGCTGAACTAATGGAGGACACACACAGTATCTAGAGCAGATATGAGCTCTGAAGGTGTTTTTTTGTTTTACTTCAGCTGCTAAGAGAACAAGTTCAACTGAACTGACTTCCTACTTGATCTAAAAGTAGATTTATTTTTATGTTCAATATGTTTTCATACTTTCAACCTGCTTCAGTTGTACTGTTGGTGAGTACATTTACTCAAGTACTGTTCTAATAAGTACAATTTTGAGGTATTTTTACTTAATTGGAGTATTTACAGTTTTCAGTACTTTTACTTCTACTCCACTACATATCAGACGCGATCGGCGTTTTCCTAGCGACTTGCTGGCGAGGGGGCGGAGTGGGGAGAGACGGCTGTGTTGTTGACGGACACAACGGATGCACGCTTATGAGAAACAACAAAAACAAAACCTGGCGAAACAGTTGCGCGCATTAGCGCAAGATGAGGATAAATGTCCAGTTTGCTAATTCACAACTAGGCCTACTACTATTACTTTTGCATTTGAAACTTCATTCATCATTTATGAAAAGGCTACAGTGAAGTCAGACTGAATGACTGAAATGTTTTGTTGTAGGGGATTATCTGCCACATGTATCTGTTATAAAAGAGAAATTGTATCATGAGTGATCAACGGCTATAGTCCTTGGGAAACCATAAACCTACGTAGGCCTACATATTTCTTATGTTTCATACCAGTAACCTGTAAGCTGATCGTATGACTTTCTGTATAGTAGTGTATATCTGTCTGTATCTTATATGTCATCATGATTTGTGTGCTTGGGAACTCATTTTAAACAGGCTTAGTGCTTTTATGAGTTTAGTAGACCTTGTATTGTGAATTGTACTTCCATGTACTGTTTCTCATGTCTTACTAAATAAAGTACTTCAATCAATCAATCAATCAATCAGCATTGCTCCTCCTGCTGAAAGCATCTCAATGCAGTATTGATACTTACTTACTTAAGTAAAACATTTGAGTATTTTTTACACAGTGTGTGTGGAGGTTGTCTCTGTGCGGCGGACACACGCTGACTCCTCAGCCCAACATAGTGTTCATCCTGGCGGATGATCTGGGCTGGAACGACGTGGGATTCCACCAGTCTGAGATCAATACTCCACACCTGGACTCACTGTCTGACAAGGTACACAAAAGTACCTGTACTTGTACTGAAAATATACTTAGTTACTTTAGGATGACGTAGGATTATTACACCAGTCTGAAATGAATACCCCACACACCTGGACTCACTGTCAGACATAGCCCCTTTCGGGACCCTGTTTACCTTTTTTGTATTTGGGAAGGCGGTATCCAGGGGCAGTCAATCCACTCTCCCATGTACCCGCTGGTACCACTGTCTGGTCCCGGACAAATATAACGTTGCTCAGAGACGTGCAGAGGGATTTGGAGAGGCAGGGGCTGGAATTTCAAAAGGGCACCTATTGCTGACGCCGGCCGGATGATGTCTTTTTTTTTTACATTTCTACCCAGATTTAGAGGAATATCTCATTTTAAATTAACACTATGAATCGAGGGTTATAGCCTACTGAAAAAATAACTCCACAAACATGAACAATATTCACACAAAAGTTACTGCCACTGATGATCTATATGAGCAATTCAGCATATTACTCTACAACATTGGGACACAACCTTCTTGCCCTGATCACATTGACAAAAAAAAGTCTTTGCCAGAACAGCCACAACAACCACCCAGCCTGCCCTAACAATCCAGTATAGCCTTAAATTACTGGTTAACAATGTAAAATGAGCAGTTTCAATTATTTAAGTAGCCTTAGATAAAGACTCTCGTAGATGTATTTTATCGATTTTGAAAATCCTCTATCTCTACGAGAGTCTTATCGAGTTAACATTTGGGGCAAGCGTTTATATTTAGCATTTGTACATGTTTGGAGAAGTACGGTCTTTGGAGCTGACATTCCACAGCAATCTGGGGGGGTGGTAGGTAGATAAGACTCTCGTAGAGATACAGACATGCAAAAGTGTCACTTTTCAGCTACAGTCACCTTTTTGAACCCAAATAGGGCAATTGTGTGACACCTGACCTGAAAGAAAACAACATGTTGTCACCTTTTTCACCTGTTAAACCATGTTAAAATCGATAAAATACATCTACGAGAGTCTCTATCTAAGGCTAATATTAGATAAAGAGCGAGAGAGAGAAATGAACAGTATAATTATTTTTCGTCCACAAATACCTACTGTATCTGTCTCAAATTAAGACGGTTCACTGATTGTCTGCGCTTCTCTGTGTGCGTCTGCTCTCGTTGAATGGACAATGGACATGTGAGTGCGTGCGCCCGGCAGGTTTATAGGTTTCGATTGGACATATACTTTGTTGCGTGCTGTATCGCGTACCAATAATAGCCGATCTACAAGCTCACAACGCGTCAAGCTGGGATGCGTTGTGAGCTTGTAGATCGGCTATAATTCTGTGCGTGACACAGCGCTCAATTAGGTATACTCAAGCTTTACTGGAGATGCGGCGTTTAGAGAGTAAGAATGGGGAAATTCTCTTAGCCTTGAATGATGCCTTCGAGTAGGGCATTTGTGTTTTTTTCACCATTTATTTGTCACCATAATAAATTCTGAATTCATGGTCTGAGAGGGCACCTTTTTACCAACGGGTAAAAGGACAGGGGCTCAAGCCCCCTTTATTGTCTATGTGTGCACGTGCATGACGTTGCTTAAGTGTTGCAGAGATTTTTCAAAGATACCATCAAATGCAGTAGGCGGAAACATAGGTTAATCGGCACTGATCGGCGTTGCCATTAAACATTTTTAATCATTTTTTAAAACTTTAGCTTCTCTTCCCCACTTCCCATGTGCCGCCTCCCAGCGTTGTGATTGGCTAGCTGCACGTCCTACGTTACTGCCTGGGCCGAGCTCGTACATGCTTTAATGTATGTTTTTAATAGCCAATCACAACGCGGGGAGGCGGGACATTGGAAGTGGGGAAGAGAGAAGCTAAAGTTTAAAGAAATGATAAAAAATTATTAATGGCAACGCCGATCAGTGCCGATTAACCCATGTTTCCGCCTCCCAAATGCAAGAAAAGGTAAACAGAGTCCCGAAAGGGGCTATGTCTGACATAGTCCAGGTCCAGAGCGTTAGTGAGTTCTCTCTAACGCCCTGCCAGGCACTCGGCTCTGCTCATTGACAAGGAATTCCACTGCCCTGCGAGGGCTCCAACTAGTAAAAAAATAAAATAAAACACTTCGCCACTCACCGAAACAAAGGCTGTTTTGTGTTGTTGAAAGTCTATTCTCGGAGGTGGGAAGCCTCTCAGCACCCCACCTTCTCTGTATAATACACTTTTTGGGCAGAACATAAAATATGTCCACCAGACGGAAATCATTTTTATTTCTCTACAGATCAGATCTCTACAGATCTGGTCAATGGTAATTTATATTGACCAGATTTGTAGAGGGCGCAGTGGAGTAAATAAAATCATTTACGTCTCGCGGACATATTTTATTTTGGTGTAAATCGCTCTAGATTAAGAGCGTCTGCTAAATGCCTAAATTGTAATTGTAGCTGCAGGTTGCGGTTTTTGGGGGGCTTGTTTCTAAAGTGTTTTTGCTTATTTGAACTTCCTCCTTAATGTTTTTTGTTGTAAAACCAGTGGTTCTCAAACATACAAGATCTATGTTTAAAAAACATTCCATATTTTTCCACTTTTCTTTTTTCAAAGTTTAGAAAATCTTTTGGGCTTGTTTTCAGAGAGCACTGGTTGCTTATTTCTCTAGCAAAATCTGGCAACACTGATTGTGATTACGACCTTGCTCTCCTCTCAACAGGGGGTCCGACTGGAGAACTACTATGTTCAACCACTGTGTACCCCCTCCAGAAACCAACTGATGACTGGAAGATACCAGGTAATTCATTCAGCTTCATTTCTAGTTTATTACTACAACAACAACATAACGATGTTAAGTGCACCACTCCTGTATATACAATTTTTTACCCACGGCCGCACCCCTGAATTACATTGATAGCGTTTACATGGAGGAAAAAAAATCTGAATGAAATCATTCCAATCAGAGATTCCAACCCAACATAGATGCTAAATAAAAGTAATCCTTGTTTACATGCCTCAAGGCATTTCATCTGAACGTAACTTTTGACACATGCACAGAGTGGTTCGGCCTGTTCGTTAGTTTTTTGTCGATTTCCAAACCAGAGACCAACCAACCAGAGAGAATAAGTGTTTTTACATGCTGATATGTTTGTGTTGATCTGAATATCAAAATGTTTTAAACCACCCCTCTAAACCTGAATGAACATTCCTTCTGATCAGACTGGATCACAATATTCTCTTCCAATTGACATGTTTATATGATGCATTCTCATCCTGATTGAGCTGTCTTTCTGATTATAAGAGGAATATTAGAAATATGTCATGAGGAAAATCCGTTTCCATTAGAACCGATTGAAAATATAACTTTATGCTCGACACACACAGACGATTTAAAATAATGTCATAAGTGACATTGGTAAATTACCAAATTGCCAAATACATTATCTAAAAATGTTTTCTAAATCCTAACAGTATGTTGCTATGCCAGTGGTGCTCCAACCTTTCCATGTCAAGGACCCCCCAAAATGATGTATTTGGCAAAATATTTTGTTCCAGGCAGGGACCCCCAGAAGCAAAGATTTGAGTTTAAAATGTTCACTTTTTAAAAGAATAAATATATTTGCACACATTTTCAAAAATATTCAAAAATAGCAGATCTACAAGCTCGTAGTGCGGCACTCGAGTAAAGTTATATGCATACAGATAGCGAACTGAAAAGCAGGTATGTACATGATGGTTAGAACATTAGAATGATCTCGTCTCCGTCTCTGTGGAAACCTCTTGTGTCCTCATATGTCCAAAAATTAAAAAACAGCAAAAGTAGCAGATCTACCAGCTCAAAACGCATCGCTTCGCGCCACGTTTCGTGCTTGTGGATCTGCTACTTTTGATACTTTTGCTCTGTCTAGTTAGTATGATCACGTAGGGCATTATTTTTACGGAAAAAAACACAAAAAGTTCAAATGAAATAGGAGGAACGATATGCAGGGGTAACTTCAGGGTGCCGGTTCACAATTTAATAAAAAGGACTAACTAATAAAGAAACATTACCCCTAACCTAAATCCTAACCAAAAGAAAATAAACAATTTCTAAACTTACTTACCTAACTAAGTGAAAACAGAAACAAACAAAGAACTGGATGAACCAAACAACAGTACCAAACACCCCTACATAGTGAATATAGGTGAACAATGAAATATACAAATAGTTAACTGACAACTCTAAATAACTAAATATTATTCAAGATCGAAGATAAACAGAATCAAAACTTAGGGTGAACTGAAGGCCAAACGAATCAACTAAACAAAAGGCAGAAAAGGTTACACGGGTTGGGAGACCAGAGGGATCGCGTCTCTGCTTCTTTTTGAGCTGCTTGTCCCCACTGCTGCTCGAGCAGAGTGACTCCGGATCACAGTTACTCATGGCATGGCTGACAAAGAAACACATATTTCACGTGGTTAAAAACCCCCTCCGGTAGGCGTTGTTCACGCCTAGCTCAACAGTTACAGCTCACTATCTATAAGCTGAGGCTGTGCTGAGGGCAAAAAAGTGTATTACACATTATTAGAAAGATGCCCCATAACTCGTTAACATTCAATGCATCTGTTCTCTTTTGGGAAGTCAAATTTAAAATGTTCATCTTTTGTCAAGCTGTTGCATTGACAGAAGAGATAAGGGCTTTGTAGCGTTTCCTGTTTTCAACACAACATGAGTGTGCTTTTTTAAATCAATTTTTTGGGGCCTTCTATGCCTTTATTGATAGTGAAGTGAAGTAGACAGGAAACGGGGAGAGAGAGAGATGGGGAGTGACACGCAGCAAAGACCGTCGGGATCGGGACTCGAACCCGCGACACACTGTCAGGCTACATTGGAGCCTAGGTGCCATTTTAGTAATGTGGCCCAGAAGTTCAGCTATTTGAGTATCCCTCCTGTAGTATGATCACGTAATGGCATTATTTTACAAAAAACACAAAAAGTTCAAATGAGATCGGAGGTTTCTGACCGACAGCAACGATGGAACAGGGGGGACTAAAAGCACACAAAAACACATATTTCACATGGTTAAAAACCAGTGGTGGAAAGTAACTAAGTACATTTACTCAAGTACTGTACTTCAGTAAAATGTTGAGGGATTTTTACTGTACTGGATTATTTCCAATTGTCAGTACTTCTACTTCTACTCCATTACATCTCAGAGACAAATATTGTACTTTTTTACTCCACTAAAATTATTTGAAAACTTTAGTTTCTAGTTACTTTGTAGATTTAGATTATTGTTACAAAACATGCATTAACCACTTCAGCTCTACATACATTTCAGTGAAGTGAAGTAGACGGGCAGAGAGATATGGGGAGTGACACGCAACAAAGGCCGTAGGGATCGGGACTCGAACCTGCGACGCGCTGTCAGGCTACATTGGAGCCTAGGTGCCCGGCCCGCTAGGCCAGCGGCCCGGGCCGTGAGTGTGCATTTTAAAGGTGGCGCTAAGCGGCGCGTTCTGAGCTTGTAGATCTGCTGCTTTTGCTGTTTTTGAATTTAAATCCTGAAAATCCTGTTTTGGACATATGAGGTTTCCACTCCAACAGAGACGATATGATACTAACCATCATGTACATACCTGCTTTCAGTTACACTATCTGTATGTATATCAGTGGTGGAAAAAGTACTCCAATTTTTTACATAAGTAAAATAATAATACTGCAGCTCTAGTAATCATTGCTATAGATTAGCGGTTCTCAAGTGTTTTTAATGTCAAGGACCCCTGTAACTCAGAGTTAAGGTCCTTGCACACTGGTGCGTCTTTTCGTTGCGTTTTTTTTACAACAATGAAATAAATTGAAAAAACAATGAAAAAAAAAAAAACGCAACGAAAAGACGCACCAGTGTGCAAGGACCTTTACAGACCTGTAAGGGTCCATTTGAAACCCCTCAAGACACCCTGAGGGTCCCTGGACCCCACTTTGAGAACCACTGCTATAAAGTGTTCAGTAACAGGGGTCTCGTTGAGTTTTGTTGCGTTTGCCCCAGTATATATATATATATTTTTTTTTAAAGATATTTGTGGGGCTTTTTTCTTGCCTTTATTGATAGTACAGTATGTAGTGTAGACAGACAGGAAACGGGGAGAGAGAGATGGGGGGTGACACGCAGCAAAGGCCGTCGGGATCGCTTGTAGAGATTGATGTGAGCTTGTAGATTTTCGGAGCGCGCCACCCGCACCCAACCAAGCATAAAATGACTTGTCTTAGTTCTACTGGATCTCTTCTCCACTAGTCCCTCCCTGACATTTTAGTCTAGTTTTTTATTTGTTTAAATTGTCGGTATATTTAGTCTGTGGTTCTCAACCTTTTTAGGCCGCGACCCCCGAAATAATCATATTTGAACTGGGGACCCCCACCCCGACAAGCACTTAGAATTGTAGGAGTTGAGATATTACATTTAGTTTGACTCCCACAGATACATATTGTGAAAATAGCAGATCTACAAGCTCACAACGCAAGACGTTGTGAGCTAGTATAGTTTGTTTATAACTTTTTGCAGTAATGGTATTTTTTTCAAAAATAATTCATTCTTTCTTTTCTTTTTTTGGTTTTAAAATTTCGTCGGTGGAGAAAACGTAGTCGACGAACATTTTTCGACTAAATGAACACTGTTTTTTGCTCCCCCTGGCACACACAGATCCACACTGGCATGCAGCACCAGATCATCTGGCCGTGCCAGCCGTACTGCGTGCCAACGGACGAGGTCCTGCTGCCACAGCTCCTGAAGCGGGCCGGCTACGCCACGCACATGGTGGGCAAATGGCACCTGGGCATGTACAAGAAAGACTGCCTGCCCACCCGACGCGGGTTCGACTCATATTTCGGTTGGTACCATGATATCATTTTTGCTGTCAGTCATAAACGAACCATGCAAGGCACCAACCTGCTCATCGGAAGCTGTTGGGGGTTCTGTGTCTTGCTCAAGGACACTTCAACACTCACTCAGAGGGAGACGAGAATTGATTCATATTATTTTGACGTTTTCTTTCTGGTGTCTTCTCCTCTAGGCTACTTGACGGGCAGTGAGGATTATTTCAGTCACGTGCGCTGCAGTCCCATCGTTTCTGTGAACGTGACGCGCTGTGCTCTGGACCTCCGAGACGGAGAACAGGTGGCTGATGGGTACAAAGGAGTCTATTCCACTGAACTGTTCACTGACAGAGTCATCAATGTCATCCACAAGCACGACCAGAAGAAGGTAACACGCACGCGCACACACACACACACACACACACACACACACACACACACACACACACACACACACACACACACACACACAGTGGTGTAAAGTAACTAAGTACATTTACTCAAGTACTGTACTCAGGGCCGCATTAAGGCCCCTCAGGGCCGTGGAACTACACCAAATCAAAGGCCCCCCCTCAACATTAATCGGACAATATTGGGTGCGTTCACGCGCACGTGCGTTTGGTGCACGTGCCACCGCCAGCAGGATCGGTGCTGACACAGGCACTGGGCACAGCCTTTCCAACTTCAGTCTGCTATAACTACAGTGTCTATCATTACAAATTACATTTATTATTAAGGAGGTTACTTTATGGTCATTACAGTCGTAGGCTATTAGACATATGGTGATGAGATGGGTAACAAATGTTTCATATTTATTTTCTTATTCTTCATAAGAAATTCAACAATTCAAGTTTAGAATTGAGAAAACAATACTCAGCAGAGATGGGAAAAGTACTACTCACTTTCATTACTTAAAGTATAAGTAGCCTCAGATACATTACTTATGTAAAAAGCGACTTTAGTAAAAGTACTCATTCAACTAATTACTCAAGTAAAGTACAAAAGTACAGGCTCTGAAATGTACTTGAAAAGTTAAAGTAAAAAGACCTCTTGAAGTCTACCGCAGTGGTTCTCAACCTTTTTACCACCTCAGAAAATAATATTATGGCTCACAATTATGACTGACTGATGTACAAATGTATTTAGAATATGTTATTTACATTTTCACAGTGTACATTATGGTAGCACTAAGACAGACAGACAGACAGACAGACAGACAGATAGAGATGACATTAACAACCGTGAGCTACATTATTCAAACACAGCACGTGAGATACAGTCTAAGCTAAGCCTACTTCAAACAAACACACACACGCACACATCTTCATTGTAAGATTAACTCACCATGCTGTGGAGGTTCAAAGAGTTTAACACACGGCACTTCCAAAGTTTGTACAATGTTTAAGTCACAGGAGCTGGTTTTCATATCGTAAATATGAACGTTGGCCCAAATCTTGCGTTTAATCCACATGGTTCTTGTTTATTTGTGTTGCTGTCACAGACCATGACAGCAGAGCCATACTGGTTAACAGAAACAAACTTACCCTAAAAGCGGAGGATTTCAAAATAAGAGCCGCTTGTAAAGATTAGTCGACAGTAGTTTTATTTTTTTGTCTACTTACAGGAAGTAGAAGTGACACATCAGTACCAGCGACGGTATGCAAGAGGTTTGCATCTGTTCTGCCGCGCAACATTAAAACTAAAGCAACATATGTTTCTAAATATATATAATTCACACAGCAGGGCCCGAATGTATACATTTTTATAAATAATAATAAGAAGAATATATATAATATTATAATAGAATAATATAAATTTAAAAAAAATTACAACAATATATATATTTTTTAAATACATAATTCACACAGGGCCCCTGCAGGCTGCAGGCCGTGGAACACAAGTTCCACTAAGTTCCGCGGTTAATGCGGCCCTGACTGTACTCAAGTACAAGTTAGAGTATTTTTACTTTACTGGAGTATTTCCAGTTTTCAGTACTTTCACTTCTACTCCACTACATCTCAGAGGCAAATATTATACTTTTACTCCACTACAGTTAATTGAAAACTTTAGTTACTAGTTACTTTGTAGATTTTGATTATTATTTCAAAACATACATTGACAACTTCAGCTCTGTATACATTTTGGCCATTTGAAAATAGCCGATCTACAATTTTCTGAGTGTGACACCCACACGCAGCCAAGCATACGCATTACATTGTCAATATATTTAGTCATAGTTTTAGTCATCATAGCTGTGGTTTTCATCAGTGGAAAAAGTCTGCGAAATGATGTTTTAGTCTACGAAATGAACACTGGCTTGCAGGACCTCCATTTAGGGTGACCATATCCAAACAGGCCCATTGAGGGACAGGTGAACCCCTTTTGCGGGACATCGCGGGACACATGCGCGCGCGTGCATGTGAGCCGCCCGTGAAGCGTGCGCGCGCACGGGTGGTTCACATGGTTATTGTGCGGATTTAGTAAGAGTTTTGGTTACTTTATTTCGGTTTTATGGTTAGGATTAGGTTAGGTTAGGGTTATGTTATTTAATTCTTATTTTTGCCTGATTTTACCAGTTTATTATTAAAAAAATTAAAATCAATAAAAAAAATTAAATTAAATCACGGATGATGACAGATCTGTGAGAGTGAGGGTGTCGCGTCGTACGCACAGTGAATGGCCGTGATGCCAAGTTCTCACTATAAACCCCTTTGTTTCAGAGGATAGACAGACACTAATAACAAATATAATGCAGCTGAGAAACTTTGGTCATCTTCATTATGTACTTGCATAATACATGGTCTTTACCTAGTCTACTTTGGATCTGATGGATAGGGTTCTGTGCAGACTGCAGTCCATTTAGAAACACTTGGTTGGACCCTAGCCTACCTGGTCGTAGTGTCACTGTTGCCAGGTCCATTGCTCCTAACATTATCAGAATGGCAGCTGCTAAATCCTCTGATCTCTGATGACCGTAACATTCTCTGTGTCCTCCTCTCTTCAATACCTTCGGTTTTGGTCAAACTACCCCCCAACTTGGAAGCACCAGGAGGTTGTTTGTTTATAATTATTCACAACGTGGTCGCTAGTTTGAGTCGTGGCGGGGTTCTATCACTTTCTGGTTTTTTTTCTTTGGTAGCTTTCACTGTTTTAAAATACTTGCTTAAATATGCACACTTTGCAGCTTGCACAGATAGCTCTTGTATCCTCTTATTATGTTGTTGAGCTCCTGATTATTTTCTTTCCGACTTGTAAACAAGCCAGTGAATGAAATCACTTGCTGGTGGAATACAAGAACGCCTCGTCCCAAAACACACTCGCCCCGGGTATATCTGGCGGCCGCGGTCGGCGAAAAACATAGGGGCGAGTGTGTTTTGGGGCGAGTGTGTTTTGGGCTGCGTTTCTCGACAGACACACACACACACACATGCGCACACACACACACACACACACACACACACACACACACACACACACACACACACACACACACACACACACACACACACACACACACACACACACACACACACTCGGCCCGCCCCCTCATGACAGGCTCCACTGCTCCGCTGCGCATAGCCAGTTAGTTGATAAAACCAAGATTTTAAACGCACATTTGAAAACTGGAGCCTATCAATCAAAATGCGGGACAGCGTCTCAATTTGCGGGACGCATGAAAAGTCACTGAAAAGCGGTACATATGGTCACCCTACCTCCATTGCAATGTGAGTGACTTTATTTATAATGTGAAATCAATGAGTTTTGATGTTTTGTTTTGTGTGTGTGTTTCCTTTAGCCGTTGTTCATGTACGTCGCACTGCAGGCGGTTCATGCTCCGCTACAGGTTCCAGCACGCTACGTGGCTCCTTACAACTTCATAAAGGACCCACACCGCAGGTAGGACTGTCACTGCTATCAACCCATTCAATCCAGGCGGGAACGCATCTTTATCATTTTAGATTTGAGCTATAACCATTATTTTATACCTTGGCTATTTTTTTTCCTCTTTTTTCCCCCTCTTTTTCTTTGCTCTTCCTCATGGAACTACTTGCGGATTATACCAGTGTCAGTCTACTTTATGTGGTCGACACGCACTGACATTTTGCACCTTAATCCCACGTATAACGCACTGACTTTTTTGTCTTTTATTGTGCTTTTCTTTTTCTCTAAGCACCTTAACCGACGTCCATAAGTATATCATGCACAGTATACATAGCTGCTGTACTCACGGACCTTTTCATATCTTATTTCAGGTAGCCTACTAGTGTAAATATGTAGGTAATTTTTGTTATTATTATTTTGTATCCTTTCCCACTTGCCCTCCCCCCTCTTCTTCCTCCCCCTCTTCGTTCAATGGAAATAACGTTAAGATGGGAACAATGTACGAAAACGTATTTCACCCACTTTTTTACACCTGTGATGTGGCAATAAACCTGATTCTGATTCTGAAATAGCAGATATACAAGCTCATACAAGCTTGTAGATCTGCTGCTTGTGTGCAAATCTTTGAATACATATATTTCTTTTTAAACAACATTTTTAACTAAACTTCTGGATGTCCCTGGAACAAAATATTTGACCAATGTTCGCTTTAAAAATATATATATTAAAAAAAATTGCGCACATGTTCACGATTAAAAAAAAATAGCAGATCTACAAGTTCACGCGCTATGAGCTTGTATATCTGCTATTTTTGAATAGCCAAAGACATCTAAAATGACATTAGTTATACGTTATGTTAATATACAGTATATTTATGTTTTATCTTAGGCAGTATGCTGGCATGGTGAGTGCTATGGATGAGGCTGTAGGAAACATCACCCGCACCCTGATGGAGACAGGACTCTGGAACAACACTATACTGGTCTTCTCTACAGGTACACTTTTAGCTTCCTTATTTTGGGCAGATGAAATCTTTCAAAAACCTTCCAAGATTTTTTTTAAAATAGCAAAGATAGCAGAGACTGAGGTTAAGTGGTCAAGCGTCATTCTGGGTCAGCCCACCTGTTAATTGAATCTCTAATGCAACAGATTTGATTCTATCTAAGATTAATTGAACATTTCTAGACCCTTACGCTCATGGGGTCCCCATATATATATTTTTTACCCTCCCATATTAAAATTGGCTTAAGGTAGTACTGGCAGGGGGGCGGACTGAATAAAGGGGACAAGGACTGACGGACACAGAGATCTCCATATATGTGCATATCAGTCCGATCGGCCGAACTCTAGATGTGAGGGCCACGTAGCGGCCTGAACCTCCAATAATAATAATAATAATACATCAGACTTATATAGTGCTTTTCTTAGTACCCAAAGTTGCTTTACAAAACAAACGAAAATAAACAACTTTATTAGGAGCGAAAAAGTTACAAGGCTAAAAACATTAAGCTAAGACTAAGAAGCAGAAAGGGAGATTTGGTTTGAGTTAGGTGGGGAAAGCACGTCTGGAAAGGTGGGTTTTGAGGGAGGCTTTGAACACGGCAGGGGTGGGGGCAGCTTTGATGTGAGGTGGGAGTGGGTTCCAAAGGGTGGGGGGCTGCAACTGAAAAAGCCCTGTCACCCCAGGTGCGTTCGTTATTTTGTTTGGGGAAGTCCAGGAGGCTGTCATCACCTGACTTGAGGGAGCGGGAGGGGGCATGGCGTTTGAGGAGGTCAGAGGAGGTCGGAGCGTGGTTATAGTATTTGTAGGTGGTGATGAGTATTTTGAAATCTATTGTGTGTTTTCAGTGGTGGAAAAAGTACTCAGATGTTTTACTTAAGTGAAAGTACTGTATCAATACTGCAGTGTAGAAATACTCTGTTACAAGTAAAAGTCCCGAATTAAAAATTTACTTGAGTAAAAGTACAAAAGTATTGGTATCAAAACTTACTTAAAGTACCAAAAGTAAAAGTACTAAAATATTTGAAAATATCAGATCTACAAGCTCACAACGTGTCGCAATGCGACACGTTGTGAGCTTGTAGATCTGCTTTTTTCAAATAGCCTAGGCTAAAGTGGTTAATGTATGTTTTATAATGTAATAATTTATATCTGCAAAGTAACTAGTTACTAAAGTTTTCAAATAATTGTAGTGATTGACAAGTACAATATTTTACTCAGAGATGTAGTGGAGTAGAAGTAAAAGTATTGAAAATTGTCAATACTCCACTAAAGTAAAAATATCTCAAAATAGCCGCTCTACACACACAACGTGTCCGAATGTGACTCATAACTAATGTGCACACTACCTACCAAGACGTAGTGGAGTAGAAGTATGGAATATTGAAACATTTACATACTTATACTCAAGTAAATTAAAAAAGACATCTCCAAAGTGTACTTAACTTCAGTACTTGAGTAAATGTACTTAGTTACTTTCCACCACTGAATGTGCACACCAACGTGCACGCTGTCCTGTAAGGTTTGCACATCTAGAGTGCTTTAGTTAGAGTGTGTGTGTGTGTGTGTGTGTGTGTGTGTGTGTGTGTGTGTGTGTGTGTGTGTGTGTGTGTGTGTGTGTGTGTGTGTGTGTGTGTGTGTTTGCGTGTGCGTGTGTGCGTGCGTGGTAGGTAAACACTTTGAACATGGAGGGAATTCAGGTTATATTTAGAAGTGTGGGTTTTAAAGGGCAATTACAGAGCCGGAACAATGCTGGGAAAGTAAAGTGGTTCGTTTTATGCCTGTGGTGTCGTTTGTGTGTGTGTGTGTGCTTGTATTATATATACTTAGGAGGGCCAAACAACCCCACGCGTATAGTGGAATTAGAGAAATAGACATTGAGTGGACCATTGTCCTTATAAAATAGCTGATCTACAAGCTCACAAGCTCCTTAAGTTTAGTGTAACACGTTTCAAAACAATGTAAAAATGACATTCATGAAACCATTCTCCTAAATCATTTATGTCCGCACAGTAATACAATGTGTGTGTGTGTGTGTGTGTGTGTGTGTGTGTGTGTGTGTGTGTGTGTGTGTGTGTGTGTGTGTGTGTGTGTGTGTGTGTGTGTGTGTGTGTGTGTGTGTGTGTGTGTGTGTGCGCGCGCGCCCGCGTGTCAGTGGTGTAAAGTAACTAAGTACATTTACTCAAGTACAGTACAATGTTGAGGTACTTTTACTTTACTGGAGTATTTCCAATTTTCAATCAACTTTACACTTCTTCTCTACTACATCTCAGAGGCAAATATTGTACTTTTACTCCACTACAATTATTTTAAAACCTTAGTTACTTTGTAGATTTAGATTATTATTACAAAACACACCATAACCACTTCAGCCCTATATATTCTTCGGATATTTGAAAATAGCCGATCTACAAGCTCACAATGCGTTGCAACGCATTGTGAGCTTGTAGATCTGCTATTTTCAAAAGATTTTTTTTCAAATTTACACATTTGAAAACTTGTGAAATGGGACATTCTGCATGATAAGTACTTTCTACTTTTGGTACTTTAAGTACACATTTTGTTAACAATACTTTTGTTCTTTTACCCAAGTAAATTTCGCATTCCGGACTTTAACTGTGTAACATAGCATTTCTCCATTGCAGTATTGATACCTTTACTTAAGTAAAATATTTTAGTTCTTTTTTTCCACCACTGGTGTGCGGTAGGTGGTCTGGGCGGGTACAGGCCTCGGCCATGTGTTAGACAGGCAGCCACTGTGCTGACTCTGTGGGAAGCCGTTTAACTCATTAAGACCGGGAACGCGTCTGTGTGTCATTGTTAGATTCCTTTGGGCTATTCAAAAAATAGCAGATCTACAAGCTCGTAGCGCTACAAGCTTGTAGATCTGCTTTTTTTTTTTTAAAGAAAGCTCAGAAAGCTCAGAAAACTCGGTGCAGCGCTATGAGCTTGTAGATTTGCTATTTTTTAATAGCCTAAGAAATCTAAAAATGACACAGATGCGTTCCCAGTCTCAATGGGTTAAAAGCCACCTGTAAAGAAATCCTCTGTACCTCACAGAGGTTATGTCATCTCTGGCTGCTGATGAGGGATTTAGGCATGGCTTTGACACAAGGAAACTCTTAGAGGTTCATTAATGAACCCTTGTTTTGTTTTTTACGGTGTATAATGTAGATTGTGGTCCCAGGGTATTGTTTGTAATAAAAATAAATGATGAAATTATGAAATATGTCAGTATTTCTTTTTGTAAACTTATGTTATTTGTCATTATGTCTGACTTGATTATGAAGCCTCAAAAGCAAACATAATTTTTATTTGTATTCATATGTTCCAATGTTCAATGCCAAACACAATTCAATCATTAATCACACTTATTTGTATGGCAATTAATCGTCAACTTAAATTTTGTAACCGTGACAGAGATGAAAAAAAAAAATACAAATCATATCAAATGGGGGTCCATGGCCCTGCTGCCTATCAAACTGGGGGTCCTGGAAATGAAAAAGGTTTGAATCTCTCACATGAGAGATTACAATATTCGGTGGCCGCCGATGGTCGAGTGGTTAACTCATTGACTGCCAGAGTTAAACATCATCTATGGCTGCCCTTGCCAGCGATTCAGAGCATTTTCACTCTGATGCAGCCTGACAGCGAGTCCCGGGTTCGATTCCCAAGCCCGACGGAGCCTCGTTGCGTGTCACTCGCCGACTCTCTCCTCATTTCCTGTCAGACTACACTGTTCTATCGAAGTATAGGCAGAAAAGACCCCAAAATATCTTTAAAAAATGTAATAATACGTTTTGGATTGCAGCGCTTTAACCTGTAGTTTGATGATGTTGTGTCCCTCATTTTGATTGAGAGATAAGGTTTTGATTTTAGCCAATATTTTATTTCATAATATTTGTTTGAATGTGAAGCTGAAAAAGCCTTTTGTGATGATGAAGGCTGTAGATATAATCAGTTTTTTTCCTGCAGAATCTTCCAAAGGGGTCAACAAGTTGGAAACATTTTAAATACAATTACTGCTTTTAAGGTTTTTATGTTGGGATATGGGCCAAAATGTATATAGCATGCATCCCTAGATCTGGAATAAAGAGGCATTGCTTTTTTCATATTCAGTGTCTTCATGTGAGGACCAAATGTGAACTTGTTTTTATACAGATAATATCAATATCTATATGTTTACCGATATATTGTGCATCCATAACAGATACAGTTTTTAATTGACAGATAATGTTTTGGATTGACAGATGTTTGATTGACAGATACCGTTTTTGATTGTCAGATAACGGCGGCCAGACACTGACTGGAGGCAGCAACTGGCCGCTGAGAGGCAGGAAGTGGTCGCTGTGGGAGGGCGGGGTCAGGGGCGTGGCCTTCGTGGCCAGCCCACTGCTGAAGCGACCCGGGCGCGTCAGCCGCGAGCTTATCCACATCTCTGATTGGCTGCCCACACTGGTGGGCGTGGCCGGGGGAAGCACCAATGGCACGAAGCCGCTGGACGGCTTCAACGTGTGGAACACCGTCAGGTGAGGAGAGACGACTGCAAGCTTATTTATAGTCGCTGTCGGGTGGAAACCTTGTATGTCCAAAACTGTTACTTTTCAGGAAATGCAACCTGCAATCCAATGTAGTTATTATTTTGTCACAAGCTCTTTCAGTTTCACTTAAACTTAAATAGATCTGCTATTTTTGCTACTTTTGTGTGACGCACAAATTACGGGGAAAAAACAGTAATAGTTGAAATATGCAGATACAGTACAAGGTTTCTGCCCAACAGCAACGTGATGTAAACACCTCTAAAAATCTTGAACATCTACAGAAACAGAGCTCTGTGTGTGTGTGTGTGTGTGTGTGTGTGTGTGTGTGTGTGTGTGTGTGTGTGTGTGTGTGTGTGTGTGTGTGTGTGTGTGTGTGTGTGTGTGTGTGTGTGTGTGTGTGTGTGTGTGTGTGTGTGTGTGTGTGCGTGCGTGTGTGTGTGCGGCCATCGCACTACTAACCTAATAGTCGCTGTAGCATAACTTTCATACTTGTCAACAGTGGTGGACAGTGACAATGCACATTTACTTGAGTACTGTACTTAAATCAAATCAAATCAAATCAAAGTTTATTTATATAGCACATTACACATGACAGAATCAAACAAAGTGCTGTACAGGTAAAAACACACAACAAAGAGCAAACAATGCAATGTAAACAGACGTAGCATACAAAAATGTAATGCAAATACTTAACCCTTTAGCTTTAAGACTGGGAAATAATCTGTGTCATTTTTAGATTTCTTTGGCTATTGAAAAATAGCAGATCTGCTGTTTGTTTTTTTAATCGTGAAAATGTTTGCAAATCCTTGAATATATATTTTTTAACATTATAACATTTTTAACTCTTGTTCAAATATTTTGAGATGGGCGGTCCACGGCCAAATGCATATCATGTTTGAGAACCACTGATATTATAGCAACATTCTTTTTTTTTAAACTAAGCATCCCCAGAAGCAAAGATTTGCGCTTTAATGTTCGCTTTAAATATGTATATATTCAAAGATTTGCACAAATTGTCCATGATTTCCCCCCAAAAATAGCAGAACTACAAGCTCATAGCTTGCTCACAAGCTCATAGTGGCAGCTTGTATATCTGCTATTTTTGAATAGCCCAAAGAAATCTAAAAATGACAAGAGATGCGTTCCCGGTTTGAATGGTTAAGTACTGTACTTAAAGTTGCTTAAAATTAAATTACTTAAATGTGACTTTCCTGGTCTGGAAGTGCTGATATTTTTACCACTGATCTAATAGAGCCTGCATTAACTCTTTACCTGCCATTGACGAGATTTCTCGTTTTTCTCTGCATGGCTCAGCCAGCCGCCGACGAGAAAAACGAGATTTTTGAAAAAAAAAAAATATATATATATATATATATATATATATTTTTTTTGCTTTTTTACTTTTTCGTTTATCACAAAGGAAGCAGGAGATAACGCGATGCGAAGATTTTTTGCTCCATTCACTTCAATGTTAAAAAATAAACGGAGACAAATTCACATTTTACCTATTTTTGCAATGTATTTTCTATGGCAGGGAAGGGGGTAGATTGTGTATATACTCTGGCAGTTAAAGAGTTAATAGATCTCGCAGTAATAGAGCTAGCCTGCTTGCTCAGGGTAGAGATAGAATTTTGACCTGAAGGTGAAAATGTGTGCCAAACCAGAAACAGGATGCTGTCAAAGGTCACGTCCAACCTAGACACAGGATCTAAATGTCTCAATAGAAAAGTAACAAAAAACATAAGAGCTTTAAGTGCATTATTTATTATGTACTTTACTTGAGTTGTTGATTTCTGGAAAAAAGCATGTAGTCCAGTACTTTAACCCATTAAGACCAGGAACGCATTTATGTCATTTTAGATTTATTTGGCTATTCAAAAATAGCAGATCTACATGCTTTGGTGCCACGCTACGAGCGCGGCACTTGGTGAACATTAACATGAACATTATTTTGTGCAAATCTTTGAATATGTATATTTTCAAAGCAAACATTTGTAACTCAAATCTTTGCTTCTGGGGGGTCCCTGGAACAAAATATTTTGAGATGGGGGTTCGCGGCCAAATACATATCATTTTGGTGGTCCTTGACATGAAAAGGTTTGAGAACCACTGATATTATATTATAGTTTTTTTCAAAAAACTGTTAGGATTTAGAAGACATTTTGTATAATCGGCCTCAGGCCTTAATGGGTTAACAACACAAGCACACATTTGACAGAGCAGCTTTTACTTGTAGTTGAGTAACATTTGCCCAGGAGTATCTGGAGTTGAGTACTTTGTCCACCACTGCTTGTCAACTTTTAAAGACAAACAAACAAAAAAGGTATATAAACGATAATGTAAGCTCATAACGGTGCTACATATAGAGAGATTGTTGTTGTTAATTGGCCAATGAGTCTCCACTGTGGAAGTCATACAGGCTGTCATTGAATCCTGACCTGTCGGGGGGGGAAAACCTTGTATGTCCAAAACGGTTACTTTTCAGGAAATGGAAAAAATAACCTGTGTTCCAATGGATCCAATGTATTTACTATTTACTCACAAGTTCTTGTTAATACTTTTCATTGGTTCAATATTTATAAAACCCACACACACTTTCACTTTTTCTACTTTCACTCTCAAACTTGTAAAACAAAATAGACAAAATAGCCGATCTACAAGTTTCTTTTTGCTACTTTTGTGCGACGGAGTAAAGCTTTAATTTACCCCCAAAAAAAGTTTATTATGGAGATACAAGGTTTGTGCCTAACAGCAACAATATACAAACCAACATGTAATGACAATGAAGGTGAAATTAAGGCCTGCGAGCAGAAATTCACGGTTTTGCTTGGAACCACAAACCGCTGTTCACAGCCTCAGCCTGACGCCATTGGCTAACACAGGTCACGTGACTTCAGAGAGTGTGTGTCACAGCAGGCGTGTGGCAGTGACAATGACACAAAGTGCACTTAGTTTTGACTGTGGTTGCACTGGGAGAGTGTTTACTGGGAGAGCGATTACACACTGCAGCGGTCGGACGGACAGCCAGCCTGGCACATGAAATTTAACCCATTAAGAGCGGGAACGCATCTGTGTGTCATTTTAAGATTTATTTGGGCTATTCAAAACTAGCAGATCTACAAGTTCTATCTGCTATTCTTTTTTAGATAGTGAAAAATGTGTGCAAATCTTTTAATATACGTTTTAAAGCAAAACATTTTACTCCGATCTGTGCTTCTTGGGGTCCCTGGACCAACATATTTTCAGATGGGGGTCCGCGGCCAAATACATATAATTTTGGGGGTCCTTGACATGAAAAAGTTTGAGAACCACTGATAATAGCAACAGAAGTTTTAATGTAGAATCCCCAGAAGCAAAGATTTGAGTAGCCAAAGTATAAAATAATGGTTTAAGTGGTTACACAGATGCATTCCCGGTTTTAATGGGTTAAACGCAACCAGGGCCCAAAACAGAAACAGGAGCCCTGCCGAGAGACAGAGTTATTCTAGTCATTCTAGAGTTATCCTGGGGTTATTTTACAGTTATTCTGGTGTTATCTGAAGTTGTGGTCAGCGAGAGTGTTGCATTATGTGGTAGAAGGCCTGGTGGACAGCGGCCATCTGGTTTAGATTTCCACCTTCCAAACGATGTATTGTTTTACATGAGTTTAACCCTGTAAGACCGGGGACGCATCTGTGTAATTTTAAGATTTATTTGGGCTATTAAAAAATTAGCAGATCTACAAGATCATAGCGCGGCACTCGGTGCCGCACTATGAGCTTGTAGATCTGCTATTTTTGAAAAATCTTGAAAATATGTGCAAATCTTTGAATACATATTCTACAAACTGTTTTGTTGAAAAAAATGTATGTTGCTATATTAGTGGTGCTCCAACTTTTCCATGTCAAGGACCCCCATAATGATATGTATTTGGCCGTGGACCCCCATCTCAAAATATGTTGTTCCAGGGACCCCCCAGAAGCACAGAGTTAAAAATGTTCGCTTTAAAACATATATATTTATGTATCCAAAATGTTGCACACATTTTCACGATTTTTCTAAAATAGCAGATCTACAAGCTCATAGTGTGGCACTCGGTGACGCGCTATGAGCTTGTATATCTGCTGTTTTTGAATAGTTAAAGTATAAAATAATGGCTATAGCTAAAATCTAAAATGACAGATGATTTCCCGGCCTTAATGAGTTAAACCGGTAGGTTGTCCTCTCCGGGTAGGGAATGAGGTTTTACCCCAGGTGAAGAAGTTCACGTATCTCAACCCGGGTTCTTCACATATCTCTGGGACACAATTTGAATTTAGGCATTTAGCAGACGCTCTTAACCAGAGCAACATACAATACGCAAGATAATCACATACATGGAATGCAGAGAGACAGTGTAGTGCCTCAAGAAGCTAGGATCCCTATCTAAAAAAAAAAGGCTAGTCTGAAATTCTCCTTTAATCCAGAGCGATTTACAGTACAAGGAAATTCTGCACACACACAAGCAGGAGTCTAGTAACGTGTTCACTTTTATCTTCCAGCAAAGGTTTTGCGTCGCCCAGAGTGGAACTGTTACACAACATTGACCCTCTCTACAACGATATCGCCCCATGTAAGTTTGTAACTATTTAAGTTATCTTTTATCATTCATTCAACGTTTGACCGATTCCCTGGTGCAAGTAACCAAGTAAAAAAATCTGGCAAATATAGTTTGCGTGCGCACACCCTTTCATTCCTTTATTTGGGGTTTCCATTAAAGACATAAATCATGTCAAAATCCAAATATATCAGGATCTTGATCATAAATGTCTGTATAAGCTAGACACAAGCAGACTACCAGTTATGGATATACAGTGGGTGACAGCGTCCTTTACATATAACATGACTACCAATAATGGCAGACGCGGAACAATATTTGACTAAATATTTTCCTCTTCTTTTAGCAGTCTGAATTTGTAGTAGTATTGATACTTTTAAGTAAAACAATTATGTACTTTTTCCACCACGCACACGCGCGCTCGCGCACACACACACACACACACACACACACACACACACACACACACACACACACACACACACACACACACATAACTTCCACAGTGCAGCTTGTGGTGGGTGTTAACTTGCTAAAGATGACGGTGCAAAGAGCCTCTGCAAACGGTTTGGAGTGTTTTGAGACAACAGTCAAGTGATTGTACTTCCTCTTTCCATCTCTCCCTAGCATTATTTGTTGTTTGTTCAGAACATTCAGAAAACAGAAGTGCTAAAGCGGTAAATTTGTATATAGCGCATCTCTCCAAAGCACGTTACAAATGTGCATTACACGCACCCATTTTCTCTCTCACACACGCACGCACGCACGCACGCACGCACGCACGCACACACACACACATACCATGTTGAGAAAGGTTCATTCGATTTGAAACATTTAAAAAAATAGTGGATATAGCCGATTTACAAGCTTGTGGAACACATTTTGAGTAGAAAATATTAAATGTGGAAAAATTGTGGAAAACATTTGCACATCTTTGAATATATATGTTTTAAAGCGATCATTTTAACTCCGATCTGTGCTTCTGGGCGGTCCCTGGAAAAACTAATTCATATCTAAAAAAGTGTTCTAAATCCTAACACTATGTTGCTATATCAGTGGTGCTCCAACTTTTCCATGCAGTCAAGGACCCCCAAAATGATATATACTTGGCAACAGACGCCATCTCAAAATATTTAGTTCCAGGGACCCCCACAAGCAAAGATTTGAGTTACAAATGTTAAATGCAAAAATATATAATTCAAAGATTTGCACAACTTTTCATGATTTTCCAAAAATTGCAGATCTACAAGCTCATAGCGTGGCACTGGGTGCCGCGCTATGAGCTTGTATATCTGCTATTTCTTTTAATACCCAAAGTATAAAATATGGATAAAGGGGTTAAAATGATAGTAAAATAATGGTTAAAGGACAACTTTGGTTTTTTACAACCAAGGTTTATGTTTTAGCTTGATCGTGATCGTGGCTAAATATGTATTTTTTTACACAATAACCCGGTGTTTTCTTTATTATTATTTACAGTAGCTCTTCTAGCCCCCAATAACTCACATCTGGCCATCCAAGACCACAGGACCTTTTTTATTGTGTAAAAAAGGCATATTTAGCCACCGGACAGAATGCCCCCGCCCACTGTAAAAAATATCACAGTAAATATCAAGAAAATAACACTCATCTTTTTTTTACTTTAACTCACTAGCTGCCAGAGTTATTTCAGATTTTTAGCTGTTGGCTGCCAGAGATTTTTA
The DNA here is from genome assembly GCF_963280865.1 of Gymnoscopelus braueri. Lineage (NCBI taxonomy): Eukaryota > Metazoa > Chordata > Actinopteri > Myctophiformes > Myctophidae > Gymnoscopelus > Gymnoscopelus braueri. The sequence continues at coordinate 1,123,509 of NC_137624.1, read as the reverse complement.
ATTGAAAAACAAAAAGTACTCAGGAGCCGAGATACAGATTTTTTAAGTTTTAAGTTAACAAGGAAGTGGATAGGAGTTTAAATCTTTGATATATCATATCTCCTTGGTCTTTGGGTCTAAAAATATATATATATATATATATATTTTTTTTTAATAGAACGCATTTATGCGTTATTGGCAGGCAAGTGATGTATTCAATAGAACGCATATATGCGTTATTGGCAGTAAATGAGTTAAGTACAAGCTAAAATATAAACCGTGGTTGTAAAAAAAACAAAGTTGTCCTTTAAAGTGGTTGCTTGCTAGACGAGATTTCAATCTCGTCTAGCGAGACTCACGGTGGGCCGTATTCAAGACAATCACATTGCATAGTGTTCTGTCACTATGAATGTCAGATCTCACAAAAGAAATGATCGAAATATGTGATCTAGCGCAAGGCCTATTGGCGTGCGTTTTTAGCTGTGGCGGACATCATAGAAAAGGTAAAGAAAACGTGGTCCAAAATTCCCTTTTAATGGGATAAGGTAGTCGACAATTTTTTTTTCGCAATAGTTTTAGTCGATCCCAAATGAACGCATGGGACGGATCCGCTCTCCTCTCTGCTCTCTCCACAGGTCCCGGCATGTCCAGCGCGTTGCCGTTGGCCGAGGAACAGGTCCGTTCTGGTGAAGATGAACGGGTCCGTTCTGGCGAAGAGTGGGTCAGTTCTGGCGAGGAACGGGTCCGTTCTTGCTTCAACGTGTACGTTCACGCCGCCATCCGATCCTCCAACTGGAAGCTGCTCACCGGCTACCCAGGTCACTGTCCTCTGTCATCCACAATTACACGTTTAGTCTGAAAGAGAAAAGTTCATTCAAAGTGCATTCTATGTATTGTTGTCTGTCTCTCTCAGATCTACAAGCCCACAAGCTAGCTGAGGTCGTACATCAGCTATTGTTCGGTGCACGACACAAGCGTGCAACTAAGTATACAATTAGGCACATAACAATATCTCTAATCCTAAACCTAACCTGAATCCCTTTCTAATTCTAAACCTCTGTAATTCTCTGAAAAAATACTGTTTCTAACCATAAATACAACCACTTATCTTGTAAGGACCAGGAAAATGGTTCCTCACAATGTCTAGTTCAGGGGTCCTTGGGGGGGTACCAAGGGGTCACCACATTTTATACTTTGGCTATTCAAAAATAGCAGATCTACAAGCTCAGCGCGGCACCAAGTGCATGAGTTTGGAGATCTGCTATTTTTGAAAAACAAAATGGCACAAAATATTTTTGAGATGGGGGGGAAAAAGATGGGGAAAAAGTTTGAGAACCACTGGTGTAGTTCTCAAATTACGGTATACTATACTTGAGACATTTTGGTCCACACAAGTATGGTAATACACACACACACACACACACACACACACACACACACACACACACACTCTTCACCACCTGCTCATTTTGTCTTCCCGCCCACTGTGTCCTCCCAGGGTGTGACAAATGGTTTCCACGTCCCGGCCACAACAGCACCGGTCCCACCGTCATTCCGGGCGTGTCCTCCTCCGGTCCCGCCGTCTCCTCCGGTCCCGGCGGTTCCGTGGCGGACCCCCCCCCGCTGAAGCCCGTCATGCTGTTTGACGTGGACTCTGACCCGGAGGAGAGGGAGGAGGTTTCGGAGCGGTACCCTGCGGTGGTGGAGTACCTGCTCGGTCGCCTCCATCACTACCAGCGCGGTGCGGCGCCCATCACCTTCCCTGACGACGACCCCCGGTGTGACCCCGGACCCTCTGGTGCTGCTTGGGGACCCTGGGCCTAAGACCCGGTGGTTCTCAACCTGTTGGTCGGGACCCACAGGTTTTAAGACCTTTTGAATACCTAAAAAAAGAAAAGAAACTATTACTGCATCAAAAGTAATCGATAAACTATACTATAAAACATTGGCCAAATTGTCAAATAACATAAGAAAGAGGCAAACATTGTGAAAATAGCCGATCTACAAGCTCACAACGGGCGTTGTGAGCTTGTAGATCTGCTATTTTCACAATATTTATCTGTGGAACGGAGTCAAACAAAATGAGGGGTCCCCAGTTCAAATATGATTATTTTGGGGGTTCACAGCCTGAAAAGGTTGAGAACCACTGTTTTGTTTCAGTTTCTTAGATGTTTTTAATGGTGTGATGTTTCTTTTTATGCAACTGCCTATTGTAGCACTATTGAGATTGTTTACAAATGTAAAGTGCATTATAAATTAAATCAATCCATTATTATTAAAACCTGGGAGCTGACCAGTACAACCACAGTCTTCTACTGTTGGCCACTGAGCAGCTCCACTGGAGCAGTTGGAGGTTCAGTGCCTTGCTCAAGGACACTTCAGCGGTGTTGGGAGGGGTAAGGGGTGGCCATTCACTTCCCCACACAGATTTTTCCTGCTGGTCCGGGGAATCAAACCGGGAACATTTCGGTTACAAACTCGCTCCTCTATCCGATAGGCCACCGCTGCCCCAATTATGATTTAATAATCAACCAAAATGCTGTTTTTTTCAGCTAAACCCCCCCCCCCAAAAAAAGAGATCTGATTAAATCAGGGCTCAGCTCAAGTGAATCATGTAATGACAATGGCAAAACAATATTACTTTTGTTAATTTAATGCATATGGGGGCCTCATATTAGCTCTTGAAACGGGCCCCCAGATCACTAAGGCCGCCCCTGGCTGCACTCTCCTCTTATGTGACTATTAACCTTGTTGTTTGTTGACTAGAGCTCATGTTTGTATTCAGCTTACCCCATATTGCACTAGTAAGTCCCTCTGGATAAGAGCATCTGCTAAATGGCTAAATTGTAATGTTTATAAAAATAAATAAAAACTCTCTGTGACCAGATAAAAAACGTGAACGGGCAGCACAGAATAGATGCTCCGCTCGGACGGCCGTTTCCAGTGTAGCGGACACATGCAGCGCTCAAGTTGAAAACTATTCAAACTCTCAGGGTTGATAGTGTATTTATTATAAAGACAGTATAAATGGGGTTTTCTCTGATAACAATGACTTTATTCAACTAGTATTGTACCTTTCGTGCATGTCGTGTCACATTCGCGGGCGACGCCTAAAGTGGCCATTGATTGAGTGATTGAAGTTATCATTCACAAAAATGCATATATTGTACATGGCCTTACATTTGTACATATCTGTCAAAAGAATAAAAAAGCTGGAGAGCTTATTTCCAGCTTATTGTCATTGTGTAAATGTGTGTGTATACTTAAAACAGTATAATAAAAAAACTTATTTTTTTCCCTCAGGTTTGCAGATTGTGTATTTTTTCATCAAATTATTGGCTTAGGATGCGACAAAAACTCCATGAATTAAAGGCTTCCCTATGAAGTGTGTAAGTGATAGACGATAAGTCATGTGTCTATCATTTGTCATTTGGCTGAACTACTCTTTTAACCCATTAAGACCGGGAACCCATCTGTGTCATTTTAAGGTTTCTTTGTCTATTCAAAAATAGCAGATCTACAAGCTCATAGTGCCGAGTGCCGCGCTATAGAGCACCGAAGTCTGACGTCACTGCCACTAGAGGGCGCTGTTTCACGGGTTTGTGGCTTTATTTTTTGTGTTGAAATCCCCATTTGGGAATCTTAGATCACGTCATATAAGAACTGTGTTCCAAACATAAACACACCACCCTGGCGTTTTTGTCAGGGGGGTGGCTCTGCATCGTTTATGATATTCATTCATATTTGATACAGCCTGTTTCTGGCGAAAATGGAATTAATTCTGCCTTTTAAAAGTCTTAAGAACTACTACTTCAGGGTCTGAAATCACTGGCCCTCATTTATCAACGCGGTGCAGCCCAAATAATGGGCGTACGGCGAGATCACCGCACCTTTCGGCATTTATCAATATATCCTGACTTGGGCTTCATCCTACCGTAGGCTGAGATCTCACGTCTGGTCGAGACCAGTTGTTGACGTTGGCTGCACCCGTTTATTCCATTCTAGACCTGCGGAGCAGAATTGTCTGACTGTCTGACAGGCATCTGGACACATAATCCACTCCTAAATGTATATCTACACTAATAAATAATCCCTGTGAAAATATAACATTTTATAAAGTAATTTAAACAAACTGCTTTAACAGTGATCAGTTGCATTGGCTATTTTAAAATTGCAAGCTCAAAAACGGGTCGCATCGCGACGCGTTGTGAGCTTGTAGATCTGCTATTTTCAAAATATACAGCGCTTCTGCGAGCGCATTTTCGGGACTCCCGACGATCTTTTCATGGACAGTGAGGTGTACAAACTTACAGTAGCTTGTCCTATGTTATGGAGTTATGTCATAGAGAGTTTTGAAGACTACAACCTGGCTGGGTTAAGGATATAAACCCGACGCTCCAATCTCTTATTAACGTGGTGGTACGGGAATCACTGCCGCCCGTCCGAGTCTCACGGGGAATATCCTACATGACTGCTTGTGCACTGCTCGGTATGGGTTAAATAAATTAATATACAAACGTATTCCATTCATGGCTATGTGATTGGTATCATAATCATTCATGTAGGCTACAAGCCTACGTGACAAAGATTGTACCGCTACGGTACGGATTACATGAAAAACACAGTTGGGCGTGTGTGTGTGTGTGTGTGTGTGTGTGTGTGTGTGTGAGTGAGAGAGAGAGAGAGAGAGAGAGAGATGCGTGTGCGTGTGCGTGTCGGTGTGTGTGTGTGTGACTTGACAGGCAGCGAGGCGAGCCGGCCAAACTCTTTCTTTTCGGTTCTTCATGTCGTAAAATCGGGGTGTTTCCAGAATATTTAAGGGCGTGTTATTTAAATGACGCTCGTTTTCAGACGTGAGATTTATCAAAGCTCCGACCTGATGTACGCCAGGATTGGCTGTGTAGGATTTATTGTTAAATGTGACTTCGACGTTGGTGTACGGCCGAATATATGGAAAAATATAAGCCGGTTTATACGCTCCGTTGATAAATGAGGGCCACTGTCCCTACAGCAGCCGCGTTCATGGGAAATGTAGTCTTTGGGTTGTTTGACTCGTTTCTAGTGTTTATATTGTGTTACTCTTTGGGTAAATGTGTACATTTACACCTTCAGTCGATGCTTCATATCCATGAGTAAAATCGCCAGGGTGGTGTGTTTATTTTTGGAACACAGTTCTTATATGAAGCGATCTAAGATTCCCCAATGAGGATATCAACACAAAAAGTAAAGCCACGAACCTGCGGAAAAGCGCCCTCTACTGGCAGTGACGTCAGGACTATGAGCTTGTAGATCTGCAATTTTTTTTAAATATCGTGTACATTTGTGCAAATCTTTGAATATATATATATACATTATTTATTTTAAAGCGAACATTGTTATAACCCAAATCTTTGCTTCTGGGTATTCTACAAATCTACAAAACAGTTTTTTGGGGGGAAAAAACTTATGATGCTAACCCCCCAGAAGCAAACACGAGTTAAAAATGTTTTTAAAAAATATATATACTCAAAGATTTGCACACATTTTCACGATGTTACGATCTACAACCTCGTACGAGGTTGTAGATCTGCCATTTTTGAATAGCCAAAGTATAACATAATGGTTAAAGTGGTTACAGCGATGCTTTTTACAGGCCGGGGGCTGTGAGGTGAACCGTGGAACATCTGTTTCCCAGGAAGCTTCTCTACCCCCCCCCCCCCCGTTTATTTTATCGACCAAATGTGACACTTTGGTTTGATAAAGTAAATGTTTGTTAGTTGTGTGCACTGCATCACAACACCACAGCAACGTCATAAAGCATCACTAGGTTAGTGTAATGTATAGCCAGTGTATGATAGGATGAATGGGACAGTTAGACTAATTACATAGTGCTAATTACATCCCGCTCCTTACAAACGTAGAGCCGGAGGATTCTCAGCTCTCAGGCACATATCGTTTCTGTCGGGTGGAAACCTTGTATATGTCCAAAACCGTTCCTATTGTTATTATTTTGTTTAACTTTAACATAAATAAAACAGCCGATCTACAAGCTCGGCTATTTCTCTACTTTTGTGTGACACTCTTGTATAATTAAGTGGGGCATTGATTTATGAGAAAAAACATTAACAGTTGAAATATGGAGTACAAGATCCAGTCACAATATGACTTTACCATGACTACTGTATACCATTTTTCATTCACTTGATTGAATAAGAGTGTCTGGATAGCTCAGTCGGCACAGCTCTTGTCAATGGACCACAAGGCTATGGGTTCGATCCCGGGCACCGCCAACTCAGCATGTGATTAGTGCAGCTTAAGTGTGGCACAATTGGCACAATCTAATATTGTGAACTGATGATAAATGCTACGCTCCACCTCAGTTTAGCACATTGTAATGGGGATACACTCTCGCACTCTTGCTGATACCGACAATTAGTCTCTCCGTCCGACCTACTTACTACTCAAGTAAAATTAGCAATACCACAATATAAAAGGCCTGTATTCAAATGTTGATTTAAAGGGATAGTTCACCCCCAAAATGACCTTTTTCTATCGATTAGTCACCCCATGGAGACTTGAATTCATGGATATGTTTTTGTTTTTGACGCAACTCCTAAGCCAATAATTTGATGACCGGCAGCGGTTCCGGTAGGAGACACAAAGAGTCTCCTTTGTGTCTCCTACCGGAACCGCTGCCTACCGGTCCGCTGTTCATCAAATTATTGGCTTAGGAATTGCGTCAAAAACGAAAGAATATCCATGAATACAATCTCCATGGGGTGACTATAATCGATACAACATTATAATTTTTTTGGGTGAACAATCACTTTAAGTAAGTAAAAGTTGCCACCACTGGTTTCTCAGCCCTCTCTCTGTGGTCAGCTGTGTGTGTGTGTGTGTGTGTGTGTGTGTGTGTGTGTGTGTGTGTGTGTGTGTGTGTGTGTGTGTGTGTGTGTGTGTGTGTGTGTGTGTGTGTGTGTGTGTGTGTGTACACACATAGTGTCATTAGAAACATCAGCAGCCAGTGTCATAAATGTTACACAGTGGTTTTGGTGACTGTCTTTCACACTTCCATCCGCTGTGGTGGAAAACTCGAGTAAAATGTTTACGTACGTCTACTTTACTTCAACTCCACTACAGAGGCACACATTGTATTTTTTACTCCACTAGAATTATTTGAAAACAAAAACTTGTCAACTAGTACTTCTAATCTAAGATTTTTGACAAAAAAAAAAACCTGAAGAAGAAAACATGTTACATTCCGCATCTAAAGAGTACTTGGTACTGCAAAGACATTTTGATGCCAATACTTTTGTTCTTTTATTCAAGTAAATCGTTGTAACAGTGTATTGCTACTTTACTAAACCGAAAAGCAGTGTTCATTTTGACAGCAAATTTTGAGTTTTAGTTATAGTCTTTTGAATACAATTCCATTTAGATTTAGCATATTTTAGTCATCTGATGTGTTTTAGTCTTACTCTAGTTTTAGTTGACTAAATATCATAAGATTTTATTTCATTTACAAATTAAATTTACAAAATTAAATTAAAATTAATAAAATTTTGGCGGGATGTGATGGCGTCGTAACACCTGATTTATACTTCAAGCTCACAACGTGTCAGTGAAAAAAGGTTGGCGACCCACATTTTTCGTCGACAAAATCAACACTGCCTGAAAGGATGGGATTACTTCTCCCACCACTGTCTCTGTGGCGAGCTGTCCCTGTGTGACATTCACAGCTCTCGTCCTTGTCATTATAAACATGCAGTGTCATGATGCTGTTTACAGTCAGTGTGTGGCTTCGGTGACGGTCTGTGACACTTTTCATGGGGTCCTGTGAAGTCGGCCTCATGGTGGGACTTAGCACCCCGGTCTAGTGCTGAGTCAGCAACGCTGTCACTTTGTGTTTCCGTGTGATGTGGACCCAGCCCCTCACGCTTATTTCTTCAGCTGTGACCAAAGAAAATAAAAGAAAGGCTCAGACAACTCGCTTATTAATGAAATGCTCCAGACTTGATTCCCAACAGCAACAAAACGACGTCTCGACATTGCTGTCCTCTTCAGGTTATTTAACGCAGTGGTTCTCAAACTATGGGTCCCTAGATCATGGCTTCTCAAGTCCAGGGGTGTCGCAGAATACTTGATCATATTTGGAATTCATCAATGGAACTTCAGTTTAACCACTTAGACCCTCTATACTTAGTAAAACGGACCTTAGTTAAACTTTGCTTGCTGCGTTCTTTTTTAGCCCTACAGTATGTAACGGAGGTCCTCTTAATCTCCGTTACGTTACAGGACTTTGGGATATGTTCATATATATGTCAGGGGACACACAGTTATACATGGTATATATTGCACATGATAAATTATGGATTGTAATTATAATCTTTATTATCTGTTGGCATGTATGTGTGTTCCAGACATCGGGGGAGGGGTAACCTGTGAAAGAGAAACAGCAGAGTTAGTATAGTTATGCTATGGGCTCTAAGAATATAAATGTTATTGCTATGTTTCTCACAACTTACCTGTCCTTTCCTGTCTCCTACTCCCAGGGTGCAGGACTATAAGGGTCCATGGGGAAACAACAGCTACTTTTATAGTTCCGGGAGGGTTCCATCAGAAAGGATTGTGCCAGGGGTGGGGAAAATGTTATATAGTTATGTTTGTGGGTTATTGTGGGGTTTGGGGATGGTAGTTAATTTAGATCAGTTAAGTGATGTCATATTGTGGTTTTCATAGTAGGTATATTGCTGGGTTTGGTATGCGGGGGGGTTTTATGGGAAATTATTATGATAGAGCAACCCTGTAGTTGGTAGCACCTGAGGAAGTGAAGGGAGTATAAAATGCTGCTTTCTATGCCAGTCTGTAAGGAGGGCTGGTCAGAGTAACATGTGCCCAGAGGACATGATTTTATTGTTAGGATGTATCTTATGGACTTTTTGGTATCTTTTTGGAATAAAGGCCCACCAAGTGGATTTTATGTATTTCCTGCCTCTGCCACTTCTGGTCATGACCGCTCGGTCAACCTAACACAGTACATCAAGTCTCTTAACCAAAAATAGCAGATCTACAAGCTCACAGTGCTTCACGTTGTGACGCGTTGTGAGCTTTTTTAAAGCTATTTTTGGTGAATGTTCCCCCCAGAATAGGAATGCTGCGGTTTAAGTGCAAACACCAAGTATAAAAGTTATTTTCAGTCTGGCCTAACGGAAACAAATATTCTCTCAACAATCTTTTTGCTCGTGACATACTGTATCTTTGGGGGAAATATTTACATACCGTTAATATGACAAAAGGTGCTATGTGTAATGTAATGTAATTCAGGGGTGCCGTGGATGAAAAGGTTATTTACAGGGGTGTCCTGAGCCAAAAATGTTTGAGAACCACTGCCCTAGATGATTTGTATGGTCCTGTTCTCTCACTCAACAGTAAACAAACCAACATACTACAGTATTATGTGTATTCTTTGAGACACACATACGGGTATTTCGGGGCGTGGACAAATCTGCCATAACTTTTTCGGGCGAAACACAGCTTTCACCATTGGAATTGCACTACGGAATGCACACGTTGTTACATTTTATGGGTTTATTTCGTCATAGCTCAACATATGGTGAAGTATTGTAGTGCAGGTCATTGCAACAACCACCGATCTTGTGAAAAGTGAAAACGGGACAGCCAAATATTCTAAACGTTCCGCGATTCTGCTAATAATCATATTCTTTGAGACACATGCAAGTTTTTGCTGGGCCAAACAATGAATCACGTGACGTTGATTCCCTTCCCCTATTCGCTCATACTAGGGCATGACGTATGTGTAGGCAGTAGAATACAGGGGGCTCAGGAGGTAGAGAGGCCGCATGGGAACCGGAAGATTCCCAGTTCGATCCCGGGCCCCACCAGAGTTAGTGTTGAAGTGTCCTTGAGCAAGACACTGAACCCCTAATTGACCCTGATGAGCAGGTTGTGCCTTGCATGGTTTCCTCTGCTGTCAGTGTGTGAATGGGTCAATGTAATGCAAAATCATTGTAAAGCGCCTTGGATCAAGGCGTTGTATAAATGCACCATTTATATACATTTCTAAAGTGACAATTTAAGACCTTTTTAACTAACCTCTAAAATAAAATAAAAGACCATTACTGTGTGAAAAGTAACAAACTATATTATGAGGAATGGTAAAACATTAACCAAATTGTGCTAAATCCTAAATCTAAGCCTGACCCCATGATAACAGGTAGCATCCATCTCACTACTAATCGGCTACATCAGGGGTTTTCAACGTTTTTCTACAAGCAACAAGACGATCTTCAAGCTCACGACACGTCGCTGCACGGCACTTTAAGAGCTTGTAGTTCGGCTGTTTTCGGGGAATGTTCCGGCTTGCAGGTTGAGATCAGTGTTCTTTTTTTAGATCTTAATGTGGCCTTTTAGGGACCACCAGGGGGCACTTTAGGGTCTGTAGCTCTGAGAGTGTACAAACATTTTGTACACTCTCAGAGTCTGAGAGTTAAATAGATTTGTTCTATTCCACCAGTCCATTTACCACAACTGTGCTTTTATATCACGTTTTTATCAATACAGATGTCTGTCTGTCTGTCTGTCTGTCTGTCTGTCTGTCTGTCTGTCTGTCTGTCTGCGCCCATTCTGTCTGAATGGGCGCTTCTATTGAATTAATCCAAATATAGGAACTGGAGAGGGTGTGTGAATGTCAGTGGTGAGAAATAGCTCTATGCATGATCTGTCAGGGAGCAACACATTGCACGGATGTGTTATTAGGCTCATGCTGTAATCTGATTACATTCATGTAAAATTATTAAACGCAGTCTGGTTTAGCTATAGTTGATCATTCCATCCTATACCACTGGTTCTTAACGTGTGGTCTGGGGACCCCCCAGGGGTCCTTGAGGGTTTTCCAGGGGGTCCCCAGCAAAATGAGGAACAAACTAACAGTTTAAAAGCGAACCCTATTTGACTTTTCAGCTATAAGCTCACAACGCATTGCGATGCGACACACTTGTGAGCTTGTAGATCTGCTTTTTTTCTATGTTGACGAATCTTGACAAATGTCTTAAGGGGGTCCCTGGCACAAAAAGGTTTTCCACTGTCAAATAGATATGAATCAAATGTTTGGAATAGCATAGTAGTAGTTTGGAATGGTATCTGCCGTGGTGGATAATAAGTTTGGATATTTGAAAATAGCAGATCTGCAAGCTCACAACGTGTCGCGATGCGACGCGTTGTGAGCTTGTAGATCTGCTATTTTCAAATAACCAATGCATAGAAGGTTTAAAGGGAACTAATGTGACGCTATATCAACTCATTTTGTTGGGGACCCCCTGGAACCCCCCCACCCCTGAAGGACCCCGGACCCCACTTTGAGAACCACTGCTCTCAACGTGTCAGCATGTGTAGCAGTGACATTCCATGCCATTAAAGGGACAATCCGTGCTCACATATCCTGCATTTAGCTAAATGCTTTAACTGTTCAATTCTTATTAGATTTACCAGACTGATGGCCGGATGGAGGTAGGGAGGGCAGTGGGGGGAAGTAACTAAGTACATTTACTCAAGTACTGTACTTAAGTACAATTTTGAGGTACATCTACTTTACTTGAGTAGTTCGGTTTTGACATCCTACCCCACTACACCTCATGAGGCAAATATTGCACTTTTTCAAAAACGAATTTTACTCCACTACAATTATTTGAAAACTTTACAAGTAAGTTTGCATAATTATATTATTATTACAAAACACAACATTAACCAATTAAACCATATTTGATACAAAAACAGCTGATCGACAAGCTTACAATGTGCCGCAAGATTGACACATAGACACATTTGAAAAAGAAAACCTCAACATGTTTACTTTGTAAAAGTCTCTCTCTCTCTATCTCTCTCTCTCTCTCTCTCTCTCTCTCTCTCTCTCTCTCTCTCTCTCTCTCTATATATATATATATATATATATATATATATATATATAGCTATTTTTTATAGCAATAACCACAATAAAAGTACTCTGTTACAAGTAAAAGGCCAGTAATCCAAATTTGACTTGGGTGAAAGAGTACACAATTATTGTGTTAATATATATATATATTTGAAAATAGCATATATATATATATATATATATATATATATATATATATATATATATATATATATGCTATATACTCTTTCACCCAAGTCAAATTTGGATTACTGGCCTTTTACTTGTAACAGAGTACTTTTATTGTGGTTATTGCTATAAAAAATGTTTTACTCAAAGTAAAAATATCAGAGTAGCCTACTTTTTGGAATGGATGGAGGAATGGGTGGAATGGAAGGGGCAGTGGTGGAAAGTACATTGACTCAAGTACTGTACTTAGTACAATTTTGAGGTACTTTTACTTTACTGGAGTATTTCCAATTTTCAGTACTTTTACTTCTACTCCACTATATCTCACAGGCAAATCTTGTACTTTTACTCCACTACAATTATTTGAAAACTTTATTACTAGTTACTTTGTAGATTTTGATTATTATTACACAACATACATTAACCACTTCAGGCCTATATACATTTCGGCCATTTGAAAATAGCAGAAGTAAAACATTTCAGTACTTTTTCCACCACTGATACTTTTACTTAAGTAAAAAATTTGAGTACTTTTTCCACCACTGGGAGGGAGGGGGGAGCATCACGTCATTTCATCCCGGCCCACAAGCTCCTCTAGCTGGGGGAGAGAGTAGCAGTCAGTCAGCCCTGTGGTGCTGCTGAAGCCTGGAGGAAAAGAGGAGAAACTCTATAAATGTACATGATTACATTTAGTACCGGATACAAGTTACAATCAGGGACCCACAAAGAATCATTTTATCTAAAAAGTTGGATTTCTTTTTTTCCTGCGGGCGCTCACAACAAACCAAGAAAACACGTAAGTATAGTGGCGTTGCCATGTCCGCTTAGTATAAGCGACTTTGGGCTTATTTGTCTGTAAAGTTGCTTGTAAGTAACTATTGGTGTTGCGTTTTTTGGGCTTGTTTCTAAAGTGTAGTCGCTTGTGTGGGCTTGTTTCCTAATGTTGTTTAAACCAGTGGTTGTCAAACATGTTCATATCAAGGACCCCCAAATTAATATATATTTGTAGACCCAAGTAACTCCCCATACAAGAGTGTGTTCTCTTTTTCCCATGATTTAAAAACAAATAAAAATAGCAGCTCTATAAGCACACAACACTTTTTCAAATAGCCAATGTATATATAGGGTTTGAGTGCATGTCGCTTCTTTTGGGTTTGTTTTCATATTTGCTTGGGTTTGTTGCTTATTTCTCTCACAAAACCTGGCAACACTGGTAAATCCCATTCAATGGTCGAATAAAGACCAATACCTATGTTAGTTTGCTTAACAGAGGAAAAACTTCCTTTGTTCATGTAACTGTGGGGGAGTTACAAATGGAACCAAATGGACCCGTACGGGTCCATTTGGTTCCATTTATAACTCCCTCACAGTTACAAACGGTTACATTGAATCTAACGGTTTATTTAACGGTCGGCATTTTCGCGTGTAGAAGAGAAACTCGTGGCAGAAAAAGAACGGAGCGACAACATTACGTTTTTTTAACAGTTGTTTTTTCATTTATTGCAGCTTTATAAAGACTTTGGCGTTATTAAATGTCTTTTAGACAATTCTGTGTCATTGTTTCACTATAAAATGATTTGTGTATTTCATGGCAGACATAAACTTCTAGCATCCCCCCCTAGCCCTGATACATATCATGACCGTCATGGATGAACTTCAACCTGGTGTTTGAATTTTCTCTATTTACGGCCCGTACATCTACATAAACGTTCATATTTCAAATATAAAGTGCTGAGCTCATGGCCACGGATGTTACAATTAGGTACGGGCTCTCAGAAGTACCCGTATCCTCCGTATTGTTCAATAAAAAGCATTTTAATCCGATTGATGGCCATTCTTCCGTATTTCCTCCATACGCTTTCAACTACGCGACCCCGTCGGTTGGGAGGTGTATTGCACTCTGATACATTATAACACTATGACAAAATGGCCACCGATCGGATTAAAAGGCTTTTTATTCAACAATACAGAAGATACGGGTACTTCTGAGGACCCGTACATAATTGTAACATCCGTGGCCATGGGGTAAGCACTTATATTAGAAATATGAACGTTAATGTAGATGTACGGACCAACAAGGGGGAAAGTGCAAACACTTTTTTGAAGTTCATCCATGACGGTTGTGACAGACGACCCCCCTTTTTTGCGGTGAATAACTCGGTGATAATGTAAACAAATGCATGTGGGGCTTAATTAATGCAGTTTCGTCAATCAATGACTATATCATGAATGAAATTACACGACAGACTACATGTTTATAAGCCTATAACTCAAAAGACAAGTTGTGTTTAAACAGCTGGTTGGTGGTCGCAGGCTGTAAATTATTTAAATTAATGTTATGTGTGTTTTATGTGCGTGTGAATGAAGATCTATGTTGATTTTAGAGAGTTTTCTTTTCTTTTTTGGGGGGTAGTCTTTAGAATTTGCGGAGCACAGATTTTCCAATCTCTTTAAAAACCTGAAAAGGTTCCACTCGTGGATGATATCCCATTGTGTGCATGTGTGTGTGCGCATGAGCGGTGTGTGTGTGTGTGTGTGCGTGTGTGGGTGCGTGCGTGCGTGCGTGTGTGTGCGTGCGTGTGTGTGTGTGTGTGTGTGTGTGTGTGTGTGTGTGTGTGAAAGAGTGTTTAGGGTGATTTTTTGGGGGGGGACATCTGCATTACAAAGTTTAGAATGGAATGGCCCTATGTATGCCAGGGGTCTGCAAAGTTTTTCCAGCCCAAGGACCCCTTAGCTGCAGAGAGAGATGAAGCAGGGACCCCCACTACATATCGTAAAACATTGTGTTGCAGATTAAACTTTTCCATATATTTCATAGCTTCATAAACTTGTTTGACAGCAACTATCATCATTATAGACCATATTCACACGGCGGCCATGTTTCTATGAAGTCAATGAAAGTAGCCACCCCGGGTGGCGGCACTTTCAATGTTAAATTCCAATATGGCCGCCGTGTGAATATGGTCTATGGTCGTGTAAATGAATGCTGTATTGTTTGTTCACACATTATCTTTTCTATTAATATATTGGATTCGCGTTAATGTGTAGCCTATTTTCAGACATTTAACCACTTAAGGTAAACCCTCAATACTTAGTAAACATGACATTTGGCTCTGTACTTGGTCTGCTCTTTTCCCCCTCTACACCAAACCGCCTCGCTGCGAATCTTCCCCTTAGAATAGAGATGCTTATACGGTTCAAGTGGTTGATGTAAAAATAGTTCATATCTCACACACACACACACACACACACACACACACACACACACACACACACACACACACACACACACACACACACACACACACACACACACACACACACACAGAATTAGCACCCCCCACCGGCCCCCCCCCACCCCTTAGTGATCCCATGATGATCTCCTAGTGGTCCCGGAAACGCTGTTGAAGACCCCTGGATTCCATTATAAGCTTTATAATATACATGTAAGTGTAGAGACTCTATGTCAACCGTGCCGGCTTATTTGCATAATGTTCTTCCCATTCTTGATTGATTGATTGATTGAATACTTTATTTAGAAGTTTGCAGAGAAAAAGCACATGAAAGTACAGTTCAAATACAAGGTCAACTAAATAGGATAAAAACAAGAAAGCCACTTGCTTGTTTCAAATGGGGTCCTTTTGTACTCAGTTCATAGTGACATTAAATGACAGACAGATATACACTACTATGCAGAACAGTTTAGAAATTAAAAATAAGAAAAACAGAAAAAATATGTACAGTAAAAAGTTCAGGGGGGGGTACATTTACTCAAGTACTGTACTTAAGTACACTTTTGAGGATTTTTTACTTTACTGGCGTATTTCCCATTTACAATACTTTTACTTCTACTCCACTTCAGAGGTAAATACTTTTACTCCACTACAATTATTTGACAACTTTAGTTTAGTGACTTTGCTGATTTAGATTATTATCACAAAACATACATAAACAACTTCAGCCCTATATACATTTCGGCCATTTGAAAATAGCCCATCTACAAGGCATTGTGAGCTTGTAGATCTGCTATTTTCAAAAGATTTTGTATACATTTTGAACTTGTGAAATGGGACATTCTGCATAATGAGTACTTTTACTTTTGAGTATATTTTGATGCCAATACCTTTCTTTTACTCAAGTACATTTTGATTACCCGGACTTTTACTTGTAACAGAGTACTTTTTCCACCACTTTTTCCACCACTGACGTGCATACAGCTGAGATTTACTGTAGATCTTGAGCTGTATACTTACTTGACCGGGGTCCCCCAGGGCTCTGTACTTGGGCCCCCCCCCCCTGTATTCGCTCTATGCTAAAAATATCTTTGCGTTGTGACTCGTTGTGTGAGCTTGTAGATCTGCAGTTTTCCCAGAACAGAGAAGCTTTGGTTGCAGTGGTTTAATGGAAGTCATGATGGATTGATTGACTTTAACTTATTTAGACCTGAGGCCGATTCTACAGATCATCTCTGTCGGGTGGAAACCTCATATGACCAGTACTGTTACTTTTCAGGATTCAAATAAAAAAAACATCAAAAATGGCAGATCTACAAGCTCAAAACGCGTCGCTTCGCGCCACGTTTCGAGCTTGTGGATTTTTTGTATGCCGCCAACGTACATTGAAGGATAATACAGGATTAAGTAATCAGCCTGACTAATTGATTTATAAGATTATAAAAAATCTATTCGAATTTTGTTCGTGTCGATTCATTGATATACTGTATAAGAAAAAAATATTCATATAAAAAAACTGCTACCCGATTCTCGAAAAATAAAAAATAAAGACTGTTAACTCTTTAACTGCCAGAGTATATACTTTTTTGACTACTTTTACTTTTGGTACTTTAAGTATATTTTGATGCCAATACTTTTGTACTTAGTAACATTTTGAACACAGGCCTTTTACTTGTAACAGAGTTTTTTTTAAACATTTGAGTACCTTTTCCACCACTGATTCTGGCGCTATAATACGTGAAATTACAATCTTTCTTCGGAGTCTAATGAAATCCTCAGTGATCATTTAACTCTGAGCGTATACAAATGCACGCATACGGGTCTATTTTGGTCACACTTGTGCCCTCTCAAGAGTTCCAAATGCATCCGTTTAACACTGAGGATTTGTGTAGCTGCTTAGGAAAAGTTCTCTACTAATGTTTTTTTTTTTTTTTTTTCCTTTTGCCTAAATAGAAATGTTCAAAGAGTGGGAAAAAAGAATATGAGCAGAACCTCGTCTTGTGTCCAACACAGCTCACATGATGCAGCTGGCAAAATCTGTTAAAGGAGTAGTTCACCAAATCAATCTATCAATTACACACCCCATGAAGCCTTGAATTGATGTTTTTTTTTCTTCTTTTTTTTCGCATTCCTAAGCCAATAATTTGACGACCGGCGAAAGATGCTAATGTATCCGGTAGGAGACTCAAAGGAGACTCTTTGTGTCTCCTACCGGAGAGACCACCGGTATACTGAAGCTCACAACGCGCCGCGATGTGACGCGTTGTGACGCGTTGTGAGCTTGTAGATCTGCTATTTTCAAATAGCCTAGGTATAAAACAGGGCTAAAGTGGTTAATGTATATTTTATAATGTAATCATATTATATCTGCAAAGTAACAAGTAACTAAAGTTTTCAAATAATTGTAATGGAGTAAAAGTATAATATTTGCCTCTGAGATGAAGTGGAGTAGAAGTAAAAGTATAGACAATTCGAAATATTCCAGTAAAGTAAAAGTACAGTACTTGAGTAAATGTACTTAGTTACTTACACCACTGGTTATGACAGAGTGGATGTCACGATAGTCACACAAAGCTACGGAGTCACTGAACGTCAGTTACAGTTGACCCTTGTGTGCGTCGTCATGCATTCTCATAGCAAACGGCACAAGCACCGCGGACCCCCATCTGAAAAGATTTTGTGCCAGGGACCCCCCCCAGACGAGAAGATTCATGTAAATTAAAAAAATCCTTTTGGTAGGGCATTCCACATTTTTGATGAATAGCATGAGAACGAGTTCATTCCCTTAGTTGAGCCAAATCTGGGTTGAACATGATTTGTGGAGCTGCCTCTGGTGTTATGATCATGGACTTCATTAACATTTTGGAAGTATTTTGACAAATACAGGGGGATCCCAATGTTGTGGTGTATCTTGAAGACCAGGCCCATAGCAAGTTGCTGTACTCTGTCCTCAACTCTAAGCCATCCAATCCTAGCAAAATGAGCAGGGGTTAGATGGGTTTTGTGATTGAGGCCAAGAAGTAGCCTTACAAGTTTGTTTTGGGATGTTTGGAGCCTTGTTTTTAAGGCCTTGGAGGTGTTGTGATACCATATGGTGCATGCATAATCATAATGACCTTGAATGAGGGCCCCTGCAAGAATCTTCAGAGTATTCTTACTGACTAGACGATCAATCCTCCACAAATAGCGTGTTGTTTGGTTGACATTTTTGATCACTTTTTCAGCGTTTTTGTTACCAGAGAGGTTTGCCTCCAAGATGGAGCCCAGGTTGGTAATTTCATCCTTTCTTTTGATGACATCATCACCCACTTTGATCGTGAAACTCTCTGCCTTGCTAAGGTTAGGACTGGACCCAAAGAGGATGGATTCAGTTTTACCCAGGTGTAATGAAAGTTTGTTGTCAGAGAGCCAGATGCAGATCTTGTTGAGTTCAGCGCTGAGAGTTTTCTCAACATGCAGCCTGTCCCTGTCCGAGACTAGCAGGGCCGAGTCATCTGCGAACAGGAACAGTTTGCAGTCGCAGGCTGATGACATATCATTCACATATATCAGGAACAGTAAAGGTCCTAGTATACTTCCTTGAGGAACACCACAAGTCACAGGGAGGGGGGGGACTGGGTGCCGTTTACTTCCACCACTTGCTCCCTCCCTTCCAGGTAGGATCTCATCCAGTTCACTGACGTATCATCAAAACCTATTGCTTTGAGCTTATTGATCATAATTAGGTGATTAACGGTGTCAAAGGCCTTCTGGAGGTCCAGCATGACCATGCCGCAATATTTGCCCTTGTCGTCATCTTGTTTGATAGAGTCGTTCAAATAGAGAAGGCATGTGTCAGTGGAGTGGTTTGTTCTGAAACCAGATTGGAATTTGTAGATTAGATTTTTCTCAGCAAGATCAGAAGAGATCAGAAGAAAAAAGAACACAGGTCAAATAAACCAGACAGCTTTTCGTTGCTACTGTAGTTACTTCGACTTAGATTATTAATACAATAACCACTTGGCACTATTTATATTTCGGCTATTCAAAAATAGCAGATCTACAAAGCAATGTGACACGTTGAGGGGTTTGTAGAGCTGCTATTTAAAAAAAACTTTAACACATTTTATGAACAAAATGAGTACTTTTACTTTGGTACTAGTATACTTTGATGTCAATACTTATATACTATTACTCAAGTAACATTTTGAATACAGGTACTTTGCCTTGATTTAGCCTACTGCTACTTTTACTCAAGTACAATAATCAAATTATGTCTTACATCGTGCCATGCTGCAAGCTTGTACATCTGCTATTTTTGAAACATTTTAGAACATTCTTGAAAGGGTTTTAAAAGAGTTCTTTTTAACGCAAATCATTTTGGGGGTCCTTGACATGAACCACTGACTTACTTACTTACACCACCTGGCTTATTTGTAACTGAAGCCCATTCAGCACAATGTCAGCATGACAGGAGTGTGAAATCTGCAAATTGAATGTCTGCCCCCCCTCCCTCTCTCTCTCTCTCTCTCTCTCTCTCTCTCTCTCTCTCTCTCTCTCTTTACTTAAGTAAAAGTATCAATACTGCCATGTAGAAGTACTCTCTTACAAGTCAAAGTACGGAATTCAAAATTAACTTGAGTAAAAGTACAAAAAGTACCAAAAGTTGTAAGTACTAAAATGTTTGAAAATAGCAGATCTACAAGCTCACAACGCGTCGCGTGAGCTTGTAGATTGGCTATTTTCAAATAGCCTAGGTATAAAATAGGGCTAAAGCGATTGATGTATGTTTCATAATGTAATAATTTATATCTGCAAAGTAACTAGTAACTAAAGTTTTCAAATGTTGTAGTGGAGTAAAAGTTCAATATATGCCTCTGAGATGTTGTGGAGTAGAAGTAAAAAGTACTGACAACTGGGAAATACTCCAGTAAAGTAAAAGTACCTCAAAATTGTACTTGAGTATGTACTTGGTTACTTTACATCACTGTGCTAATTGAATGCCCCCCCCCCCACCGTGTCAGAGGTGACACCACATGATGCAGGACGGGACGGGCCGTGGCCTCAAACATCTGTTAAAATCTGGTGTTCAGTTTGGTAGAGCGTAAAGACCCACACTGTCACGTGTAAACCTCGTAAGTCCAAAAAGCGTTACTTTTACAGGAAATGTAAGAAAAGAGCCCGTCTTCCAATGGATCCAATGGAGTTATTATTTGGTCACAAGCTCTTGTTGATGCTTTTCATTGGTTCAATGTTTTCCTGCAATGACCCCTGCCATACGATAAAGTATAAAATAGGGCATTAATACTTTATTAACCCTTTAAGACCGGGATGTTTTAAAGCGAAAAATTTTAACTCCGATCTGTGCTTCTAGGGGTCCCTGAAACGACATATTTTGAGATGGGGGTACATGGCCAAATACATTGCCAAAGATTTGAGTTAAAAATGTTTGCTTTAAAAAATATATCAAAGATATATCGCGATTTTTCTAAAATAGCAGATCTACAAGCTCATAGGGCGGTACTCGGTGCCGCGCTATGTATGAATGAAAATTGTCAAGTAAATTGTCATTGAACCAATGGAAAGTATTGGAACACATTATTCTCTTTGACCGTTTCCTGAAAAGTAACAATTTTAGACATGCAAGCTTTTCCACCCGACAATGACGATATAAGACAGAATATTGACTTCCACTGTGAGAGCCACATCTGTTTTTCACATAAACCGTAATCAGTTCATTTTTTTTGTTTTGTTTTTCTATTCTTGATTTTTTAAAATAAAAGTGCTTAGTTTGTCGGCAAGAATTAAGGCCCAATAAACCTGTCCAAAAAAACCCTAACCAGGAAGTGTTGTAATCAAATGTACACATTGTCGATTTCGGGCAGAAACCTCATATCTCCATATTTAAAGGAGTAGTTCACCCCAAAAAAATATGTATTTCCTATCAATTACACACCCCAAGAAGCCTTGAATTCAGGAGATGTTTTTGTTTTCGTCGCATTCCTGAGCCAATAATTTGATGACCGGCAGAGTCTCCTAAACTAAAAAATCTCCATAATTTCAAGGCTTCAAGGGGGTAGATACTTTGTCATACTACAACTACACTGTCACTCGGAAGCAGCTGGCGACGCGTTGTGAGGTTGTAGATCGGCTACTTTTGCTATCTCCCAAACAAAATATCACTTTCGTCATTTTATCATCTACTCAGGCTTTTGGGACCCCAGACAGTTTTTAAGTTGCTTGATTCAGTATTTAGACATTTGATATTCATTTTATCAGACACGCCCCCTTCCTATACAAACCCATTGTAACTTCAAACTCCATTTTAACCATGATAGATTAATCGGAAACATCCGTCCTTGGTTCTGGTGACTCATCCTGCCCTCCTAATACGTGAGGGGCCGTGTTTTTTCAATTCCTTTTTTCATTTATTTTTTATAATCTTTCTTTTAAATGAAAATAAAATACAATAAAACATTTTAATAAAATAAATGAAAAGTGTAATCGAAAAAACACGGCCCCTCATGTATTAGGAGGGCAGGATGAGTCACCAGAACCAAGGACTGGTGTTTTTGATGAATCATGTTACAACTGGAGTTTGGAGTTATAATGGGTTTTTATAGGAAGGGGGCGTGTCTGATAAAATGAATATCAAATTGAACCAATGAACGGCGGCAGTGAATGACACCCACCACCTTTCTATGGGAAATTGCATTTACCTCCCCTTGATGTCTCCAGATTGGTGATTTTCCAGGCCTGTTTTGAAAGAAACCAGTGAGTTAAATCTTTTAATCCATACAATCCGGGAACGCATCTGCCTCACTTTAGATTGCTTTGGCTATTAAAAAATAGCCTGCTATTTCTTTTTTAATCGTGAACATTTTTGCAAATCTTTGAATATATATTACAAATGTCAAATCAAATATATTTTTTTTTTTTAAACATATGTTGCTATATCATCAATTCAATTCAATTCAATTTTATTAAAGTGTCAAATCACAACAAGTTGTCTCAAGACACTTTACATGTAGAGAAGAGACCCGACAGTCCCACCCTGAGCAAGCAATTTTGCGACAGTTTATATCATCATATGGTGCTCCAACTTTTCCATGTCAAGGACCCCCAAAATCATCATTTGGCCGCGGACCATCATTTGGCCGCGGACCCCCATCTCAAAATGTGTTGTTCCAGGGACCCCCCCAGAATCAAAGATCGGAGTTAAAAATGTTTGCTTTAAAACATATAATTAAATATTTATAATATATATATATATATATATATATATATATATATATATATATATATATATATATAATATATATATATATATATATATTCAAAGATTTGCACAAATGTTCAAGATTTTTCAAAAATAGCAGATCTACAAGCTCATAGCACGACACTGTGTCGCGCTATGAGCTTGTAGATCTGCTATTTTTGAATAGCCAAAGAAATCTAAAATGACACAGATGCGTTCCCGGTCTTCAAAAGGGTTAATGGATGGTGTCGGGGCTTAGGTATTTTTTTCCCCCCGTTTCCTGAAAAGTAACAGTTTTGGACATACAAGGTCTCCGTCCCACAGTGATGACATGTCATGACACGGGACGTTTTCTAACATGTGTCTCGTTAATTCAAGGACGACTTAATTACCAATAAAAGTGACATTCGTTGGAGTGCACTGTGCTGTTCAGTGCTGTGTTGGGGAAAGAAATACTCCGATTATGGTTTACTTAAGTAAAAGTAGCAAAACCCCTATGTAGAAATACTTCTCGATTCAAAATGCCACTTGACGGAATGCACAGAAGTATTGGCATCAAAATATACTTAAAATACCTAAGTGAAAGTACTCAATAGCCCATTTCACAAGTTTTCAAAATTTGACAAAAATGTCACCTGGTGCCGCGCTGCGAACTTGTACATCTGCTATTTTTGAACATTTTTGAAAGATCTTGACAGTGTTTGGGGGTCCATGGCACGAAAACGTTTGAGAACTACTGATTTAGAAGGCATTTGTAGAATCGGCCTCAGGTCTTAATGGGTTAAGGGCATTAGCCTCCTTGAGTAAATGTACTTAGTTACTTTGCAGCACTGCTTGTGTGTTGGGGATACCGAGTAGAGTGGTAAAAGTGGGTCAGATTACGTTGTAAGGTTTTCCATCCCTTCGCTTTCCAGAACGACCTTCTGACTGAATTAGAAACAGACGACCGTCCCGGTCCGTTCATATACGCACAGGGAGAGTTCAGAGCTGTGGATTCTTTTTTTTTTACTTTAGTAAAAGTAGCAATACCACAATGCAGTGGTGGAAAGTAACTAAGTACATTTACTCAAGTACTGTACTTAACTACAATGTTGAGGTATGTGTACTTTACTGGAGTATTTCCAATTTCCAATACTTTCACTTCTACTCCACTACATCTCAGAGGCAAATGTTGTACTTTTACTCCACTACAATGATTTGAAACCTTTAGTTACTAGCTACTTTGCAGATATAAATTATTACATTATAAAACATACATTAACCACTTTAGCCCTATTTTATACGTAGGCTATTTGAAAATAGCCGATCTACAAGCTCACAACGCGTCACAACGCGTCTCACCGCATTCTGCAAAATGTACTCATTTTGCAGAATGTCCCATCTAACAAGATTTAGAGTTTTCAAAGTGTATCAAAAATCTTTTGAAAATATCAGATCTACAAGCTCACAGCAGATCTGTGAGCTTGTAGATGTGCTATTTTCGAGTAGAGAAATTATACAATAGGGCTTGTTTGCATGCTAAATGTATGTTTGTAATAATAATTTAAATCTGCAAAGTAACTAGTAACTAAAGCTGTCAAGTACTAGTAAATGTAAGTGTAAAAGTACAATATCTGCCTCTGAGATGTGGTGGAGTATTGAAACATGGAAATATTCAAGTAAAGTAAAAAGAAATCCAACAAATTGTATTTAAGTAGTCTACTGGTTCAGAGATGGCCTGTTAGTTTCACTGCTCCTGGAAAAGTCTCTCACACACGCACGCACGCACGCACGCACGCACGCACGCACGCACGCACGCACGCACGCACGCACGCACGCACGCACGCACGCACGCACGCACGCACACACACACACACACACACACACACACACACAGTGGAACAGAGTCTTTGTCCTCTGTGATATTTTCCGTTACCGTCTTCGTCTTTTCATTTGTTCCATATGCTGCCTGTGTGTGTGTGTGTGTGTGTGTGTGTGTGTGTGTGTGTGTGTGTGTGTGTGTGTGTGTGTGTGTGTGTGTGTGTGTGTGTGTGTGTGTGTGTGTGTGTGTGTGTGTGTGTGTTAGTGTGTGGGTGTGTGTGTGTCTGTGTGTGTGTGTGTGTGTGTGCATGCGCGCGCATGTGGGTGCCGTCATGCACATGTGTGAGCAAAAGTAGCACTACCACAATGTAGAAATACTCTGTTACAAGTGTTACAAGTCCAGTTTTTAAAGTACCAGGTACTGCATCAAAACATATCACTACCAAAAGTAAAAGTACTAGAAATCTTATGAAAATATCAGATCTACAAGATCACAACGTGTCACATTGCAACACGTTGCAAGCTTGTAGATCGGCAATTTTCATATAGACTTAAGTCTAAAATAGGGCTTAAATAGTTAATGCGTGTTTTGTATTAAGAATTTAAATCTCGATAGAGGTCCGGACCCGCCGGAACGACCCTATCCGACAACAGGTTGTCGGCAGCAGACGTTTTCCATCGCAGAGTCGGCCCAAAATCGGTGCGGTGGAGAGCTGCCTTTAGATTCATTGAAAACACACGTCCTTGGTTCTGGTGACTGATATTGTCCTTCTAATACTTCAGGGGGCCGTGCTTTTTCCTTCTTTCCCCTTATTTATTTTTTTGTTGCTTTTTAGCCCTTTTTCTCCCCAATTTAGTCGTTATGCCAATTGATTCCTCCCCACACCGAATTCTGTGTTGTCACTGCTGTTATATCCTACTGACTCACCTGCCAGTGAGGAGCCCCCACCGAGAGGACGTAGAGCCTTCGTCCTACTCCCAACTCCCTGCTGAAAGGGGCCGCCCCCAGCCTGTAGGAGTACATGCAGGGACAGCCTTCCCGCCCGGCTTCCCTCCCCCGAACACGGGCCAATTGTTCGTATAGAATAGACCCTCGACAAAGCCGGATGCATCACGATGGATTCGAACCCATAACCTCCGCGGTGGTCGGCAGTGACTTTACCACTGTGCCACCCAAGCCGTGTTTTTTCAATTACTTTTTTCATTTTTTTTTGGGGGGGGGGGAATTGAAACATAAATAAAAATAAAGATATTTGAATACCAAATATCTAAATACTGAATCAAGTAACTTAACAACTCTCTGGGTTGCTCACAAAAGCCTGAGTAGATGTTAAAATGACCCCGAACATGTTTCAAAGTGAAATATCCCTTTAAAGAATAATAACTAGAATCAATTGGAATCAATTATCTTTCTCTCTCTCTCTCTCTCTCTCTCTCTCTCTCTCTCTCTCTCTCTCTCTCTCTCTCTCTCTCTCTCTCTCTCTCTCTCTCTCTCTCTCTCTCTCCCCATCTCTTTCCCTGTTAAAAAAATACATTTAGATAGTATAACGTTTAGAGAGATGCTGGGTTCATTGTTTACCTGGTATCCTATAGTTTCAAATATAGCCTACATATTGTAACGCTGGGGTACTATTACACATGTGTGTCCTGTTACTTTGATTGAGGGAGGTGTCACTGATTTGGGTATTGGCTACATGTGTGCCGGGGAGGGAGAAAGAGTTAGTTAAGTTGGCTGCTCTGGGGTGCTGTAATGCGGGACTGAGTTAACTGAGAGACGGCACACGTCCTCATTATTATTAGCCTTGTGCTAGCCACCCTCTGTATTGTTTTATTTCCAGTGACCCTCAACCTCGGGTTAGCTTTGTGCTGCAGAGGCAAGGGAATAAATCTGGGCTCAGTGTGTTATGAGCTGGCAACTTGCACATCGTCTCCTCGCCTCGTCTTTCTAGCTACCCCGCAACGTCACAATATTATGATTTGTATATATGTATAGGTTTATTGTTTACCTATTATCCTAGGTTCTTGAAGCACTACACTGTCTCTCTGCATTCTATGCATGTGATTACCTTGTTTATTGTACAGTAAGTCACTCTGGATTTGCTAAAGGCCTACATTATTGTGTCTCTCTCACTCTGTCTCTCTTTCCCTACCCTTGGTCTGTGTGTGTGTGTGTGTGTGTGTGTGTGTGTGTGTGTGTGTGTGTGTGTGTGTGTGTGTGTGTGTGTGTGTCTGTCTGCCTCTCTGCCTCTCTATAAATGTATCGCGCGCGGTCGAATCATGATGCATTGTAGAATTATGAATCTCATTTTTGTTGAGGATCATGCTAAAACCACTTTCAATGTGGTGTCCCTATTTGGGACATTATGTAGGCAAAAATATTTAAAATGTTCCCCAAAATAACAAAAAGAACAGATCTACAAGCTACTTTTTTAACTTGATTATGATTAAGAACTATGATTATGAGTATTATTATTAGTATTAGTATTAGTATTACAATGTGTTGCAGTGCGACCCAAGCAACCAGTAATTCGACCCAAGTAACCAGTAATTCAAGTTTTCAAAGTAAAGTAAAAGTATAATATTTGCCTCTGAGATGTAACTCACAACGCATCGCGATGTGACGTGTTGTGAGCTTGTAGATCTGCTATTTTCAAATAGCCGAGGTATAAAATAGGGCTAAAGAGGTTAATGTATGTTCTATGATATCATAATTTATTTCTGCAAAGTAACCAGTAATTCAAGTTTTCAAAGTAAAGTAAAAGTATAATATTTGCCTCTGAGATGTAGTGGAGTAGAAGTAAAAGTATAGACAATTGGAAATACTCCAGTAAAGTAAAAGTACCTCAACATTGTACTTGAGTACAGTACTTGAGTAAGGCCTACTCAGTGACTTTACACCACTGTTTTTATGAGTCTAAATTAACATAACTAAACATCATTCAGATACAATGTGATTCCAATGTGGATCGGTCAAAGATCAAGATTCGGGTTGACCTATAGTCTTTACTGGGAAGCCAGGATAGGGAGGGGTGGGGGTCCCTCACAATAACAAAGACCCTGCAAGACCCCCCCCCACACACGCACGCACGCACGCACGCACGCACGCACGCACGCACGCACGCACGCACGCACGCACGCACGCACGCACGCACGCACGCACGCACGCACGCACGCACGCACGCACGCGCACACACACACACACACACACACACACACACACACACACACACTCCTCTTATCAATGCAGAGCTCGAGTGACTGACAGGGGTAGGGGGAGGATGGACAGGGTCAGTTCTTGTCCCATTGTGGCTGGTTTCGTGTAGCCAGACAACTTTTCCACAATCTCCGAATGCTATAATACCAGTGGTTCTCAAACTTTTTCATGTCAAGGACCCCCAAATTGACATTTATTAGCCCGCGGAACCCCATTTGAAAAGATATGCCAGGGACCCCCATAAGAGAAGATTTTTACGGCTCTAGCAGTGATTCTCAACCATTTTAATTTCAAACCCCCAGTTTGACATGCATTAGGCTACGGATCCTCATTTAGTGGCATTTCTATCTCTGGGACCCCAATTTATATTGTAAAATCAATGTTAATGTAACTCTGAGAGTGTGCACATGGAACGGGTCCATTTGGTTCCATTTGGACACTCTCAGAGTTACAGACCCATAAGGGTCCATTTGGTTCTATTTGTGCACTCTCAGAGTTACAGACCCATAAGGGTCCATTTGGTTCCATTTGTACACTCTCAGAGTTACAGACCCATAAGGGTCCATTTGGTTCCTAACTATCCATCATTTAACTGGGGACCCCCTGGAACTCCCTCAAGGACCCCTGGGGGTCCCAGAACCCCACTTTGTGAACCAATGCTATATAGAGTCTGGAACCACAACTCCTAAAAGTCGAGAAAGGAAGCTGTCACTATGAAAATATCTTTTCATAGTATCTTTAAAATATATCTTTAAAATATGTATTTTCATTTCCATTTCTGCTATATAAGCAGCAAGCTGTGTACAGTTTATGCTTCGAATAATTAGATTTACAGTAGAACAAATGTATGCGACCGCAAAGACGAGATGGAAGTTGCTTTACCCCCTGATAATTTTAAAAGCTTCTGTGCGACAGTATGACAGAAGCATTTGAACATTTGGGAGGCAAC